>NC_000081.6:7155000-7485000 GCF_000001635.26 Mus musculus
TATTTTGAAACTTGAAGAATGTTTCTGCAGATACGGCCTGGCTTATTTCTGCGAGGGATGTCTTCCCTCTGCCCATTGGCCTTGTCTTCACGTTATTTACACAATTAAGCAGACTGCTCCCCCCCCCAAGATTATTGAGTAAATAACTTGATTGTGATTAACTGCTAGTTTCTCATGCGAGCATTTCTAAGGCGTTTCTGCTTTTTTGTCTTATATGAACTTATATTTTATGGCGACTGTGAATATCATGTCTGTAATTCATGTGTGAAGCATGAATAATTATAAGCTTTTCCTATTTGGGGTCGGGGTTAGGGTTAGCTTTTTCATAGACATTACAGAGCATAAGATGATTTCTAGTTTCCTCCTTCCCCCTTTTGCTCTTCTTCCCTTTCTCTTGTTCCTCTTTCTGACTGTCCCTCTCCCTCTCTTCCCCCCCCCCTCTCCTTTTCCCTACCCTTTCCCATCCTCTATGTTCTCTTCCTTTCTCTTCCGTATTCCAGGGTGACTGTTTTTTTTTTCTCCCCGAGTCAGGGTTTCTCTGTATAGCCCTGGCTGTCCTGGAACTCGCTTTGTAGACCAGGCTGGCCTCAAACTCAGAAATCCGCCTGCCTCTGCCTCCCGCGTGCTGGGATTAAAGGCATGTGCTACCATGCCTGACTTTTCATTGTGCTGTTCTTACACACGTGCCTTCCATAATGTGACGTCACAGCACTCTGAGTTGATCTGAGTTGCTTCTTCCCCCATTGTTAAAGCCGTACATACAAGACTATTTTCTGTAGGTCAGTGTGAGTTCATTGCGTTTGAAGGTAATGGGCTTTGCAGTAATGAAGAGATTGATTGTAGGTTCCCGTGGAGCTGCGGTCTGGTGTAAGGAGTGCAGCAGCCGAGCTAGGTGGGTTTGTAGGTGTGCGGTAGACCTTGAGGCTTTCTGGAATAATCTTTTCCTTAGAGGTGTTTGCTTGTAGTGTAAAGTCGTGGGTATTATTCCACTACCCCATTATAGTTGGCTTTTTAATTAAAAAAACAACAACATATTCTCACCCCCCCCCCTTTCTTAATTGATTGCAGTTCTTTGTCTAGGTGTGAGGCCTATTGAGTGTTCCCCCATGCTAACATATCTATTGGTATCTTCCTTGTTCAGGTATTGCATAGGCAGACCTCCTGGCTATGGCCTCCGACATTTCCAAGAGACACCATCCCACAGCACATTCCCTGTTCCTCTGGCTTTTACAGTCTTCCCACTTTCTTTTCCCAGTGATCCCCTGAGCCTAGGTTGTGTGTAGACAGGAATTACATTATAGACATATATAATGGCTCTGGTCTCTGGTCTTCAGAGTTCTTCACTTGGATCTATTGCAATTTTATGCAGTGGTCACTGCCACAAAGAGAAGGTTCCTTGATGAGGGATGAGGAACAACACTTACCCGTGGGCATAAGGACAAATATTTAGAGTGCAGTTAGGGGTTGTAGTGGCTTAGTGAAGTGGTAGTTGTAGATTCCCCTATGGTATCCATGACTTCGGTAGCCCCAGGGAGTTGGTTAGATTCCCAGTGGCAGACATGACTTCTCTCACTCTTGTTGAGTGGGTCTGAAGACAAGAAAGCCGCTGGTTACTGCCAAGATAGGAGAGAGTGGGAGAAATAGTTATTCCCAGGGAGGAGCTTACCAGTCGGTAACTAGGAGCAATGGTCAGGCCTGAAAGCTACATAACAGTAACAGTATGTGGACTACACAGGCTATAGTTTAAGTATTCAAGAATACATATGTATACATGTATATGCACGCACACACACACACACACAAGCATATACGTATGTAGACATATACACACATGTATGTGTACTAACAATTAACAACAATTGAAGAGAGAAAGGCTATGAATTTGAAAGAGAGCAAGGGAGTATACATGGGAATTTAAAGGGCAGAAAGAGAAAGTGATATGGCTGTATTATAATCTTAAGATACTTAGAAAAATATTTTTTTAAAAACCCTCAAAAAGTAGGCAAAGCACCGGTGAAGTAGTATCTGATGACTGAGACCTTTCTTCCTAGAGAGTGGCCTTCTGGAGGCCCAGGACTTGTCTCTCCACTGAGACCCCAGAGAGCCACACGCATGCTCTGTGTCATGTATGTACATGTTGCTTTTCCTTCTTTAGGGGTACAAGACTTGAAATGCACAACCAACAACATGCGAGTGTGGGACTGCACGTGGCCAGCTCCCCTCGGGGTCAGCCCTGGAACTGTTAAAGATATTTGCATTAAAGACAGGTAAGGACATCCGGGGTGCGTCCAAAACTGTAACCCGGAGCTTCTTCCCCGGTTATTTTTGAGTGCGACAATTTTGTTCCTAGATTTTAAAAGGACATTTGCATTTAATCTTCTTTCTCTTAAAAATTCCAAGTTTTACATTAGTCCAGACTCGGTCTTCTAGCCAAAAGCGCTTTTCCTTTGCTGTGTGCAGTGTGAGGATGGAGCACCACTCACCATGTACTGGTCTGCTCAGGGGGGTGTCTACTCCAAGCCATTGTCTGCCTTTATCAGGTTGAAGTCTGTGTCTAATAGAACACGCCAGCAATACCAGCTCCCCACACAGGTGTCGACTCTCAGGGAAGTGGTCCGGCTGTAGGCAGTCCAGGGCTGGCACAGTTGTCAATGAGCCTGTCCTTGTCCTCAGGTTTCTTTGCCATCTCTTGTCTGGAATCTAATGGTTTAGGAATCTCATGATACTAGAGGGACAGCCCTTAAGTCTGCATCTGAAGAAGCAAGCAGGAAAAGGAAGGACGATTTTCTATTTAAAAGACTCATAAGACGTCCCATAAAACACCTGCACTGGCCAGACCTAGTCAGGTGGCCAATAAGTCTGGCTCCTCTAGAGCCTTGGAGATAAGTTCTTCTAGGCGGGTGACAAAGCTCAGAAGGCACCAAGTCCATGTTATTAAGTAGGAGGGTCAGTGGGCCTTGGGTGGTAGGGGAAGCTCAAGTAGCCTTGAGTGGGCTTGACACATAGCTTCGTAGAGTGGAGGCCTACACAGTGTCCTTCGCTTTCCCCAAATCCCGGCAGGACAGCGAATTACTTAGCAAAGGCCCACAGGTTTATCAAGCTTATCTCCAAGTCCCGGTTTACAACCCAGTGGCCCCAATATAAAAGGACACAACATGTTTAAACAGAGCCAGATATTCCCTTTCTTTGTATATTTACCAAGCACTACTGCAGACACCAGGGTGGCTTGTCCGTTATGACAGATTAGGGTCTGTTGCAGAAACAGCCTTCAAACCTTTATATTTTGCTCATGAAAATGAAGGGCTGGCTATGTTCTGGTGTCAGCTGGGGTTTCCACTTTGAGCCTCTTCTTATTATGAAGTCATTGGTAGGGGACAAAAAGAATATAGCCCGTGTTGGCTTTTAGAACTTTCTTCATCAAGTAGGTATCCATGACTTGACTTCATATTTTTCTGGCCACATAATGTCACATGGCCATTCCTTGTTTTCAGAGGGACGGAGGACAGTCTTACCTTGAGTCCAAGGGAGGAGATCCTAGAACTTTGGGTAAATGGTTTGGATGCTGACTGTGGCACGTGGGGGCGAAACTTAGGTCCTGCTCACCAGGGGCTCACAACAGATAGCAGCAGTCCTGTGGGTGGCTTGCTGGCCGAAGTGAAGGGGACTTACAAAGGAGAAGAAACCATGGAGTATGTCAGAAGGCACATGCGTAACTTGCTTTGTAGAAAGCGAGCAAGACTTTGTACCCAGGATAAGCTGAATGAAGAGAGAGAGAGAGAGAGAGGCTTGTGCTGGGGGTGCAGGAGGCCTGGAAAGTTCTTATTGGTAAAAGCAAGAGTGTGAATATGCCCTTAGAGATACAAAGGGCCGTGAAACCTGAGAGAGAAAGCAGTGGTTATCTGTGAGACTCAGGGGATCAGAAGCCTTCCACATCCGCGTGATGGGGTCTTGTTGAAGTTAATTGTGAGCCCAGTGGGTAAGAAGAGAGGGTGTGTGCACACTGACCACTGTGTCCTGTTTCACTTCTGCCGTGGCCTCTGTTGGGCCCTGCTTCCACTACGAGGCACTAGGCGGTGGTTCCTTCATGTTCTGTGCTGAAGGGGACAGTGTGCCTGGAGCAGAGCTCTGGCAAGGTTGAGGTGGGATTTGAAGAGCGAGCCAACCTCGAGGCTCTTCAGAGCCACGCCTGCTTGCTCTGTGCCTTCTGGCAGGCGGGACACTCTTCCTCATATCGCCATTGACTCCTCTTTTTGTCGTAGCATACAGTACATGCAACCCAACATCACACAAAAGCATAGGGCACTCTCTAGTGCTTCCAATGTTAATCAGGCTTTTATAAGCGGGGCGCTATTTTTATCTGCTATTTAAAGTTCCCTGTCTTTCATTACAGGTTCCATTCTTGTCACCCATTAGAGACAACAAACGTTAAAATTCCAGCTCTTTCACCTGGTGATCACGAAGTCACAATAAATTATCTAAATGGCTTTCAGAGTAAATTCACGTTGAATGAAAAAGATGTCTGTAAGTACTTAAAAGAAAATTCGGTTCTATTTGTTATCATCTTCAGCATTTGCTTTTCTCTCTGGCCACAGGACCTTGCCATGTAGCCTCAGGCTAGCCTTGAACTTGTGATTTTCAGCCTCAGGCCCCAAGGATTGGGCTCAGAGTTATGGGTCACCACACCAGGTGGAAATTAATCTTAAATGAACAAAGTCTCTGTTGATGCTGTGGTGCTGGGTCGCTGGCTCAAACTCACAACTCATTGAAGTTTGTTTCCGTTGCTGCTGCCGTTCACATGGCGGGCGTCCTTGCTAAGGAAAGGAGCCAGTGTATGTATCCTCCAGTCAGAGTAGAGAAAATGGAGGTCCTTCCCTCTCTCTGTCCTATGCTAGCTGCCGTAGCCTCGATGCCTAAACGTGCCCCATCATGCCTCTGGTGTACTTTGTTCTAGGAGTGTAGTCACTGACCACCCCAGAGGTGACCCTGCCCCACGGTCCACTCACACTTGCACATCGTCCTTTGTGGCAAATTCCCTCAGTTGAGGTCATAGTCCATCCATTGTGTAGTTTGGCGCTTACCACGTGTCTACGTTACAGGAAGTGTGTTCTGTGAGGGAAAGGAGGGAAGGGACAGGGACCTTGTGATCTGTACTGTGCACAGGCAATTGCTCTACACCAGCACCTAGGGACACTGGCCACCAGTACAGAGGAAGGGCAGAGGCAACTTAGGCACCCTGACGGAGAACTTGAAGTTCACAGGTTTCTCTCACGGCAGCAAAGAGGTCAGAGCTTTTCACCCATGAGAGGTTGGAGTCATAGTGACAGGGTGAGCCGGGGAAGGTTACTGATTTTTTAGACCAGGGGATGAAGGTACAGCCAACTCTGATTTGTTCACTTCTGTGAAGTGTAAGTGTTGGAATAGATCTAGTCAGTCACAGTCTTTCCTGGTTGCCGGCTGAGTGAGGTAAAGCGCTCGCTCGCTGGACAATTGGGGCTCAGTCGCCAGAGCTCACGCATAGGTGGAAGGAGAGAGCAGATCCCACAGGCTGTCCTCTGCCCTGCACACGTGTGGGGGTGGGGGTGCTGTGCTGGCTGAGCCATTTTGTCAATATAAATTCCTTTCTATCTGGAAAGTTCTGGGTTTCTAAAGGTCAGGTTAAATCAGCCCCTTGATGTCTGTTTTAGACAGCAAGCAATTCATGGGCCTCTGGGCAGCTTGCTTTACCATTAGGAAGAGAAGGGAAAGGAAAGCAGGGTTTTGTCTCTTCCCTTTTTTATTTTTAATTTTTGGGTGGGGGTTGTCTTGTAAATCCTTTTGTTTGTAATCATGGCCGTCATTGTCTCTCAGTAAAAATAGGGACAGTGACCCATCTGCTAAAGAGTAAATTATGTGGATTTCTTAGAGAAGGGAACATCTGTCTTTCTTCCTTCCTTTCTTCCTTCCTTCCTTCCTTCCTTCCTTCCTTCCTTCCTTCCTTCCTTCCTTCCTTCCTCCCTCTCTCTCTCTCTCTCTCTCTCTCTCTCTTTCAATCTTTCTATCTCTCAATCTCTCTTTCTCTTTCTTCCTTTCTTTGATATATGTATGTTTTATTTAAAAATGCATACAGCCGGGTGTGGTGGCGCACGCCTTTAATTCCAGCACTTGGGAGGCAGAGGCAGGCAGATTTCTGAGTTCGAGGCCGGCCTGGTCTACAGAGTGAGTTCCAGGACAGCCAGGGCTACACAGAGAAACCCTGTCTCGAAAAAAACAAAAACAAACAAACAAACACACAAAATACATACTATGATGAAAATCACACAATGTATTTTGATCACATTCTTTCTGTCCCCTAAATCCTCCCAGATCCCCACTTCCCTACTTAGTCAAATTCATGTGAACAATCAATCAAACAATCTGGAAAAAAAAAAAGAAAAAGAAAATCAAGACAAAAAAAAAAAAAAAACAACAAAAAAACCAAAGGAAAAAAAAACAAAACCAAAAAACCCAAAAAAACCCAAACAAACAAAAAAACCAGAACAAAAGCACACACAAAACCTTGGAGTCCTTTCTGTTTTGGATGGCTGCTCCCAGGCTTGGGCCTGCCCTCGGCTTTGCTTGATTTGCCCAGTGACTCTCCACTGGAGGACACCGATTTCCCCTTTCTTATCGAGCATCAATTGCAAATAGCTTTTTTTTTTTTTTTTGGAGTTTAGGGAGGGACTTTGTGTCCACTTCCCCTTCTCAGGATGACTGGGATTTTGTCTGGTTTGAACCTGTGCAGGTCCTGTGCTTGCTGCCATGGCCTCTGTGTTCACCTCAGTCAGGTTGTGTCTGGAGGACAGTGTTCCTTCCTTCCCTTCAAGTCAGGCCACCACCCCCGATTCTTACCATCTTTCCACCTCTTCTTTTACATAGATCCTCGTGAGGAGGGGTTTGATGGAGACAGCACATTTAATGACCGAGTGCTCTAAACTGTCTCACCCTCTGCACATTGTCCAGTTGTGGGTCTCTGTGTTAATTACTGTCTATACCGCAAGAATAGACTTCTGATGAGCATCAGGCAGCGCTCTGACCTATGGGTATAGCAATATATCGTTAGAGTCATCTTACTGCTATGATCCTCTAGTAGTAGAATAGTAGCAGTAGGTTTTCCCTAGGGCCATGACCTACTAGTCTCGGGCTCTTGGCTACTCTAGCATGTCACATAAGGGTTCCATCTCATTGGGTAGGCCTTAAAAATCCAATCAGAATATAGTCGGTTATATTCATTCCACTGTCGCACCAGTCTACTGCAGGCAGGTTGCTGGGCTTGTATTTGGAAATCTATGATTACTTTCTCCCTCTAGTAGTGTGCAAGTACCGTATGTGCTGGGGGGGGGGGCAGGGCGGAGGTTCTAGTTGAGTACAGCTCAATTTCTCCATGTTCAATTGCATTAGGAAGTTGTGTCTTCAGCAAATAGGGCTTTACCATTAAGTTATGGAGGATAACCAGTAGAATTGGCAATCATCTGTGATATTTGCAGGTGGTGGTGGTGGTGTGGCACTTCTTTGGCCAATGACTCAAATAAGATATAACCCATTTCCTGGCATTTGGGGGTGTTACTTCTTGGCACACTATGTCCTGTTGGGACATTGTCTCACCCATTATATGGTGACTCCATTCATTTAAATTCCATTCATATGTGTATGCATTTTGAGAGCTCCTATAGAAGTAGGTCTCTATATGGCTTATCAAAAGGTCCCCAGTGATAGTGGTATAAGGGAAGCATCCCTAACAGGTTAGCATTGCTGCAGGATGCCTGTGGCATCATGTGTAAGTCACTGTGCTTTGATGTCATGAATCACAGCCTTGGATGCTGCTAGCTCTGTCCTGGTTGTGCTGGCGCCTGGACCAGCTCTCTCCTGGCACCAGGTCCACTTTGTGCTTCTCGATTATCAGTGCTTTCACATGCAGCTTCCACGTCAGCAGTCGCTCTCTGCGAAGCACGCATGCTCAGTGACATGTAACTGACTTGGTTCTGTAGCTCACACTTTAAATCCACACATTCCAGGTCATGTGCAGCAATAACTATTAAATCTAGTATAAAACGCCGTGTTCAGCAAATGATTTACAAGTTTATTTTTAGGTCCCAGGACTGTCAGGTGGTGATGGCTTATTCTGCCTGTGTTTGACAGGCAGCTGACCTACCCCTGGACATTTATTTCTTCTTGCAGTTTCTCACTTACCATGACTTTACTTAGTGGTCCCGGAACGTCATAAGAAGTGACTAGAAGAAAGAAAAGAAAAGGCACACCTTTGCATTTTCTCTAACTTACCTTCTCACGCCTATCATTGGAGGAAGAATCTGGCAGGAACGTCTATGTCTGTTTGTGCCACTGGCATTGACAAGGTCACACAAGCGCCTTCTTTCCCATGAGGCTTTGATCGTGTGCTGTGGGCAGGGAGACGAGCAAACTTGAGCATCTCCTGTCCTGCTACCTCAGGTTACAGCTTTTCCCTCCACGCATGCCTGAATTCTCAAGCAAGGTTTATTCTTTATGTTCTATAATTCAGTGTCAGAGCCACAGCTGTAAGGCCAGACGAGCCCTTCCTTCTTTGAGTTGTCTGAGCCACGGTGTTTTAACACAGCAATAGCAAAGTAACCGAAAGGACCACACCCTCGTTCCTCTCTGTACTCTCCTCTCTTCTCCCTGAACGCTGTCTTATTTGGACTATTGGACACTTGCTGCTGCTCAGCATCATGGTCTTGGATACTGTACTGAAGCTGCGTGCCGGCTGCGGGGCCAGCCTTTGTAGGCCTTCAGAGTTAGTTAGCCATTGGCTTTGGCGCTCAGTACCAGACTCATTAGAACAGTCTCTGTTGTTTAATGACACCCACAGCTTGGAGCAGCTCTTTGAATTCTGTAAGTGGGGGGCGTCCCCACATGTGAGGGGCTCTGCTCCTGGAAGACACATGAGCGGCTGTGAGAGCACGGAAGCTCTTTTCCCAGCTGTCAGTGTTCTTAGGCTCAGGCTGCCACCACCCAAGCAAGCTCGTTGGCTGCTTCCTTTCAGGTCCCCAGCTAGGAAACCCTGGTATTGTGGAAACTCCACTGCTGCCTGCAGTAGGAAATGTGTCACATATTTGAAACAGCCAGCTGATAGTTTTCTCAGGTTTGTCCCTTTAATTAACTGGAGCTGCCTGTACAAATAAAAACCTTGTCGGGCAGTGGTGGCTCACGCCTTTAATCCCAGCACTTGGGAGGCAGAGGCAGGTGGATTTCTGAGTTCGAGGCCAGCCTGGTCTACAGAGTGAGTTCCAGGACAGCCAGGGCTATACAGAGAAACCCTGTCTCAGAAATAAAAACAAAAACAAAAACAAATAAAAACCTCCATCTCTTCCTTTTTTTTTTTTTCCCCAGTGACATGGTTTTCTCAACGGTTTATTATCATGCCACATTATTACATTATTTATTTATGGAGTGTAGAAGTTATTGATAAATTGAAAAACACATTGTGAAAAATATATTATTTAACTAAATGTCTTCGCCTTTCTTTTCTGTTTTAAGCTTTAATTCCAGAGACTCCCGAGATCCTGGATTTGTCTGCTGACTTCTTCACCTCCTCCTTACTACTGAAGTGGAACGACAGAGGGTCTGCTCTGCCTCACCCCTCCAATGCCACCTGGGAGATTAAGGTTCTACAGAATCCAAGGACGGAACCAGTAGCACTCGTAAGTTTGAGCAAAAATATATTTCCCTGTGATATAACGAAACCTTGCAGCTTTTAAAGCTTTTGAGGGGGCATCCATGAGTTTGGGGATTATCAAAGAAATGCATTGTGTATCCTTAGGGGTTCTTTAAGAGCCCAATAATGTGACTTAAAAATCACTCTCAGGCTGATGGGGTAGCCACACAAGCCTGGCTGCCCGAGTTTGATCCTGGAGCCCTGGTGGGAGGAGAGAACAGAGTTCTGAGAGTTCTCTTCTGACCTCTGTCGCACTGTGGCATGTGCTGCCCCCCCCCCCCAGACAATGACAGAAAAATTAGCAATAATACAAAAATCACTCATGTTATACTAATTCATAAGTTTAAGAAATTAAGGGGAAAGCTATTCCCTGATTCTCCCCCTTGGATATAGTAAATGCCCAGTCTTTCATTTAAGCATGCTCTTACAATAAAAAAGTTTATTTTGGGTTTATTTTATTCAATCTGTAACTTTTTTTGTCCATTACTGACATCAAATGAATATTTCAAACAAGTTTAACAATAACAACAACAACAATAATAATAAAATAATAATAGAGAAGCCAGTAATCTTTAATTTAGCAGTCTGAAATGACATTGTTCCATACAGTACTTCTCTCCCTCTCCCCACTAAGTAAGTAGCCCCTTGGGTTTCTGTAATTTACACTTGCTTTCCACTAGCTCTAAGACGTGAGGAGCAGGTATGGAAAGTTGGACAGGGGCCATGTGGACACTGGGACAAGACGGATGCTAGGCAGTGGTGTTTCATGTAAGATGCAGACCGTGCACAGCCATGGGAAATGTTCCACAGAGCTGAAGGTAGACACAGGGAGCCCCTGAGCTGCCCTGAAGTGTGCACTCATACATGCATACACACACACACACACACACACACACACACACACACCCCTTCCCACTTGTCTCTGTTTGGAAACAAGCTTGCATTTGTGTATGGAGACAGGGCCTCACTGTAGCGTGCAGCACCACTCCGGCCGGCCTTCCCAGGGCTAGGATTGCAGCTACATTTAACTCCTCCAGATCATTCCTGCTGTCCCCATCTCCATGCCCCAGGCAGCAGGCCCATGCTGCTATTCCTTTAGAGTTCCCGGTCAGGGGTTTATTAACTGCCCAGTGGAAGATGGAAGCCCTTTCCTCTTTCCTAACCCACTATGTCTCGGGCTCTCTGGTTCCCCGCTCCCTTCCTCTCTTCGTTCCCATCCAAGTTTCCTAACTTCTTCAAATGTAGTCGAACTAGCGCTGAGTAATATTCCAAATATTAGCTTCAACCTCATCTTTTTACGGAGCTTCTTATCCTAATTTCTCTCTAGGCCAAATGAATCCATTATATTAGGTATTTTTTTCTGTTTACCTTTGTGTGTGGTCCTGAGGCTGACCCTCCTCCATAGGCATGGATGGCAGAGTGGTAAATTGCTGAGAGATTCTAACTTTACCTATCAGAAGCTTAACCAGCCTGCTCCCGCCCAGAAGATGGCGGCAAGTAGAAGCTTCCTCTCTTACTTCTGGAAGCGTGAGAGGCCAGCGTCGGGAGCAGGGCACAGCGTGCCTTGGGCAGGGTTGCTAGTTTAACTAGATGCAGCTTACACATTGGAAAGTTTTACCGGGGTTTTGAAGGGGATCCTCTGTTCCTTAATTGTGTGGACATAGCTTCATCCATACTGCTGAACCCCGAGTGGCTCATTATAGTCTAATCTGGCATTGTTTGATTTCTTTGACCCCCCTGACCCCCTGTTTCCCATCTGCCCTTGCTCTGTTTTCTTTCTGTCTGCTCCTTCTCTTTGCTTTACTTCTTTAAGATATGGATCCCCTGGTTTTTTTCTCCATGAGAGTATGGAAATCATTTCTATAGCAGTGTATCCTCTTCGTTGTTTTATTGACTGCTTTGATGAGTATCAACCCCTGTAAGGGGATGGAAGGCAATCCCATAGGACCAAATGCTGACAAGGGCACATAGCCAGGTAATGATCGTGTTGGTGTCACTTCCTCGTTACACTGTGTAGAAACAGACCGTTGTACAGTGGTGCGGATCATTTTCCTTTATAGCATTACCCACCCGGTGGCTGATCTAACATGTTCCGTGAGGCCTTTCTGTCCCTTTACCCTGGAGAAAGGCAGGACATTAGCATTATTTGGAAGCATAATTTTGTGTTTGCTTTTAGGTGTTACTCAACACAATGCTGAGTGGTAAAGATACCGTTCAGCACTGGAACTGGACCTCAGACCTGCCCTTGCAATGTGCCACTCACTCGGTGAGCATTCGATGGCACATTGACTCGCCTCATTTCTCCGGTTACAAAGAGTGGAGTGACTGGAGCCCGCTGAAGAACATCTCCTGTAAGCTTACTCTTACAGACCCTTGGTTCACATGGGCTAGATTGCTTAAGAGTAAGGGTTGGTATATGCCCATAGTGTTTTTTTGAATCCAGGTAGCTATCTTCCAAAGTGACCACCCCAGAACTGTGGATTAAAGAAATCTGAGACCCGCTCTAGAAAGCTGGGCTGAAAAATCATGTGTCTATTAAGTACAACTCCTCTAACAGAGAGATGTAAAATTCTGGCAGAGTGAGCAGGGGCCCCCGGGTCATCAGAGTCAGTAAAATGAAGTCCAGAAACCATCCAGTGTTTATTACAGGTGGACAGTCTGTGGAGCAACATCAGATAAGGGGGGCCGGAAGCAGCTGGATAAATAAGGAGACTCTGGGGCAGTTGAGCAAGACACTGTAAATATAACCGAGGACAGCTGAGTTCAGACAGGAAGGGACGGGAGCAGCAGAATCTGAGTTGGGGACCAGGTGCTTGTGTCTCCCAACAGTGTCTGTCCCTTTGGTTGGCTGAGGGGTAGGGGTGAGAGGCTGTCCACAGAGATACAAAAGATAGGAACCAGTTGGTTGGGAAAGGACAGTTTCATCTTTAATACTCTGATCTGTAGGCAGTGAGGTTGAAAAGGTCATTCGGGCATCCAGAGACATGGGCGTAGCTGGGGAATGTCCCTCTGGGAATCACAAAGGTGTATGTGATTGGAAGTGCTTAAATTCTGAAGGCCAGTGTATCTTCGGGAAAGGGAATTGGGACGCACGGAAGCGCTCCTGTCTACAGCACTACTGAAGGAAGGTCTAGCCTGAGGACTAAGAGTGGCCCAGAAAGTTCAGTGTGGTAGAACCCAAGAGAGGAGGGAGTTTGAAGGTGTTTGGATGATAAATCGGAAGGGGCCCTTGGATCAAACATGGGGCCGGTGAGTCCCTTCAGTAGAACGGTGAACTTAGAAGCCAGATGTCAGGGAAGAGTGAGGGATAAAGGGCACCAGAGGTCACTGTGTAAACACCAGCTGTTAGGAGTGGAGCTGGGGTGCGTGACCTTGACCTGCAAGGGCATTGATTAAAGCAGCAGCTGTGAGTTAGAGTGTGGAGGGCTTCCCCACTTGTTTGCTGAAGAACATAGGAGAGTTTCAAAAGAATCAACGTGAAACTTCTGAAATTATCGAGTGATTCTGTGTGCATCTTCTGCATGTGTATATAAACCCTTAAAAATTAACCTGTGACCTTCAACAAACGGCCTGTGATCAGGTTCTGTCCCTGCCTAAGTAAATAAGGCTACAGTTTCACTTTGTATTTGTGTCGTACTCCTTTGAAACCCGAGTGTGGTGCCTTGCACTGGGGGCTGCATTATTTCACAACATCTACAGTTTGCTTTGTAAATGTTGAACTGTTTTAAGCTCTCGAATGTGGTGGTTTATGCCTGTAATCCCAGCATGGAGCAGGGGCAGGAGGATTACTGCGAGCTTTAGGCCAGCCTTGGCTCCATGGTGAAATACAAGCCATTCTGGGTTACAGAATAATGCCTTGTTTCAAGATAACAGAATTGAGGCACTCTGTTGGAAAAGTGCCCTCCACTCAGGCAGTTCTGTGGCCCCAAGATTGATCCCCAGCATCTCCCTCAAAGCTGGGTATCGTAACATCGACAGCCCTAAGTCTCTGAGGGTGGGTAGAGATCAGAGCTTCTACTTCTGTCTGGTCTAGCTAAATTAGTGAGATCCAGGTTCAGGGAGAGCCCCTATCTCAAAACATAGAGTGGAGTGACATTGAGAAAGACACCCCATGTCAGCCTTTAGTCTCCATACACATACGCAAGCATGTTCACACATCACACACACATACAAAAATAAATACAAGAAGAAATAAGTAAATAAATGAAATAAAAATCATTCCAGGAGACAGAAAGGATGTCCTGAGGAGACAGGTGTGAGTAAAAGATGTCTGAAGGGTTTGTGACTCCTCCTGTTTTTTTCTAGGGATTCGTAATACAGAGACTAATGTTTTTCCTCAAGACAAAGTGGTGCTCGCAGGCTCAAACATGACAATTTGTTGTATGAGTCCAACGAAAGTGCTTTCAGGACAGATCGGCAATACCCTTCGTCCTCTCATCCATCTGTACGGGCAAACCGTTGCGATCCATATCCTGAACATCCCCGTTTCTGAAAACAGTGGCACAAACATCATTTTCATCACAGACGACGATGTGTACGGAACGGTGGTCTTTGCAGGCTGTAAGTGTATCGTGTCAAATAGTTCCTCTCAGCCGGGATTGGTCCGTTTCCGACCTTAATGTCTTTCCTGTGAGCTGATTCTCTTTTTTCCTTATTTTCTTGTTTAATACACACACTCTAGAGGCGGGACTTACTTCTTTCACACCTAATCCTGTCCCAGTTCTAAGTCTCATAATAAGGTTGATGAGGTTGAGACATCGAGCAACTAGGGTTTAGCTTAAATTCTTCACTTCAGAATTAGGAATGATTTCATACACATTTGTTTTCTGTTTCACTAAAGTAAATCCTTAATTAGCCAGGCTTAAATACTGCATACTGTACTGAGTATCCGGTTTATAAGTAGCTTATTTGAGGACAGCGAAAGACTAGGGTGAGGAGTCTTAATCTTCATGCATTCTGCCTGTAATGTGGGTCCCCGCCCACTCCTGTATCCTAAAACCAGTCTAGAACTTGTGGGATTGGGCTGCTCCTCCCACGGAGCTTGTGCAGAGTATCCCTAGATGATTCTGGTTTTAGGACTCTCAGTTTTGACATTGAACTTTCTCCTTCCTCCCCTGTGGGGCTACCTGCAACCGGGATGCCCTTGTGTCCCAAAATGAGAATTTCTAGGTTCTGAGTTTGCTCTCTGGGACTCATGAATAAAGGTGTGTGGGACAGTTGGAGTGGATGTTGTGATGTTTCTTCTGTTTTAAGGAGTTTATCCCTTTATGACAGCTAATAATTGCCGGGATATCACTAGGACCTGAGAGAGTCGGGTGGCTGTTGGGTTGATCCTCCTTTTGTCTCGGCAGCTTTTGGAACCCAAGGCACAGTCAGCTTAGGTTCACACTTAAGTTTTTCAAATCGCCTTTTCTTCCTCATGGGATGTGGGGACACTCTTTGTAACCGTTTTCCAAATGAGCCGGAGCCTAAAATGAGAGGCAGTGGGAACGTAGTGAAGTCACTCCAGAGGAAACAAATGTAAAAGGAGGGCTGTGTGTGTGTGTGTGTGTGTGTGTGTGTGTGTGTGTGTGTGTCAGGGATCCAGAATACTTGCAGCTCTTCCAGAGGGCTCAGCTCCCTTCCCGGCACCCATGTGGTGGCTCACAACCTTCCGTAACTCAGGCTCCTGGGGATCTGAGGTCCTCTTCTGGCACCTGCCGGCACCAGGCACACACGCAGCATATATTCAAAGCGCTGGTACACATAAAAACAAGAACTAATAAAGCTTTAATACATCACACACACGCACACACACACATGTGAAAAAGCAAAAATGTTTTAAAAAATGAGGATATGGTGTTCTGAAGTAACTCAGTGGGGAAAGCACTGGCCTTGGGGTCATTTCCCAGGACTGCCCAAATGGGTTAGGTAGTGGCAGGCACACAGGCCTGTAATACATCCCTAGCCACTCCTCAGTACAAGCAGGAGGCTCAGGACTTCAAGCTCACCCTCCTCCTCAGCCACTCCCAGACCCACCTGGTCTACATTAGACGCCATCTCCCAACAACAGAAAAGTTAAAAATTGAGGGTATGCACTATAGACACATGGTTTCCATCGCTGTGATTTCAGACAGCATTTTAATATTTTATCATGCATGGCACTGGAGTAGAACCTTTAAAGTCTTGCTTCAACCTTTGTGTGCAACAGCGGAAGCTTGGAATATGGCTCGGTGTTCATCAGCTCAGGGCGGTGCAGCAGTAGCCTTTCCCACCAGGCAAACTGAGTCAGAAACTTCCAGGACAGGTTCTAGTATAAAGTCCAGATCAAGTTTGCTGTCTTGTCTTGTTTTGTTTTTGTTGTTGTTCTGTTTTGCTCCCTTAAAGGTATACTGTTAATTCTCCATTTATTAAAAAAAAACCTTTAAAATTGTTTACTCCTCTGAACACATTCAGACTCAAATGTAGATCAATGGAAGACTCTCATTCTTACAACATGACAACGACAACCCGCTTAGTAGACTATTGTGGCAGTACACGATCTCCTATGTCTTTGGTTGAGTTTAGTCTTAGCAGCTTGCTGTTCTCTGATGTCAGTTTGGTTATGTTTGGGGGTTTTGGAGACATGGTCTCACTCCGTAGCTCTGGTTGGCCTGGAATTCCTAGGTAGTCCAGGCTGGCCTCAAACTCATAGAAATCAGTTTTCCTCTGCTAGACGGTGTAGAATTAAACCTATGTGTCGCCATGGTACTACTTAATGGCTTTTTAAAAAAATTACATGTTACGTTCACTGGTATATTAAAAAAATGATCTGAATCAAGATTTACCCAATTTCAATTGAATTCTTTTCTAAGTTAATTTCTTTGCAAAGGGAATCGGTACATTTTGAACATTCTCCTCTCGTTTCCTTTTCTCTTGTCACACTCCTGTTTCTTTTTAATTCATTCTTATTATTTGGACTTTGAATAGACGAATGTGTATATTCTATACCCTAAAGTTATCATCACTGTAAATTATTCTAAGTTCCAGCATGTCATAAGAGTGGTAGATAATTTTGTCTTGAGTTTTAAAATAACTTTCAAAATAAGCGTATCAATGTTTAATTAATTGTCCAATAGCAAGACTGCCAAACATTCCCTCGCCATCCTCGGTGTCAGCTAAAATGCTAGCAGAGGAGCCTGGGAGACGTCAGTGAGTAAGACACTTGCTGCGCAGTCCCATGGCCTGAGTGTGGTCCTTGGAACTCACTCCCATAAAGACAGAAGGAGAGAGGCAGCAGGAGAGAGAGCGAGCCCCCACTTAATTGTCCTCTGGCCGCCGCACGTGCTCCATGACACACATGCCCCACGTGCCGTGCACACAACCAATATTAATAAACAAAGAATGTTAAACTAAGGAAACCGTTACGGGGATCTCTTGGGAGAATATAGAAAAATTTGTGTTTTGGTTGACATCTACCTACTAGTTGAAAAATTCAGCTCCTTCAAAAAGAGTATTATTTCTACAGAATATTTTACCAGGCAGATTCTTGTTTTTAACTTTAATAGAAAAATGAAAAATACTTGCATAAATACCACTTTAGGATGGATCTGTATCTGTAGCTGATTGGCTATGCAAACGTATCTTGTTTAATCAAGCGCCAGACTATAATGGTTTTAGATACCACTTGAAAGTTTTTGCACCTTCCTCCCCAGAAGTGACCTTTTTCTTTGTTCTCTGCCCCAAAGTAAAGCCAGGGCGAATGGTTCCTGTGAGCAGCGGCTGTGGCTTTTAGCATCCTGATACATCCTTCTCAGCCACAGTGTGTGAATAGATGGGATATGGTAGCCGTTTCACACTGTACATTCCCAGGGCTTGACTTAGAAGACTTTGAAGTCAAGGTTAAGGAAAAGCAATTTAGTTCATTTCTCCATTTGCTGTTGGGAGTTTGCATAGGAGCTGGGTTGAGAGTAACTCCTCAGAGTCCCTTAATAAACTGTTTTGAATGCAATACAAATTATAACAACACATCTTGCTGAAGCAGTGATGATTTCTGCCCTATCCAAAATGGAAATGTGTAAACAGCCAATTGTTTTTAGGGAATTATGCAAAAATCCCACTTAACAAAACCGTAAAACTGTAGATTGGAGGAAGACATGTGTAACCCCTTTGTCTTTCTTCTTCCTGTTAGATCCTCCCGATGTTCCTCAGAAGCTGAGCTGTGAGACACATGACTTAAAAGAGATTATATGTAGCTGGAATCCAGGAAGGATAACTGGACTGGTGGGCCCACGAAATACAGAATACACCCTGTTTGAAAGGTAATGTCAACCAGGAAAGAGTGCTGGTGGCAAAAAGTCTGGAAGGACCTGTTGAGTGACACAGGAGTGTCTTGGCACATTGCCACCATTGTCACGGATGTACTGTGGCACAGGGCAGTGTCCTGGCACATTGCTGTATTGGTACCTTATATACTGTAATAGCTGCAGTTGACCTGCATGCAGCTGCACTTTCAGGCCTTCTCTCTCAGATGCCTAAAAGGAAGTGCCTCTGATGTGGTTTGTTTATGCTTGGCTGTTTTCTATATCACACATGGTTTTATGAACCTGTGATCAGTCTTTAATTTAAAAAACAGACTTTTTATAAAGGCCAGTAGAAATCTGCTCTTGTTCCCCCAACTACTTACATCTTACAGTCTTGAAATTGTTTTTCTTTTTAACTGACAGCATTTCAGGAAAATCGGCAGTATTTCACAGGATTGAAGGACTTACAAACGAGACCTACCGGTTAGGCGTGCAAATGCATCCCGGCCAAGAAATCCATAACTTCACCCTGACTGGTCGCAATCCACTGGGGCAGGCACAGTCAGCAGTGGTCATCAATGTGACTGAGAGAGGTGAGCCACTGTTACCAGGCAGTGTCTATAAATAACCACAATAAAAATAACTCCTAAAAGGTGACTGCACGGATTAGTGTTTACTGTTTATTTTCTTTAGAGGTTTTCTCAATTTTATATTAATTAATTAATATATTCATTTATAATTTTTATTGTAAGAATTAAAGTAAATAATTTTAAATCTGACCTTTTTTTCAGTTGAGATAAAAATTTGACTCATTTAGATCAAAACTATATATGGCTTTGTTTACTCATTCTTGAATTCTGAACTTTTTTTTTTTTTTTTTGCCAAGTTCTTGAAAACATTTATTTTAAAATACTTTTTTGACTCAGAAGTCATTGCAAAAATAGTGAGTCACAAGTGCATGAATCCGACTGTCTTTCCTCAGCAACGACCCCCAAACCAGAGCGGTGACCCTGGTGCATATTGTTCACCAGAGGGATTGCCGGCTGCATGTGGCGTGCACTCACTAGGATGTGTGTCTAAACACACAGAAGTGATGACGGGGTGGGGGAGCTCCATGGTGCTGGTGGAGCGGAGTATAACTTAACTGTGATGGCGGTCACAGTTAAGATGAATCCCATCACTGTCTCTGTCTCTCTCTGTCAGATTGCACCAGCCACCTGCCCTGCACCCCCAGGGCTATAGTATAGTGAAACCACACAGTATAAGCATTCAAGGCTGGCATTTCTTAGGATAATATCCTTGAGGGACATCTAAATTGTACACTATTAATTGTTCATCTCTTTGTGTGCCAGTGAGCTCTGAGGTTTTTTTGTTTTCTTTTTGCCAATATGTAAGGCAACTCAGAATAGAAGTAGGACACATGTAGCTTTTTTTGTGGTTGTCTCTCCATCAGCCCAGTGTACTAACTCCATGCTAGGCTCTGCCTCCTCCTGAGACCTCACAGAGACTCATGGAAGACATTGGTACAAGCAAGGGGTTTGTCACCAATATGATTACTTTTTTTTTTTTTGGTTTTGTTTTGTTTTGTTTGTTTGTTTGTTTTTTGAGACAGGGTTTCTCTGTGTAGCCCTGGGTGTCCTAGAACTCACTCTATAGACCACCAGCCTGGCCTTGAACTCAGAAATCCGTCTGCCTCTGCCTCCCGAGTGCTGGGATTAAAGGCATGTGCCACCACACCCGGCTCAATATGATTACTCTTTTGTCACTTTATAAAAATAATTTTTCTTTTATATTATTTCTGTGGGTATGCATGTGCTAAGTGTGCCACTTATGTTGGTACCTGCAGAGGCCAGAAGAAGGGGGTCAGAACCCCTGTAGCTGAGTTACAAGTGGCTGTGAGCTGCCTCGTGTGGGTGCTGGGAACTGACATGAAGTGCTCTGAGCCATCTCCAGCCCCTCCTTGTTATCTGTCACTCCATCCTGCCATGCTCATTTCTGTTTCATCTGAGAGTCAGAAGGTGACACTAGAGCTGAAGGTTTTGCTTGTGTTTGTCTGCCCTGAGTCTTTCCCTCCTGTCCTATGTATACGGCTTTTCCCTTGAACCTCAGAGTCTGCAGCCATTGTAAGACTCCCCCTCCTGAGCCACACTGAATTCCTGTAGCAGTCAGCTTCATTAAAATGTGCGAGTGCACACACACACACACACACACACACACACACACACACAAACACATACACACACACCCCTAGTACACGTGGCTGTCAGTTACTCTGTATCTGTCATTCCAGCTGTACACACAAATCTCTTAAAGGTACCTTTATCTTCCCACCAGTTAGCATCCTCAATACCAGGTAAAGAACGTCGAGCACATTGCTTCTCTAAGGCCATTGGGATGACATCACCAGTAACAAACAGGTCCATGGGTTCCGCCCAGACTGTCTTGGCTTTGGCAGTAATAACACCTCCTTGTTCCCCCCTCCCCTGCCCCTACTGTATACACATCTACTTTGCTTCTAGTTTATCTTACTAGGAGAGACCTTTTCCACACTTAAACGTTTAAAGGCATGAATCTTTATAATTCTATTTACAGTTGCTCCTCATGATCCGACTTCGTTGAAAGTGAAGGACATCAATTCAACAGTTGTTACATTTTCTTGGTATTTACCAGGAAATTTTACAAAGATTAATCTTTTATGTCAAATTGAAATTTGTAAAGCTAATTCCAAGAAAGAAGTGGTAAGTAAAATTCTCCCATAGCTTTTTTTTTTTGGTTATTCTGAATAAAAAAACCCAATCTCAAAAATATTTAAGCAAATGTGTGTATACACACACACACACACACACACACTCACACACACATAAACTCTACAAACATTTATTACAGAGAATCACCAAGCCAAGAAAAACCTTATAATCCAAAGAAATGGTAGCATTTTAATTTACATTTGCACATTTGTTACTGGACAGTAAAGAGTATAAGTTCAACTTTTGCTGCTCTGTGCAACAGCTCCGTGTAGGTAGTGCTCATTAAGTTTGTGAGTGAAAAAGTATCTTTTACTGTAGCCTTTGACTAGTGGGCACAGGGAAGTAGAAGGGAATTTTACATTATTAAGCGCATCAGTAGAAGCAAGTTGAAATTGGTAATTATAAGTCAAAACTGGACTTTTTCATATATTTTAAATAATTAGATTGACTTATACTGTACCCTTCTGTAATTTGTGGTAACCCTGAAGTAAATGGCACCGTAGCCGAATGCTAATTTGGAAACTCGCTGGTTTCTGTCAAAGCATTCAGCAGGGAGTGCACAGCTTGACCTGAAAAGCCACTTTGTAAGGAGCAGCCCAGACTTTGCTGGCACATTCATCCTCAGACTTGTGTAAAACTGCTTCATTTTAACTTCATTTATATTAATTAAAATTTTTTTTGTCTATTTACTACATGTTCAGTACATAATAGAGGCTCTAGGTGATACATTCGTAAACCAGGACACTTGCCCCCGGGATGGTTCCCAGTGTCCTTGAAATAACACACTTCATCTTCCAGCTTGTCTCTAATTACCAAATTGTGTCAAAGTTTAATGGTCACTAGCTATTCACTGATTATATAATAATAATAATAATAATAATAATAAACAATAACATCTGTATAATTTAACTGACCCTAATCATTTAGATCTAATAATCAGAATAAAATGCATCCCAATATTTAATTGACTACTATGTGTTAGGTCCCAAGAAAATCCTTTTTCTGCGGTCTGGCATTTAAATAAAACCAGCATTCTCTCAGGGACTCAAGTCTGATAGTTCCTAGTCTGTGCTTGCTCGGTGGAATCATTCTCCCGATGGCAGGCAAGAAAGGACGGAGGAGGCTGCTCTTCCATTAGCCTATGCCTGTGGTGCCTACTAGCATATCAAGGGTTATGCTAGCCTCCAGGTTCCCTCAGATCTTACTCCAAGTACCTGTTAGAGTCTTCCTGGATGGCATACACACCCCCAGCTTCCCTTCCCTTCCCCCAGCTTCTCCAATTCCTGCGTAGCTATCTTGGCGACAGACTTCTGCTCTCTTTGCTCCCAGTCTCAGTCTCTTCTCAGTGTCTTGCTCCACCCACACCCCCTCCATGGCCCGGTCTATTCTGCTGACCATGTTCAGTCTGGACTCTTCTAGATGCCTCTAGCTATTCTCTCCCTCATAGCTGCAATAAAAAACCCTTCTCCTTAATCATACCTAAGAGCGGTCTTGTACTCATTCCCACTCACTATGGAGCATAATTCTCTTAATGCCGTATTTCATCAAGAACTAAAAACTATGAACTCTGTTGTTGCAATCGCAAACTAGTATGACATCCATTTGGTTTATGTTACAAGCGTAGAATGGTTTTATACCCCCCCCTATCTATAACGTGTATGGCCGTATTCCATATTCATACATAATTACCCATGTATATTTACTTGTTTTCAAATAGAGGAATGCCACAATCAGAGGAGCCGAGGATTCAACTTACCATGTTGCTGTAGACAAATTAAATCCATACACTGCATACACTTTCCGGGTTCGTTGTTCTTCCAAGACTTTCTGGAAGTGGAGCAGGTGGAGTGATGAGAAGCGACATCTAACCACAGAAGCCAGTGAGTGGGGTGATGCTAGGGCTGATCAGTAATGGGGAGATGGGAGGGTTGACAGGGAGGAACACTTGCATGGCCTTGAGGGTCATCTCTCTTACCCTGTTTTCTGGGCCCGTGTACTCTGTAGACACTCAGAGGCTGTCTCACTTTAGAATTTCTCTGTTGAAGGATTTTCTAAATGGAAGCCACCTTTTATGGGGCATTCCAGATACCCTGGAGTAAAGTGTCAAGCGCCTCCGTTTTAGTCACCGATACTGTCCCTTGCCTCACAGTTTGCATCTTCAAAGTCTAACTTAGGAATCTCTTTCCCAGCTCCTTCAAAGGGACCAGACACTTGGAGAGAGTGGAGTTCTGATGGAAAAAATCTAATCGTCTACTGGAAGGTAAATATCTATTGTTCCCTTGGATGCTTAAAGATTTTTATTTTGCCCAAGCATGCGATGTATGGACGGTGACTTAGATTTGGTGAATATTTCAAATTTTACTTGCTTATGTAGTATTCAGCTGTACTGATAAATGATATACGAAATACAGCACCAGAGAAATGTGTTCAGGGAGCCAAGGCTTCCCAGCCTGGCTACGTTTGCCATCTCCCAGCCTCATGTCTCTCATCACTCCCGCTTCCCCAGGCACTGGGACGGCCTGGCCTTGGCTCTGAACCTTTTACTCTGGTCCCGGAAGTTGTGTATATAGTGTTCAGAGGAAGACTTACAGGAATTGGGTCTTTTACCTGGTGGGGCCTAGGGGTTGGACTTAGATCTTCAGGCTGGCCAGCAAGCACCTTACCCACTGAGCCATCTTGCCAGCCCTTCTTTGAATTTTTGTATATTTCCTAGTGTTCCTGTAACGGTCGCATGGTGTGTGGGGGTTGGGGGGGGGGAAGAATACCTATGCAAGAACCCCACACCACACTGCTTCGTTTCCTTCAGGCCACGTGCTTACATTTTTGCTTCTGGAACTATAAAAATAAACATTGTTTTCTATTAATGTTTAAATTTCTGTGTACTTTCAATACTTAGCCACAAGTGCAGTTCTTTTTCAGTATTTTATTCCATTTTTGTTTAGACTTGCCCCAGGATTTTAAAATATGAGTTTCACATGACTAATGGATTCATATTCTACTGTCACCATTTATTGCGAGCTTAGCCTTAGACCTCAGAACTTTTCTCTGGTTTTAGTGACAGAATTTGCTTCTCTGTTTTCCTAGCCTTTACCTATTAATGAAGCTAATGGAAAAATACTTTCCTACAATGTTTCGTGTTCATTGAACGAGGAGACACAGTCAGTTTTGGAGATCTTCGATCCTCAACACAGAGCAGAGATACAGCTTAGTAAAAATGACTACATCATCAGTGTGGTGGCAAGAAATTCTGCTGGCTCATCACCACCTTCGAAAATAGCTAGTATGGAAATCCCAAATGGTAAGTGCTTGGGTGGCATGGGGGATGTGGGGTGGGATGGAAACCCTGTGGTATCAGCTTTCCTGATGGGAGGAGTATCCTGCCCCTCCTGTGCTATTTGCATGCTGTGCATAGAATTTGCATGCTATACATATATTTACATGTTATGCAAATAGAGGACCCAGTACTTGAATGTCTGCTGCCCAATGAGAGATGCAGCTAGCATTAATTTTTATTTTGTCTTGAGACAAGATTTTGCTATGTGATTCAGGGTAGCCTCGAATACACTAGATAACCAGGCTGTACTTGAACAGGCAGTCTTCTGCCTCAGCCTCCCAGATGTCCTCAGGATTGACAGGAAATCTACAGTGTGTAGTAGGTAATAATTACTATATTCAATTTCTTTGTCGCAGAGTATGAAAAGTTCTGGGTGTGGACGGTACTCTTAGGAAGAAATGTTTAAATGTTTGTCCGAAGACTAAAAGTTTCTTTTTAAGAGTAAGAGTTTTAGTGGGTAGTGGTGGTGCACGCCTTTAATCCCAGCACTCCGGAGGCAGAGGCAGGTGGATTTCTGAGTTCAAGGCCAGCCTGGTCTACAGAGTGAGTTCCAGGACAGCCAGGGCTATACAGAGAAACCCTGTCTCGAAAAACAAAAACAAAAAAAAATTAAATAAATAAATAAATAAAAGTAAGCGTTTCGGTTGTCATCTAGTTTTGTACCCTGTAGGACAGGGAAAGAAGACACCTGTTTCAATTGGCAGCTTTGTGGTGAATTGATTGCCCCCCCCCCCCCCCCCCCCGTGTATGTTGTTTGGGTTTTGTTGTTGTGGTTGTTTTTAGAGAAGGTCTATATAGTCCAGGTTGCCACGTGGCTAGGAATGACCTTGAACTCCTGATTTTCCAGCCTCCAAACCCAGCGTAGAAATTCTTCATTTAAAAAGACCCGTTTCTCAAAGCTAAATTAGATCTTTAATAAGGGTTTTGATTTGTTTTTGTTTTCGTTTTTTTTTGTTTGTTTGTTTTGTTTGTTTGTTTTTTTGGTTTTTGGTTTTTTGAGACAGGGTTTCTCTGTGTAGCCCTGGCTGTCCTGAACTCACTTTGTAGACCAGGGTGGCCTTGAACTCAGAAATCTGCCTGCCTCTCCACCCCCAGCCCCCCCCCCCCAAGTGCTGGAATTACCACCACGCCCGGCTAATAAGGGTTTTGAAAAACAAAAATCCTTATGACATGATTTTACAATTTTTGTGTTTTTCTCTAAATTGTGCAGGTTGCCAGCCAATGACAAACCACATTCCTTCTTGGCTTTTACATGGACGTTATTAGTCTATATTCATTACACAAACTAGTGCATTTGAACTGGATAGTTTTACACAGACATATATAACACACTTGATCATCTTTATCCTCAGATGGCCTTCTTTTACCCCCACCCCCAACTGCTTAGTCTTTCCTCTTCTCTCGTAGCTGGATTTTGTGCTGAATCAGGAGTTTAAATGGCCATTTTGTGCTCCTCTTCCAGTTGCTTCCTTAGTATGGAAAGAACTTTTTACAAGAAAGGAAAAGTCTTGTTAGGTCTCTTGAGTGTCTCTTAGTGTTGTGTTGAGGTGGTTTCTTATTTCTTGGTACTGACCTGGTTTGTCAGTCCTAGGCAGTGACCACAGAGAACTAAGAAGCAGGAATGTAGCAGGGTTGTTTCAAAGACTGGATACGCCCAGATGTGTGGCCGTGCAGAGAAGCAGGGGTCAAGGCCGGGCGCCTGTCCAGTGGCCCTCATTTGTACCCAGTGCTTCTGCAGACTGCAGCTCTTTTGTTTTCTGTTTAACTGGAGCACACTGATGGTCGCTGCTCCCAGTGGCCCTTGGGAAGGAGAGTCACAGCTGAAACTGTGGTTTCAGCTCCACAGTTGCACCCGAGCCCAGAGTCAGAGGCTCCACAGCCCCAGCTCAAGGTTAGATTATGGCTTTGTAATCACATTGAGCCAAAAGAGCTGTCTTACGTCCAACAGGTGCTCAGATTGTGTTCAGGAGGGCTGCGTTATGAACATGCATTTATTTAGAAATCTTTCCGATATATGGCTTTTTTTTTCTTTTAAACCAAACCCTTAAGTATAAATTAATTGAAGAAGTCATTCTTCTCTCCTGTCCCCATGGGAGACTGCCCTTGTCTTCCTTGGCCATGCTGGGCTGTCCTCCACTCTGGTCCCCATGCCTCACCTGCATCCTCACCTATCTGTCAGGCCCAGGTCCAGCAGAACAGACAAGCAAACCTCCCACAGCCAAGCAGTGCCTATTCTCACTCCCCAGGGGGTGCACCTCCACCCCAGTATCTCATGGTGTCTGGGAAATGCCTCTGCCCACACTGCTCACCTCACCTCATGGCATGGCCTTGTCAGCCCTTCTGCATTCCCCTCACTCCCCCAGCATTTGGGCGCTGGATGCAGGGGTCCTGGAAAGGAGATGCTCAGCTCTTCAGTTTTGGATGCTCCATCTGCATGTGCTCTGCCTCTCCCTCTCTCAGGAGCTCTGCTCACCTTGGATGGGGAGAGCAAGAGTTAGTTGTCCCCTGGTTCTTCCTCCACATAGCTATGCTGAACACTCCAGAACCAGTCTAGATCCTACTATGTGTCTACCAGATTCTAGAAGCGTCTATATTTTCTCCTCAGCTTCTGAATAAAGGTAGATGCTATAGTTATTCCAATAAGAGAGTATTATTTCTTTGCTAAACATTGCTACCTAGTTTAACCACTGTTTTAAAGTTTGTGTACAGCGAAATAACTTCAGTAACTACTGCCCATTTTCTTGAGGCTTGCCTTCTGGTATTGCTTTGACTGTCAATAAAATATCTTTCTTTTCTTGCTGAAGACGACATCACAGTAGAGCAAGCGGTGGGGCTAGGAAACAGGATCTTCCTCACCTGGCGTCACGACCCCAACATGACTTGTGACTACGTAATTAAATGGTGCAACTCATCTCGGTCTGAGCCCTGCCTCCTGGACTGGAGAAAGGTTCCTTCAAACAGCACGGAGACTGTCATAGAGTCTGGTAAGAATCCGTGGCTCTCTGAGGCCTTTAAGGGGCTTTTGAAAAGCCACACAGAGGTGACTTCCTCTCTGTGTGGTCATCTACTCTGATAGATCATCAGAGAGAGCAGCATAGATTTGTATCTGAGTGTAGGGTTTTTGTTGAGATAGGTCCTCAAACTCAGAGATCTGTCTGCTTCTTCTGCAGAAATGAAAGGTGTGTTTCCACACACCGGGCTCTGAAATGCTAGGGAATGTATAAGTGGTGGCATTTTGATAAAATAGGCTTCAATGGGAGTCAAAGATGACACAGTTTGGGAACGCACTTCTGTACAACCAAGTCAGTGCAGTCAATGCCCTCTCGCATTAGTGTGTCCAGGACTTGGGTCCTTGAGGCCTCAAAGCCACCACCAACAGTTCCCTAATATGAGGACCAGGGAAACTCAATGGAAGTGGGCATGGGATGTCTTCAGCTTTGCGATCGAGCACAGGTCTGCCCGTGAGCCTGTGAGCCTTAGCAAGTGAGCCACCATTGACGGTGCAGCCTGACCCATGTGGCACCCAGTGAGGTTTGGATCCTCAGAGCAACCGTGTTTCTCCTTTGGAAGTGGCTGCTTCCCTCCCTGCAGGGCCGCCATGCCTTCTACAGAATCAGTGTGAGCCTACGCCTTTGGGGTTTTTCTTGAGCCAGTAGTGGGCCTGTAGGTCACGATACTTCTAGAGACATCAGCTACTAGGTCTTCCTTCTGTGTTGGTGAAGCAAGCTGGAGGGTAAAGGGCCCTCAGTGGCTTCCCTCGCTAAGACAGGTTCTGGTCATTTGCTGTTTCTGCTGTTAAAGGGTGAAGGATTGCACTTGGCGATTAACCACGATGGGCTCAGCTATCTTTCCCTCTGTAAGAGCACTTCTGCAGTTGACTAAGGTGGTGGCGGTCCTCTCTTGCCCCCTTTCTCCTCTGGTCACCTCCATCTTTCTCTTCCCTACGCCTACTCTCAAGTCCTTTCCTGTGGGACTGATTTGGCTGAGCCTGTGGTCTCTCCCACTTGGGCTTGCAGAACAAGTAGGGTGCCCTTGGACAGGGCGACACAGGCAGTGTTTCTGGGAGAACAAGTTGTGACTGAGATCCCTCAGGAAGGGGAGAAGCTGCTGTAATAGCTGCCACTGTGCGTGAGCAGGCTCTCTGTGGTAGCTGAGAAAAACAAAGACACAGAGGACTTGGGAAAGGTCACAGAGTTAGGAGGCAGTGGTGCCAGAATTGAACGCTACTCGGGGCCTGGGAAAGCTGGGGATCTTGGTATTCCCTGCTGAGCTTCTGTGCTGATCCCTTCCCTTGTTCATCTCTCGATGCAGTCTTCCTCTCCTTCAGCCCTCCGTTCTCTCTGCATCACCCAGCAGGCCCCTTTGTGACATACTCGATTCAATATTGATAATCTGTAATTTTAACATAAAACAAGGTATGGGTTCACATGCAATATAAAACCATAGCCTCGAGTATATCTCCCCTCCCCAGCCCCCCCAGGGAAGGAAGGCACAAAATTGAATGCACTTAGCTGAGTTGGACTTACCATCAGTATTTACTTAGTACCTGGAAGCACTGAGTGAACACTTTAGAAAAAATAGTGTAGGGAGAAAAGTTAGCTAGCGACAGAAGCTCGGGTTTCCTTTAGACTTCTGAGGCTGACCATCTATCTCACTTGGGCCTCTGGGGTTCAGGTGTTCTTTGGGCGTGTGGCTTAAAGAAGCACTGTATTAGCCACACAGGAATATGTCCCATCCAGAAACAGATGCCTGCTGCACTGTTAGGGCCTCACGAAGGCCTTGCCTCCTCCTGCTTTCTCCTCCTCCGTCCTCTTAGAGAGCACTTGGAGGAGCTCTTTCCAATCTTAGAACTGATCAGTACTTCTCTTTGTATCCGGTGCTTACTACCCGAGACCCATGGCTGCCCTCGCCCCGTGTCTTCCCCCAGGCTTGGCCAGCTTCTCCGGGATGAGAAGGGCTCTTCGTGTGTTTCCTTGTTTCTCAAGTCTTGTCTTACAGATTTGATGAGACATTAAAAGGTGCTTTAGGAATTGAAGAAAGAGAATCATCTAGAAGTGGGGATATGGGGGGCACACAAGGAAGGGGGTGGTAAAGGACTGGAGAGTAAGGACATCCATATGGAGATGCTATGATAAAACTCACTACTTTGTGTGCTAACCTAAAAAAGTAATTAAAAAAAACTTGAGACACGTCTTGTGTGTCCGTCACTCAGTGTACATTATAAAGGGAAGCAAGCGATGAAGGCCTGGTTCCTGTGTCCCAAAGCTTTGAGCTGAGCAGGGTTTCTAGTGCTGGGACTAGGGGAAACATGCGTTTCTGTCCATCCCCAAAATGATGGCACATAGATGAGCGAAAGCACCATGACCGTGCTGACCACACGGTGGTGCCTGGGAAGTAGGAATAAGATGTCAGCCTCAGCTACCTTTGTCTCTTCAAAGAAACGTCATCCTGTGATCTTTTCATTACTATAGACGTGAAGATGTTCGTGGTTTGCTGAGTACTCCTAAATGTTTGCCAAATTTGAAAAAAAAAAACAATATATTTTTATAATAGATCTGTAGCTAGCTTTGGAAATTTTAGCATGTTATAAATTTTATGCTTCTAAGATAAATGTTCTTGCTTTACCCACATAGACTGATGAAAGTCCACTGATTTGTTTATCCTACAGATCAGTTTCAGCCAGGAGTAAGATACAACTTTTACCTCTATGGGTGCACTAACCAGGGATACCAACTGTTACGTTCCATAATTGGATACGTAGAAGAACTGGGTAAGTTAAATGTCTGAGTTCTCTTAAAGTTTGGCTAACACAAGACCGTGTAAATAGGCAAGTAGCAGGGGTCACGCTCTAGAACATACCGAATTTAGTTGGTTAGATCAAAGAAGATAAAATAATTCCTATCACAAATTTATCAAAATTGTTAGTCACTTGTCTCCACCTGCTTGTTGATTTCACAGTTTCAGTCTTGACACTGAGGAAGTTATATCATGGCTGTCGTACTTGATTTGTGTTTACAGAAGCTTAAAAACTTGGAAATGTATCCAGGCCTAACACCAGAGAGGGGAGTATCCCTGAAGTCTGTTTGAGCGGTCACTTAAAATATGCGGCACATGGGGGGCTGGAGAGATGGCACCGACTGCTCTTCCAGAGGTCCTGAGTTCAATTCCCAGCAACCACATGGTGACTCACAACCATCTGTAATGGGGTCTGGTGCCCTCTTCTGGTGTGTCTGAAGAGAGCAATGGTGGCATACTCATATGTATAAAATAAATAAATAAATCTTTTTAAAAAACCATACATGCGGCACAGGTTATCCCCTGGATGCCTGTCTGTGTAAAGGCTGTGATTCCTCCCTGAGCTCCGCCTGGTTATTAGCGTAGAGTTGTTCAATCATCAGAGGAATTCATGCTTGAGTAAAAAGCACAGCTTAATTCCAAGATTAGGTGTTTCTAAAGCCAGAAGTCTCGGGAGCACTCACTCCCCTGCCCTTCAGCCCTTGACTGCTTGTTTTGACAGCTCCCATTGTCGCGCCAAATTTCACCGTGGAAGATACGTCGGCAGACTCGATATTAGTGAAATGGGACGACATCCCCGTGGAAGAGCTCCGAGGCTTCCTAAGAGGGTATTTATTTTACTTTCAGAAAGGAGAGAGAGATACGCCCAAGACGAGGAGCTTGGAGCCACGTGAGTAAATGACCGCCTGGGTTCTAGTGCTGTGTAAAGACAGACAGACAGACTTCCACTGGCCACATAAGAGCAGAGGGGCTGCTGCACAGCTGAGCACAGTTTCCAGAACTATCTCAGAGAATACAATAAATAGAACGTAAATTCTTTCAAAGTCAAAATCGCTTATTTAGTTAGAATCTTTATAAGCCCCACAGAATGGTGGCCACTTCTTACTAGTGTTACATGAACCACACCATATGATATTATTTATTTTTTAATGTGGTTTTATATCTAATAACCAAAGAGGCAAAAAATGGGTTCAGAGCCCCAGTTATGATCTGGAATCAAAATGGTGGCAAACTGTAGGGTTAATGGGTCCCAGGACACTCTGGGAGGCAGGATGATGCAGGAGTTGACCACACTTACCCTATGCTGTCACCTGGGTGGCCATGGGGAAGCCAATCCGAGGTCACCGCTCTGGGGCTGGGTAAGCAGAGTATGAGGTGTAGGACATCCAGAGCTGGCTCTGGGGTCCCTGGGCCTGCAAGGAGTCTGGAGCCACCAGGTTCCCAGTCTCTCTGACACCCAGGTGCCGCTGGGAGCCGTGGAAGACCTGGGCTTGGCTTGGCGGTGGCTTGGAGGTGACCATGGCTAGGAGTGCAGAGAGGCCTTCTGCGGGAGATTAGACAGAGGCTCCATAGGTGAAGGCCATCACCGTGTCTCCCCACAGCGGATCCTGATGGAAAGAGGCAGTCCACGGTTTTAAGACGTTTATTGTCATGGCTGAAAGTGGATGAGTGAAACCATACCCCCTTCTCAGGGTGGGCCTGAGGTTAAATACCTTGGGCAGGGAGGAGTATCAGAGTTTTCCCTTAGTCACAGACAGGGAAGTGATTTTTATGGAGTGCCTGCTGTATGCCAGGCATTGTTCTAACAAATGTACATGAAAATTTTACAGGATGCCACATCCCCTACAGAGTCAGAGAAGCCAGAGTTGGGAGTAGTTAGATGGTTTGACTGGTGGGGGAAGAACTTGAATGTGGCCCCGGAGCTTTGGTTGGGCGTGGGCAGCAGCAAGGTGTTCTCCCTCAGGGTCTCATCCCCGAGTTTAAAGTGACCTCAGGGTGAGTGAGATTATCCTTTGCTTTAGATCATTCTGACATCAAGCTAAAGAACATCACTGACATATCCCAGAAGACACTGAGGATTGCTGACCTTCAGGGTAAAACCAGTTACCATCTGGTCCTGCGAGCCTATACACATGGTGGTCTGGGCCCAGAGAAGAGCATGTTTGTGGTGACCAAGGAAAACTGTAAGTTCAACACGGCCCTAGAAACACCTTTGCCACTGGAGCGATAGTGTCCTTAGCATCTGGGGACATCTTTGTTCCAAGCTCCAGGCCCGTGATTCTCAACCTTCCCAGTGATGCACCCCTTTAATACAGGTCCTCATGTTGTGGTGATCCCCCAACCACAAAATCCTTTTCATTGCTACTTCATAACTGTAATGTTGCTACTGTTATGAATTGTAACGTTAATATTTTGGGAGATAGAAGTTGGCCAGATAGGCCGCAGGCCGCAGGTTGCGGACCACTGTTGTAAGGTTTCACAGTTCATTGCTTTTTTATGTCAGGAAGAGCGGACTGTCAAAGGCTATGAGAGAACTTTTTTTGTTTTTGCTGTCAATTATTTCCCTATAAGTATGTAAGAAATTAATCAATTTAGGGATGCACCCCAAATCTACAACCCTAAATGCATAGTTGGGATTTTTTTTAATGCAGTTTAAATATTTTCCACACTAGTTTGATTTTAATAGGTCTAGGGAATTGCGTAAGAGACAGTCGCTCTCTAACCTTCAGTAAGACCACACTTGTTAAGTCTGAGATGGCAGTAGACAAGGGTGGTAGCCTTTGCTGTCCTTCACCGGGAGAAAGCTTCAGTTTGGCTTCGGGCTTCCCCTCCACCAGAATGGAGTCCTTGTCCAGGTCTGGAGCACAGGGCCAAGAGGCCGTGAGGCATTAAAACAGTGTTGCAACTGGACGTGATGCTGCCCCATCGAAGACAACTTGGCAATGTCTGGTGATGTTCCTGACTGTCATAACTGGAGTGCTGCTGGCATCTCATGGTTAGAAACCGGATGTGGCTAAGCCTCCACACCAGAGCGCACAGGGCAGCCCTCCCTGCCCCTCCTCACACCAGAGAGAGCTTGCCTATATGTCACCAGTGGCAGGATTGAGTAATCATACTCCAGTGTTGGTGGCCCTAGATCAGTTAGAGTTTTGTCTCTTCAGATAATAAATGTCTTGTGGACTCCATACATCCGGTGGTGATTTTCAATGTTGATAACTGTTTCTTTTCAGCTGTGGGATTGATTATTGCCATCCTCATCCCAGTGGCTGTGGCTGTCATTGTTGGCGTGGTAACGAGCATCCTTTGCTATCGGAAGCGAGAATGGTAATGGTTCCTGTGTGTGTATTCACCCTCTTGTTTTTACAAGCCTCATTGTGCAGTCATGTTATGCATGTCGGACATTTTTTTTTTTTAACTTAGAAGGTTGACTTTCAATATCAAGTAAGAAATAACATTTTATTGAAAATATTTAAGAACTCAAAGAGTAAAAGCCGTCATTCTCCCTACTGTCTTTACTAATAATTTATCCCAGTAAATGGCATTTTAAAGAAAGTGGAGCCCTTTCTGTGATGACTGCAGCCATTTTGTCCTGTCCTAGCCAGGACAGTTCCTGGCAGTCACCCCAGAGCCCACTGCTCTCCTATGAACCCCTAGCCACACTCACACCTCTACCTCTCCCCACCCCACACCCCTTCAAAGATAAATTGACCATGGCTATCTGCAAGTTTATATCCAAGTTAATGATCTAGATGGGTCCTAATGGCCTATTAGACCTGGTTTTTTTGTTCATATGTTTATTTCTTATGAATGCTCCTTCCGTGAGAAAGAGGTTATAGTTGTGAATAAAGCAAGCCTGGTCCTTGGGAGTCTCCCAGCAGAGCGAGAGCAAGAGCGAGCGAGCCAGAGAGAGAGAGCGAGAGAGAGAGAGAGAGAGAGAGAGAGGGCATGCCAGGGAAGCATAAACATGCTTACAGGGAAGGAAGAGGAAGCAGGAAGGCTGCCCTGGGGAGAGCCCTGGAGGGTAACAGGGCTTCGGGTAGAGAACGTTCTAGAGAGAGTGGTTTCAGGTAGACTCTGAAACTGGAGGCACTGTATAATTGGGCAAAGTGAGGGGGGGGGGAGAGGTGTGAGTGGGGTTAGGGGTTCATAGGAGAGCAGTGGGCTCTGGGGTGACTGCCAGGAACTGTCCTGACTAGGACAGGACAAACTGGCTGCAGTCATCACAGAAAGGGCTCCACTTTCTTTAAAATGCCATCGTTAGTGACAGTTTTGAAGATTCCTGGCTTCCAAATGAAAGGAGTAATACACAAATAGAATAACCTATTTCGGCAACTAATTCCAACTTTAAAACAATCATTTCAGTACACGAAGAAAAAAAGAGGCCCAGAACCTGGAACATTCAGACTCATGTTAACACAGTCACCGTCCTTGAGGAATCCCAAACAATAGTGTCCTTAGTACTTCTGAGTATAAAAATACAGAGTGTTGAACAAATCTTTCCTCTGATGTTGAGTTTCTACCTAAGATTGTAGCTTAGCTCAATCCCCCCTTCAGCTCAGCAGGCCGTTTCCCTGCCATTCATGGCTGCAAACTCTAATACTTTTTGTTATTATTTAACCTGATATGATGACTCATGGCTGCAGTTCCAGCACTTGGGGGCTGAGGCAGGGAGAGTGAGTGCCATAAGTTTAAGGGCAGCCTGGGCTACCATAGCAAGTCTCTACCTCTAAAGAAAAATGAACAAAAGTGCATGCTCTAACACACATACATGCATGCACATGCATGCGCGTGCACACACACGCACACACAAATGAAAATAGAATTGATTGCTTTAATGTCAATGCCTGTGCACTTACCAACCTTGGTCGAGCACTTCCATGCACTGGAAGTGTCCCTTGTGCGGGCCAGACCCCTGTGATGACCAGAGTACTGCATGTGCTCACCGGCCCTTTTGACCCTGCTTAATCCGGTTCGTGGTGAAAACTTGGCTCTACTTCATGTGAGACATGATGGCAGCCGTCACTGTAAGTTATTTGCTTTCATTTCCTTGAGCCAAATAAGGCCTTCTAGCTAGAGCATAGAGTGGTGGTTCACAGCGTTCACGCCAAAGCCCTGTGTCTGCAGCTCTGGCGTAAAGAGCTTCTATTTGTGTCTCAGGTGCTCATTGACATTGTCACAAGAAAGCCTCAAGCCAAGCTGGCTGGTGCCTACATTTTGTTACACGATCACTGCGTGATGGTAATTAAATCAAATTCATTCTTTATTTGAAGGATTAAGGAAACATTCTACCCAGATATTCCCAATCCAGAAAACTGTAAGGCGCTACAGTTTCAGAAGAGCGTCTGCGAGGTAATCCGTCCTTCTCCGTGGTTGTCTTTGGGGACATGGGGCCCTTTCCTCTGTCTGTTGTGAGAAGCTTGGGAGGTGTGGCTGTCCCCGTGGAGAACAGAACATGCATGTCTAACTCTGTCTGATGTCCAGAGGTCTTCGTCTTCAGCGTTCACACCGTGCTTCTTCTGCTGCTATTAATAGCAAGAAAAATATTGACAAGGAGGGGGGGAAAAAAGTAGCTTCGCTCTGGATGTGAACTCTAGAGCTGCCGAGGCAAAGGTTTATAAACAGATGTGGAAAAAAAATATGAGGGGCCCCACAGGAGCGTGCAACGCTGCCGTCTTAACCACTGTACCAAATTTATTTCCAGGGAAGCAATGCTCTTAAGACATTGGAAATGAACCCCTGTACCCCGAACAACGTTGAAGTCCTGGAATCTCGGTCGATAGTCCCTAAAATAGAAGATACAGAAATAATTTCCCCAGTTGCTGAGCGTCCTGGGGAAAGATCTGAGGTGGACCCTGAGAACCATGTGGTCGTGTCTTACTGCCCACCCATCATCGAGGAGGAAATAACGAACCCCGCGGCCGATGAAGTGGGAGGGGCTTCCCAGGTCGTGTACATCGATGTGCAGTCCATGTATCAGCCGCAAGCCAAAGCAGAGGAAGAGCAGGACGTGGATCCTGTGGTGGTGGCAGGCTATAAGCCACAGATGCGCCTTCCCATCAGCCCCGCTGTGGAAGACACAGCAGCAGAAGATGAAGAGGGTAAGACCGCCGGTTACAGACCTCAGGCCAATGTAAACACTTGGAATTTGGTCTCTCCAGATTCCCCGAGGTCCACAGACAGCAACAACGAAGTTGTCTCTTTTGGAAGTCCGTGCTCCATCAATTCCAGGCAATTCTTGATTCCTCCTAAAGACGAAGACTCTCCTAAATCTAATGGAGGAGGGTGGTCCTTTACAAACTTCTTCCAGAACAAACCAAATGACTAACCAGGTCACCCTTTGTCACTTCAGTCTGCCATCTCAGTAAGTCCTCCCTGCCGCTGTCCTGGCAGCAGCTGGGGCATTTCTGGAGGGACCCTGCAAATGTTGATAGCCAGGGACCTTCACTCTGGGCAAGTGACACTAGAAGTGTTAATGTGCTTTTAATGTATCCTAAAAGCCAGAGTGCAGTGACTCAGCCCTCAGCCGCGGAAACTCAAGAGTTGAAGCTGTTTTTGATTGAGCCAAAGAACCCTCCCAAAGGACCTCAAGACTAACCAACTCTGTGTAGTACATACATGCTAACCAGATCTCACAACCGTTTTCTGTTGTTAATGGCTTTCTCAGCGTTGTATGGTATGGGATTGCTAGTGGATTTACAGGCAAGGGAGAAAACCTTCCCAAGTCAAACAGCGTTAATTTGCCTGACATTTACTGCGGTCTAGAGGAGAACCAAGCACAGATCTTAAAGCCGTGGTGATGTCTCTGTCCACAGCATTTACAAAAGCAAATCTAGTTTTTCATGTAGCAGCAGCTATCTGGCGTTCTGTTTGATAAAGCGTGCTGATTTCTGTGCCTACTGTATAATGGTTATCAAACAGTTGTCTCAGGGGTACAAACTTGGAAAAAGCAAGTGCGACGCTGACCAGTCCGAAATGGCATCACACCGTCCTGCTTTCTCGGGGTGTGAAAACCTTTCCCCTATCATGTAGCTTGCACGACAGCTTCCATTAGTATAGTTGACTGCCCTAATGTTGGAAATCTCTCGAACTATGCCCAAATTTTCTCTATTTGCTTTGTGTTATGTTATAGGGTCTGCTTCGTAAGAGCGAATTTATCATTATTTACAGGTAGATAATTGTAATGAGTTACTACGTAAGATGACTACTAAGAAATAGCTAGTGGTGTGTGCTGACTGCATAGCTGTGATTAGACTCAGCTCTCCCTGAGAGGATAGGCCATTAAGCCTAACCAATAGCTGGCTGATGATCGCTGAGGCTTCTCAGGAGCTTTCCCTGCTGCTCATGAGTCTCGGCTTCTCCCCCCTCAGGCAGTTGGGGGTCCAGAGTCTCAGACCTTGCCTTCAAATCCATAAACTTAAACATAAAGGGAGATAACTTCCCTTTGGAGCAGTTAGTGGTTAAACTGTAATAGAGGTCAGAAAACTTACGGAAGTGGTAGGTCGTGGCCTGTGATGGTTCCGTCAGCAGTGAAGTGGCAGATCCTGAGCACAGCACCCTCAATACACCCTGGTCTCTCATCAGCAACGTGTACAGGGAATGGGATTCTTAGAAAAGCTGTAAAAACCTAAAATGTATGTCATGTGTTTGCTCTGCCTTTGGGTGCATGACAGTTTGAAACACCCCAGGAGTAGACGACCTTTATTTGTGTCATCTGAAGTCCCCCAAATCTTACAGATAATGGCTTGTTCTTTTAGTTCAGATTTTATCTTTTATTTTTATTTTATTTTTTATTTTTTATTTCTTTTCTGACAGGGTCTCACTATGCAGCCCTGGCTTTCCTGGAACTCACTATGTAGATAAGGCCAGCCTCAGACTCAGAGATCCACCTGTTTCTGTCTCCCAACCTGGAACTCACTATGTAGATAAGGCCGGCCTCAGACTCAGAGATCCACCTGTTTCTGTCTCCCAAGTGTTGGTGTGCGTGTCACCATGCCTGGCTTCTTATTTTATCTTCTAAAGAATCATGTGAGAAAAAAAATACAGGATGACAAGGGACAAAGTCATGATCCTGTTTTTAACCCTAGGATTCAACTACATTTTGGAGCTCCATGATATAGTTAGTAGCTCTTAGAAATTTTCAGTACTGAAAAATATTCCAAGCCAGAGCCAACACCAAAGAGTTTCTGTCTTCCTTGTGCCCTCTGGCTCCATCCTCTACCCAGCCACTCTAAGCCCTGCTGCCTCCTCCCCCCACACCACGCCCCTCCCCTTCTCCCACCCCCTCCCCCCCTCCCCACTCCCTGAAACATCTTACTACTGCTATGCCCTGCTTGGCCTCTGCCTTGTTCCCCAGTGAAGCTTCTCAGTTTCTTATTCCCATCTAATTGGGATCAGAGTTTGCGAAGGTTACAGCTCATCATTCCGCACTACGTTAATCTGGGAACACGGGACGGTCAGGAGAAATGGACTCATTCTGTCCAAAGGATGTCCTTTTGGCGTGGGTGTCCAGAATGTTGGGAGTTTAGAGTGCTGCTCACCCCACCCTGCCTCTCAAGTCCATTCTCAAGGACCACTGACTGAGGTATGCAGAAGCGGGGCAGCCCTGGATTATTGTAGGAGAATGTGACGTAGGACTAAGGCCAAGGCAGCTTTTTTTTTTTTTTTTTTTTTTCCCCATTGAAGTGAATGCAGCTGCCTCCCTGGGCAGTGTTGTTACCTCTGTGGGTGTGTATATAGGAGTAGCCTAAACAGGAAGAGGACAAGGGAGAAGCAGACCACCACTGCCATGCCCTTAATACCTGTCTCATGGTTTGGGACTTTGGCAAGTGTGCACTGCGGCATCAGTGCAAGGGTCGTTCGTGCCTTCAGTGCAAGTTGGCCTCGTAGTGGATATACTCTGACGTCGGGGGTCACTGTGAGAGAAGAGCCTACAGGTGTTCCCAGCTCGAAGTGGATATACTCTGACATCAGGGGTCACTGTGAGAGAAGAGCCTACAGGTGTTCCCAGCTCGAAGTGGATATACTCTGACGTCAGGGGTCACTGTGAGAGAAAAGCCTACAGGTGTTCCCAGCTCTTAGGAAAAGGAGAGAAACTATTCCTTCCTAAGAAGAGCCCAGTCATTGGCCAGGCAACTCCAGATATCTCGACCAGAATTAGGTTCCTGTCTGTCTGTTGAACAGAGCCACATGCACACCCTTTTGTAAGCCAGTTTCATTCAGATTTCCCTGGTGAGACATGGAGATTGAGGGTATCATAATACTTATGAGTGGCCATTTTCAATAACATCTAATTAAAGAGAACATTCTTAAATACTTAATAGGCTTTTTGAGTTTTACACTCCATGAATTAGTGCACATGTACCTTCGGAATCTTCCTGTTGGTTGAACCTGTGGTGTCCCGGCCTTGAGACGGCAGCTCTGCATATCTGGAACGCTGGGTTGTGTTTCTGAGCTGGGTGATAGAGGTGCTTTTGTTCCTGCAGCTGGCAACAGAAGCCGCCATTCATCGGGAAGCTCGAGGGAGGAGCTGTCAGCCTCGGTTTGCACATTAGTCTTGCTTTCGTGGTTCAGGGGAACTGGAAGGATTGCATTCCGAACACCCAGCACTGTCGCACTCAGACATGACAGTAGGAAATCACAGTCTTAGAAGTTCTTGCAAACTGAACTCTTGTTAGAAAGCTCTCCTGTCACAGTAATCCTGACTGTATTTGCATCCGTCCCAGCCCTTTCAGTGCTCAGTATACCTAATTTAGTGAAAGGCTTAAGAATGCTTCCTCCCGATAGAAATTTGAAGTCAATGTCATGGTATTTTGCAATTCAAGTACCCCTTCATATGTCAATATGCAGAAAGTATTATCTCAAAGTCTCTTACTGCTTAGGCACTTACTCAGATAGAATTTGTTGTGTTTGCACTAAGGTAATTTCTACTGTTTCCTGTTTGAAACTGGGTTGAAATGAGCAAAATGGCCTTTTAAAGGATCCCGAAAGTACAATACTTGGCATCTCAAGTGAAGTGTGGGGGAAGGGCCATCAGCTGCTAATGCCAGGCACACAGTGAGAGTTCTGTGTCTGTATTGATGGGGTCCCTTTCTAGAGTGTGACAGATTCCGTGGAACTGTCTTGAAGGATGGGAGAGATTAAGATGTGACTCGCATAGATAAAAAAGAATTGACTGAAAGATTTGGATACATTGTGGAAACAGCCCCACAGTGTGAGGGAAACTGTGAAGACTCATCAGGCCTTTCACTAGATGCGCCCTGTCAGCACCCTATTCACTGCAGAGTTGTTTGCTTTTGTGTCATGAGCTATTAGCTTGGAGACCCATCTGTACCAATCTGGCTTGCGTTATGTCAAGCAGCATGCATGAGCGAGCTTAGCTGATCACTAGAAGAACTCATTGTCTTGGTAAGATATACCAAGGCATTTCCTTGAATTGATTTGATACTTTCTTGTGAAAAAAAGTTTCATGCTGTCATACCTGTCTTACCTCAGTGTCCAGGACAAAAAAATTTACAGAGGGGGTGGGGGTGGGGCCAAGCAAAAACTGTTAATCTTTTAGACATAACCCTAGAATATCCTTCAAAGTGATTTCGCTTGAATCGTGGATTCTGCCCAGTGCTATTCACCCTGTTTAAACCTCTTAGTTTACTAGGGTTGTTGGATTTTTGCTCCCTTTATCTTAATAATTACATGACCATATTCATGCTGATTATAATACAGAGGACTTATTTCTAAATGGAGGCATAAATGATTGTGAGCAACATTTAGCTGAGCACTACCAAGTTTTGTTTTGTTTTGTTTTGTTTTTCCTCTTGTTAGAGTTTCTGGGGTTGTCCTCTGGCCTAGAATAGCCACATGCTTCTAATTATGATACGAGATTGTGACTGGATCAGGCTGTCCTTAACCAGAGTAGTACTTCTTCTCCTGTATTATGAATGGCAGTTTTTGTCCAAGGTGTAAATAGAATTTGCTTAAGTTAAATTCTAACTGTGGCATACTTTTATTATAAATAAACCATATCCGATTGCACATTAAACAAGTGTGCAATTTTTGGTTGCTGGAACCGAATACTTTAAAAATGAAAAAAACATGCTGAGGATAAAAGACAGGAACATTAATGTTAGTTGATTCATATGGGCCTTCAAGATCGCCTTTGTATAGACAATCAACATGAAAAGAAATCCCGCTGTAATAGGCATTTTGCTGTACTTATGCCTAGAATATTTGGTACATCTAAATTGGCTGCCTTCCTAATTTTATTCTGATTTCTTACATGCGCTTTTATTTGTAATTATTCCATCTCAAATGGGTAGTTTCAACTTTCCGAACTAGCTCCAACATCCAGTAGCATATCTTTAGAGATCAAAATATCTTTAGGTAGTAATCCCATCGTCCTTAAGTCCTGAGCAGCTGAGCCCTTTGGCAGGTGGTCCTAGAACAAAAGGCTGAAGGGAGGTTTGCGGGGCGATGCTCTCCTTTGATGCAAACACTTTCACTGTCTTTTCCGATTAGCTCAATTATAAACACCCAGCTCCTTCCGCTTACGTTTCCTTCTGATGTAGTCTTTGACAAAGTATGAACAGCATGGTGAAGGAATGTTGAGGAATGAACCCTGTCCAGCTCCTTGTGATGGGGTAGATGTTAGGGGATACCACAGGACACAGCTGCTAAAAGACATTCTCTTTAGAGTTGCTTTAAAAAGGTTGTTCTGGATAGAGAGATACGCTGAGTCCCAGATGATACCAACTTACAGGCATGTCCAAAGGTAAAGTAAGCCATCTGAAAATTCTCATTGGTCCTAGGAAAATTTTTTAAAATTTATTTTACCAGATCTTTCACTAGCAGACAGGCCATCAGCCATCTTCCCTGTAACACTAAGAAATTACCACTTTTTTTCCTTTCAAATTTGCATTACAGTGCATTACTGTTTACAAGACACACATACTGTGAACAGATCTAAGTCTTCGTCTTTTGTAAGGTTTGTAGAATGAATGTTGTTTTAAAAGATGGTGTCATGTTAAATATCTCTAGGTCTCTGTAAATGCTAGCTCCTGTTTACTAACTTTTGTTTGGTCAGGTGTGTGTCCATGTAGCTGAAAGAAGATAGAAATTGCTGTTTGCATAACTTTCCCCTGTTTTGTTTCTTGCAAAATTATCACTACAGACTTGTGTTAAATCAAAGGATCGGTTATGATGTGCAATACCTAAAATCATGTTCAGTCCTATAAGGAATCTTTTCAATGCTCACACACAGGACATAAAGGAGATTGATGTGTGTGTGTCTGCGATTCACTCCGACTCAAAAGATTCTGAGTTGAGTATAGAATAAAACAGTACTCACGGAGATTGACAGCGGAGACATTCCCAGCTTTGTGAAATGTTATGTCGCTGTTAAAACGGGAAATTTGAACCCTTTATAGCATAATTTCAGAATTTAGCGTCCATATCTTTTGAGAGACATGATTATCACAAGAACATAGATGATGTAAATAGCCTAAGACACTGCAAATATAAAACTACTATCGCTTGGCTGTTAATTATATAAAGATGTTACCAATGTCTGTTTTTAAAACATGCATGTATTTAACAATTTTATCATAGTATTGTCATGGAAAAAATAAATATATTTTCTTACATCTTACCCTAGTAAATTTGGACATTTATTGTTTGGGGGTGCTTTCCCTCATGTCTCAAACATTTAAGAAAAGTGTCCTTCACTTTGTTCTTTGTTTAGTTCTTACTCTTATCCCATAATAATCACAGTGACTCTATAGCAACCAAGAAGCTTTAGCGGTGGCTTTAATATTTGGAGGTATTGCTGTGCTGCTGATAGCACCTTCTATTTGCTCTGTTAAGTTCATGTTATATTTATAGAGAAAAAAAAGGATTCTTATATTTAAATTAAAAAATCAAATTACTTTTTACAAAGTGAGAACCTAGCATTAGCAAGTAGCAAGATTATTGCCATATGTAGTCGTGCACACCTTTAGTCCCAGCCAGCACTAAGGAAGCAGGAGCAGAGGCAGAGGGATCTCTGAGTTGGAGGGCAGCCTGGTCTATATAGATCCAGGCCACCCAGGGCTACATACTGTCTCAAAAAAGAAAAGAAAAGAGAAATGCTGGTCCTTAAAGCAGGAGTTGTAATTTATTATTTCCCAAGAGAGCTGAATATTTCAGGAGTTTCTGGGAATGCATAAAAATTTCAACTTAATTTTGAAATATAGCAATTGACTTAACAAAAGTCCAGTCATTTAGAAGTAGGCAGTGGCATTAGAGAAATGTTCTTTGTCTTTTGTGGCTCAGACTTACCACGAATAACAGCCAGAGCATGAATGGACCCGACTTGAGCCTGTAAAAGTACAAGCCAGTTGTAGATTAGTTGTGAAACACATGTTAATATTTAAGTGCTAGAAAAGCTCACACATATGGTCTGTACTTTGGGGAATTCTCAATGGAGAACTTGTTCCCAGAAGGTTGAGTTTCTGAAGCCAAATTGTGTACCACTGTTACCTACAGGAACAGAAAAAGTGCAAAGAAAAGAGCCATGTGCTCATTAGGAAGAAAAAAAAAAACCCTAGAGATGGATGAATCAGTAAGTGGTAATGTGTGATATCCAACATCATAGCACAGTGTGATAGCAACCCTCCGTCCTTCACAAAAGAATTATAGAATTTATTTGAAATGACCTATACATTTGATCCAGTCCCCTTCCCCATGAACGACCGGCAGGAAAACTGATTTCAAGTCATCCAGTCTCTCTAACCCAGGGAAATTGATAATGAGAGATGACTTGAACTCATTCAAGATTAAATTGGAGATGATTTTTTTTTTTTTTTTTTTTTTTTTTTTTTTTTTTTTTTTTACTTAGAAGATCAATCTCAAGTTGTGGGGATAAGAAAAGAATTAGAAAATCACTTTGATAAGCTGTCAAGGAGAAATAATATTAAAAGGGAGGAAACCCCAGTGCATTCATCTTTCTGGTAGCTAAATGCTTGAAAGGGGAGAAATAATTTTAAGTTCCAGTTCAGATTTAAATCATCTGTCCCCTTCTGGCTCCAGCTGGCCTGTCACCATGGCAAACCTGTGTCAGCACTCCAGGCAGCCTGGGAGGAAGGCATAAGGACTTTTTTTTTCCTCACTGCCTCCCCTCCCCCTCAGAGCTGATGGTGCCAAAACACATGGGCAGAGGAAGCAGTGTTGAGAGTAGATGGCATCCCCTCCCCCCTTCTTGCCCGGCCACAGTGCAAACCAGCCTGCATACCCTGTCAGAAGCGAACCAAGAGTCTCATTATTCCAGGACCACAGGCACTACTGGCTGGGACTGGTTCCACCATTTTCAAGATGGCTCTGAGGGACACTGTCATATGTGAGGCTGTACAGTCCCATGTGGGCTCCTGAGATCACCACTGGTCAATCACCTGGACCACACTGGAAGATGTTTAACCTCTCTCTCAACCTATTCCTCATCATAAAGCCTGGGCCCCTGGTGTGTATCACAAGAATGCTAAGGCTTGTTATAGTCCAAGCATGTAACAGTCCCTGCAGGATAGATGTCTGCTTTCAACATGGCCCTCTTCCTGGCCAGCGATATAAAGGTATAACTGCTTGTATAAGAGTTTAGACACACATTCATGTGCATCCCTCAGCTTATCAGAAGGTGACAGTACACAGCAAAGGCTTTAGAAAGAGACCCTGAGGTCTGATTCGCTAGAGCTCAGCCAGAGCCACACTTGGCTCAGGTAACTTCTACCCCAGGCCTCAGGTGAGCATCCTTGGGACTGAGAAGGTCCTGTCAGCGTCCTTAAGTCTTCACTCCGAAGCTTACTTCATCCAGGCCTTGCATGTCCCCGTGGCACTGAGGACTTCTAGGGGCTTTGTTTGAAAATCAGAGGTGCCTGGGGGGAGGGCTGTTATTGCCAAGTACCCACTTGGTGTAGCATCCATCCCATTTCTGAGGCTCTGGAAGTCTTTGAACTTCTTTGAGGACAGAACGGGCAAAGTGCAGCCTTGGGTATCTTGCGTGGGGTGATCCCCCTCAGAGCTGATGAAGAACCCTCATTATACCTCTGTCTTTGGACTAAAAGTGCCCCGTGGTAGTGCTTTTATTAGTGGGCTAATCTTTATTAGACAAATCAATACTAAAGGAAAATTAGAAAGTGATAAAAGAAATGTATGTAATCTTGGGCAATATTGGCTCTCTCTAACATGTTACTTTGAAACAATTTGCGAGCTTGATTCACTTCTTGAATACATCTCGAAAATCTTATCAGCAGTGTTTCTAAGGCTGGATGCATAAAATACCAGCAGATAGATGATAGATGGATTGTCTAACCATATATAATGGATTTTTTTCTGTTACCCACCTTAAAAAACAAAACAAAACAAAAAAAAAACTGGTGGGCGATTTTGAATGTTAAAAATACTTGAATTTAAGAGACAATACTTGATTTTTGTACCAAGAGCCACTAACTTACATAAGAACTCTCAAAGCCACATTTCCATAAAATGTGGTTATTTTACAACTAACTGACTAAGGAAGATTTGAACCTAAGTCAGAGTCACGCTTACCTGTCACTTTCCATAAGATACAGCCGACAGATGCAGGCCAGGCCTCTCCGGGGTTAATGCTGAGTGACAACTGGAAAGGGCAGCGTTATGACTCAGTTTCCTTGGTCCCCAGGGTACCAACCCGGCCACTGTGCTCCTCCCTGGACATGCAGTCATCGGCAATACATCCTTACCCTCAAAGAAAATGTTTTTTTCAGGAACTATAAATAGGAGGTCTAAAATAGATTTTTCTCTCTGAATATAAAATTTCCCTATCCTATGAGCCTTTGACTCATTGTTTAGGGAAGTTGGGCAAATAGACAGGATATTCTTAGTATGTAAAAGTAAATGGTTATCAGCAGGCAGGATTTTAAGAAACTCCTGGGATTTTTTGCCCTGTGGCTTGCACGGTTCTTGTCTCAAACTGGATAAATAAAACGTTATTCTTGTGTTCAGGTTACCAATAAGTGGACTTAAAGTTAACAAAACATTGGTACCCCGAGAGCCTAACTGAATGAGGGAGATACTCAAGGAAGGATAAGACCTTCTGTAAAAGATGGCGTCTCCCCGCCTTGAAAGAATAGAGTGACCAGTGAGCTTAGAGAGGATACTGAGTCTCAAAACACTACTGCCCAGGTGTCTTGAGTTCTGTTTTATATTCTCACCAGCTTCCTGTGAAAAAGCTCCCAGGAAATGTTTCGGAAATGAATATGGTTTGATGAGGTTCTGTGGAGGGAGGTCTGCAACAAGGCTCACTGAGGCCCTAGCAGAACCCCAACCCTCAAAAACCTGAGGCCTCCAAACAAACTCCTCTTGGTTTGCAGCCCAGACAGAGAGAGATTACCAGGTGAGTCCTCCATCCTTGGCAAGCGGTGTTACCCCACCAGCCTGATCAGCAGGCTGGAGCCAACCATCACAGAGATTTCTTTCATGTCTGAGGTCGTGTGAATGTGCCCTGGGCAACCAGTGGGCACATTGTCTATTAAGCAGTACCCCATCTTACACCTCTTTCCCATAGTTTTCTCTGACACCTCCCCCGCCCCCACTGAGTTCAGATAAAATATGGAATGTCCGCCACAGGCACTGAGTTCATCACAAGGGGGCCCTGTGACCCCCCTTAGGCTAAGGCCTCTCCTCCCACTGTTCTGATACTCATTTTCTCTGACTCTGCTCTCCTTCAGCCAACTTCCTAGCAGGGCTTTCCTCAGCTAATCCCCTGGCTTGGTGCCCCTAACTTTTGTTATTAAATGTGTATAAACGGCAAATTCCTTGAGCCTCCCTGGCCTTCCTTCTCGGAGATGTTTCTATCCAAGACCTCTTGTGCAGAGCCAAGTCAGAGCTGCAGCCCTTTAGTATCATATTGTCCAAGGAGGCTGCAGCCCCAGGCTGGGCCCCCCACTTAGAGATGGACAGCTGGGACAACAGGGGGAGACCACACTACGTGTTGGGAACCTTCTGTGCCTCCAAACACCCTTAGAATCTTACACAAAGCAGAACAACCAGACAGATGAATAGAAGAGACTTCCTCCAAATGCTAAGACATGATGTTCCTTTCTGTCTTTCCAGGAAAGGATGAGAGTTCCTAGGGACCACAGACTTTCTAGGACAAAGATGTTTCAACAAGGGAAAGCAGCTAAAGTTGGTGAGGCAGAGAGGTGTTGCCTGCTGTCTGACTTGCTTTGGAGCACACAGTTTCGCCAAGACAAGTCAGGGGCCCAGGGATCAGCGTTTAGTCAGAAATAGTTTAAACAACTCCCCTGAGTTTTGGAGGCTATTTCTGGACTTGAAGGCAAAGGAGAAGAGGGAAACGAATTGAATCCAGACCTAACTGCCTGTAGAGGGGCCCGAATCCCACATAACTAGCAGTTTCATCTCTTTACACCTGCAGTGGAAGAACTCTGGAAGAATTCACTCTCAACAGAGCTGTAACAGCACACTGACAAGGAGACTCTTGAGGCCTTTGCTCAGTACAGTGAAGGCCAGGAAGCCCCAGCACGCCCCTGTGTAACCTATGATCCTGTTCCCAATGCCGTGCCAGGGTTATGCCCTCTCTGAGACCTCAGACAAGTCACCTATCACAGCTACTTTTCTGTTGCTGTGATCCAACACTGTGAGCAGAAGCAAATCAGGGAAGAAAGGGTTTATTCCATCTTAAAGCTTGTAAGTCTATTCAGTCAGGGAAGTCGGGGCAAGAATTCAAGCCAGGAACCTGGATGTAGAAACTGAAGAAGAAACTAAAGAAACTCCCTGGAGGAGTGCTGCTTGTGCACTGGATCCTCGTGGCTTAATCGGCCTGCTTTCTTACAGCACCCAGGACCACCAGTCCAGGAATGACACTGTCTACAGTCAAGATGTACTTTCCTATATCAAATCATCAATATACATATATATGTGTGTGTATATTATATATTTACACACATGTATATATATATGTATATTGCTTGATGATTTGATGTACACACACGCACACACACACATATATAGTTTAAACAACTATATGTGTGTGTGTGTGTGTGTGTATATATATATATATATATATATATATATATATATATATATTCCCCTCCCCCACAGGCCAATCTAGTGTGGTAATTTTCTCAGTTGAGATTCCCTTTCCCTAAATGACTCTACCTCATTTCAAGCTGACATAAGATTGTCCAGGACATCACCTATCTTTTGGCATGGCTTCTATCTTCTTGAGCTAAACAAATTTACTCATTCTGGCCATCCTAGGGGCACAACTGTTAAGATCAAATACATAAGCATTCTTTGGACATTGATCGCTCCGACAACTTAGCCCAGAAGCTAGTCTGCACTTTCAAACTGGGGTAGCCATATGCTGGCCTCCATGTAGTCACTTGTAATATAGAACTTCCGGGGGACAGCCTGGTACCAACCAACGCCAATGCCTGCCATCTTGGGAGCCTCCAAATGTGGCCTTTCATGGCCTCGCCTGTCAGGCTCTTCCTGGTTTAATCTGTTTTATTTGCATGCACAATTACAATACATTTGAAAGACAGAACCTCAGGGTTGAGACCCCACTGTGGGACTGGGCTACAGGCACGCACATCCTCCCTTGGCACTGAGGTTTTGATTCTTGCTGGTGTGTCGTTCCTCTGGGACCCCTCAGGGTGAAAGTCTCAGAGAGCTGTCGAACCTCCCTCTGTTCCTCCAGTGTCCTGGCATGGGGGGCCAGGCCTTCACTGACTTCTAGCACATGAGCAGCTACTATTGATTCCTGGGCCCAGCAGAAGCTGGAGGAGGCTGAGAGGCTAAGGAAGGAATGGGAAAGCAGCTAATAATGCTTTGTCCAGATCCCTGAGTGAGTCCACGTATCCTCTTTCCACTTGCAAGTGTGATTCTCTCACTGTATGCAGCAGCTGCTGGGGCTCTACAGGCTGCCCTTGGGCAATTCTCTCCCAAGGATGAGAAGCCAATGGGGTAAGGGCTGGTGGTCAGGATGCTGTGATGCCCCCTCCCCCTCCCCTCCCCATGCCCCTTCCCTCCTCCTCCCCGCTCCTCACTTTTTCTTCCTTTGGGAACTCTCAGTGCTAAAAACAAAATCTCTGAGAACCATATTTTTCTGGGTTAAAGGTGAAAAATGCAGCATTTCCTCCAAGTGGAAAGCACTCAGCCCGCCAGCTCCGGGCATATGTCCGAGATCCTTCCTCCCACTTGGAGAGGTGGGGAAGGGAGGAGGGGAAGAGCTGTCGGAAAGCAGAGGAGGGGAATCGGAAGGAAAGGACCATTGCTGTGGACCTGGGGGCAGTTGGTGTGTGGAAACCAGGCGGCCTGTTTGTGTTGGAGCAGCTCAAGGCCTAAATGGTGCTGACCAGGAAGTGAAAGGCAGGCAAGAAAACAGAGAACAGGGAGCGGGTCAGAGCTGTGACCAACAAGCTTGACAGAGGGCTCTGGGAGCAGTGCAGGGACAAAGACAACCCCATCGACTTGTCTCAGGGAGATCTAGGTGGGCCTAGAGAACTCAAGGTTATTAAAGTTGACTTTAATAGAAAAAGCTCTCTGTTCCCATCATCCCCTCGGAGAGCATGTGGAAGTCTCCCGGGAGTTTTCTCAGATTCAGATAAGGGGGCTTTTCAGGAACTGATGATGCTCACAGAACCCTTTCTCCTCAGATGAGATTACAGGGACCCCCAGTTCCCTGACCACTCCCTGAACCTTCTTCCCAGCCCGAAACCCAGACAGACTTCTCAACCTGTCTCTCACCACAGCAGACACACGAAACCAGGCCTTAGGTCCTGTTCCCTTCTAGTTCCTTCTCAGAAAAGCACAGCTACCATAGATCAGGCCAGTACTACTTGCATTGAGCCTGGCCTGTCTCTCATAGCCTCATGTAGATCGATTCTCATCCGCCCCAATATTTCTGCAGAAGACAGTGGTCATGGGGGCAGGGGGCACCTTACCTCTATGGCACGTCTTTCAATAACATGATCTGTTAGGGTGGACTGACTGACTCATTAATGGTCCTGATTTTTTTTCACCCTTTCTTGTATCCATGGTAACTCCCTTAGTAGGTCCTCTCATTATCGAGAGTCCCCTCTTTGCTATTGAAGAGAATCTTTTTCTTTGTTCCTCAATTCTGTAGATGTCGCAGGGATGCAGGGGAAATAGGGCATCAACGCAGTGCTGAACCGAGGACTAGTGCAGGAGCCTGGCACTGTTCTCTAGTGCTCCAGCTCTCCTCCTCTGTCATGAGACAGGCGTGCCAGAACTAGCCAGTTGGGCTCAGCAGGATGAGGGGTACATGGAGCAGAGCCAAGCTACCTTCCCATCTCAGTCACTCTGCATATGGGAACCTCCAGCAAAGACCGGGAGAACTACCGTGTCAAGACCACCAACGCCGGTAGAGCCTCTAAGATGGCTACTCAAGGCACAGGAGCGACCGCCGGCACGGGTGAGGTGTGGGTGTTAGTTAGGCCGTCCTTATTGTGGCAAGAGATAATGGCTACACTTAGAGATGAAAGCAGCCCATTACAAAGTCCAGGCTGAGCTCTTCCCAGATCTCCTGCCCATTTGCACAGAGTGAGGTCTAATCCCTCAGCTAGAGGTTAAAGACTTAAGCCTCGTAATTACATCTGCTATAAACTCATTCCACAGCGCCTGGGCTCTGTCCACAGAAAGGAGGCAGAGTCGTGATCCTCTCTTACTTCCCACTCAGACTCTGAAGCTTCTTGCCCTCTGGGTCCTTCTACTTCACCCCTTTTGCACCTGTCGCACCCCTTCCCACCTGCATTCCATGACCGTGCCACTGTCCCCACCTCCCCTTAACCCCATGTGCTTCCTTCCCACCCAGACACGGCTTCAGAATCAACACGCACTCCCAGGCCCTCGTCCCTGGGTCACTGCGCTTCCCCGGGATAACACTTGCGTAGATCAACAACTGGTCTGCAGGACAATTCTCTGGCCTCCATTCAGCTGGATATTTTGCTAAAATCACAATGATTATCTTTTTTCCAGAGGCGATCTGTTCAAAATGTGCTACAAAAACAACTCTTATTTTATCATAGGAAGTACTGGCCCTGGGAGCCTCCAGGAGAAGGTGTTGGGGTGAGGGGTGACTGGGAGGTAGTGGGGCTCACACTCTACCCCATGCCTCTTTTTCAGACTGCCGGGTGGCATGGGCAGGACAGGGCGACCACTGGGTCTGTTATGATTACTAAGATTCCTTGCCAAACAGGCTCCTAAACGTAAGAGGCAGAAGGCTGGAGTGTGGGGCAAACCTCTCTGGTTTATTTAGCCATCTCTTAGACGTCTTAATATGCCTAAAAACTGTGCTCTGCACAAAGCTCAAGTCTCTGCTGAATGGATGCTGCACAAACAAGAATAGAGTCGTGCCTGAGACTAATTATAGGCTCTTCCAGGAGCTGGATCGTATTTCCTTCCACTTAGAGGGGCAACATTCATCTCACCTTTCCCTTAGTAAGTCCTTGTGGGGACCAGCCAGGGAGCCAGCTGTCTGCAGTCATGTGTATGCATAGCACAGGGCACAGCTGAACCATGGTACAGAAGAAGAAAGCACCCTTCTCTGTCGGACCCAGATCCTCAGACCCTGCTGAGGACATGGCCCTAGGTCCCACACAACATCCGACTCTCTAGTAACCTTGTTGTCCCTTTGCAGATGTGGCCTCTGCAGGATCAGTCACACCTTCACAAATGACTGAATGAGTTCTTCCTCTTTCCCTTATTCATATTTATTACACACTTTCCCTCTCTTAAAATAACAACGGTAATGACCCACCTCGGTGATACATTCCTTTTAATCTCTCCACTTTTGGACAGCATCATATTCATCCACTTGAACCGTCAGCATATACTAAAAGAGAATGGTCCCTTCTCCCAATGGCCCACCCTAGTCACTTGCTACCGCTCCCCTGACACTACAAATGGCCTGATCACATCTCCATTGTGAGAAAGCTATTAGGAAGGTGTTTCGTAATTAGGATCAACCACTAACTTTCAAAAAGCACACCATGGGTGTGGACAGACTGCAGCTATAAAAAATAGTCACATACAAAAAGTACAGCTACAAAATCAGGGGGCCCGCTTTCTTCGATCTGCATCATTAAAAAAAGAGAGAATATTTGCATTAGAGGAAAGCTTGGGGGAAGGATGCCACAGTCTGATTATTATTCTATGTTTAATTTACCCCCAACATTTATTTCCATGGACTAGTCAGAGCACATTGAGTCAGCCAGCAGGGCATGGAAGGGGTTAATCTACACAATCCATAGACCGAGATTGGAAGTATGAAGTTCAGGGTTGCCCAGTCTTCCTGCTAGTGTCATAAGTCAGGGAAGAGCAGAAATATTTTAATACTATTTGGAGGGGTGGTCTCTCTGTCTCTCTGTCTCTCTGTCTTGTCTCTCTCTCTCTCTTGCTCTTTCACTCTTTCTCATCCAGTCTGGCTCTCACTCTTGTTAACACAACAGAGCCATTGAGCTACAGCAGAGAGTTCCCAGAGCTTGCACTGACGTATCATCTCTCTCAGACTCTATACGTTGAACAACAAAGTCCAATGCTTCCTAACCACAGTAGTCCATTGGGTTCGGTTCACAGGGCGTTAGCAGAGAAGGCCACCCAGGGCCTTCAGTCTTGGCTCTCACCAGGGTGTACTTTGTCCTCCTCAGAGAAAGTAAACACACCTGATTTCAAGACCTCTGAGTGCAGCATCAGGCAGGGTCTCCGGGCCTCTGTGATTGCAGGATAGAGGCTATGTCCCTTGGGCAAGGTCAGCTGGTGTTACTTAGCCCCACAAGTGTTGATGTTCTTCCCATCCACGGCGTCTTCCACGAGGGAAATGTGGTAATCGGTGGACAGTGTGAAATGGGAGATGCAGCCCACAAGGCCTCGCAGGTATTGTCTGTTCGTGTGCAGAGCGATTTCCTTCATTCCACCTGCAAGGAGGCAAAGAGGGGGAGAGAGAATGAACCAAGAAGAGGAGTCACCTGTTGGAGATCCTTTATGGTCTGCTTGAGTGTCCCCTGGCTAGAGACAGGGGGTCGAGTACATCACACACAGTTGATGGATTTTGATCAGTTTGACTCTACCTCCGCAGGCTACAAAGGCTGATCTCAGGTGTGATTTCTGGCTCAGCCGACAACCTTAAAACCAAATAGTTCTCCAACAGATTTTTAAATGTTGCGTGATGTCAACAATAAGAAAACACAAAAGGTGCCAATTCATGCCCTTTTTGTTTTGTCTGTGTAGTAGATTATTAGCCATTTATAGGAATCCTATTCATTCTATTCTGAGAGAGGACACACACAGCTGGATCCTCCTTCCTCAGAGAGAATTCATGTGGTTATATTTAGAAAGTTCCTAGTCTATAAACACACACACACACAAAAGTGTGGGGTTTTTTTTCCTGATGGATCACTCCAGAGCACAAAAGCAATGTGAGTGAGTCCCTTCCTGCCACCTCAGCCATGAGTCAGAAGTTCAGAACATGGAAGAATGGACGATTTGGACGGCTTCCTGATTCCCAGGTATATGACTGACCCTGTGGAGTAGACAGCCCCGGGACAACAAATAAAGCTCTAATGAGGGAAAGGAGGAAAGGCCTGACAGATTAAGCTTCGGTCAAGGTCACTTACCCACGTACAGAGCACCGTTGATGTTAAGCTGCCGCATCAAGCCCGGTGACTTGCCTGTTCTGGCTCCGTAGTCATCCACTGTAATCTTCCCGGACTGGCCATCCCTGCAAAGCAAAGGAAACCGAAACCCGACAAGAGAAACTATTATCGTTGGAGTTTATGCAATCATTTTGGTTTAGAGGGATGAAAGTACCCAGTATGTGCCTAGTAATGAGGTTGTCAAAAAAATAAATAAATAAATAAAACAAACCCAAAAACAAAAAAACCTAAAAAAACCAAAAAACCAAAACCCACAAAATGCCAGCTTTTATAGTTCCCTCAGAAGTGGGACCAACCTGAGCTCGTTCCCTGATACCATCTTTTCATTCACCGAGTTTTCAAGAATTTCTTCCTGCTATGTCCTCTATAGTTTAGAAATAATTTTTACACCCTTGTACCTGGATGCTATGATGGGCAGTGGCCTTCACAATTTGTCTTGTTTGCACGCCACCCTCTCCCCATTATTCTAAACAATTCCCACTTACTTCATCTCATCAACTATGAGCATATTTTCATTTTTTATATTTCTGATATGAAGATATAATATACTTCATTGTCTTTATTATTCATTGTTGCATCTTAGAGGAATGCAAGACCACCAAGGAAAGGAGTTGGTTTTCCTCAATGGCGTGTCTTGGGCATCTTAAATAGTGTATGGTTCGACATAACAGAAGGATGAGCAAATGAATCTGTAAAGCCTAACATCCATACAGAAAATGGTAATAACTAAGGTCAACTTCCAAGGCTATTGTGCAGACCATCTGTTATACATGCAAAGCACAGTGCCTGACACACACCTTACTCTATTGAGGTTGACCGGCGGGGCATGTTGCTGTGGTTATCTACATATTATCATATGATTGTTTTTATGCACAAAAATGAGAAAAAATTGCAGATCTTAAATTTCTGTGAATATGAAATGTTAAAAAGCACAGTGTCTAAATTATCTGGGACAAGTTTCTGGATAGATGAGTTATTTCCTCTGCTCTATTAGGAGTCATGCTTGCAAGACCAGAATCATTCAAAGCAAGACGGTGTACAAAGCAGAACCCACCTCCTTTTAGAGATTCCCTCTCTTGTTTATTTTACTATCTCTGATCTGGTGCCATCCATAGAGAATTAAGATCAACCCAGTCCTTCTTGTCATATGTGATAGCTGTAGCCTTGATCCACCCAGTTCCTACTAGGCCTGCCTGCTCACACCTCACGGAGTATGAGTCGATACTCCAACCCATCCAGCTCCTGGCTGCATCTCCTCTTCAGCCCTTGCTGTCACCCAAGACACACTAGACATGCGATTGATAGCGTCTCTAGGAGGGGCTATGTCTCTTCAGCTTGGCACATGCCAAGCTTGATGTTTTGGCCTATGAGTTTCTGAGAGAACATTCCACTATAATATCTCCCCCAAGTGTCTGAAATCCCCGTGTGTGGGCTACATCATGGGGTAGAACAGAAATGTTCTTGTTTTTAGGTTCTGCCCACAGCAATTTATATAGTTTTGGGAAATGCATTTAACATCTGTTTCCTTACATGTCTAGGAAGGGACTGGTATCCACAACATTGTGTGTTTTCACATACATAATCAAAGCACAATAATTACAAAAATTAAACTTTTCTACAGTGTATGACTACTCTACCAACCATTTTGACCCACGGATATAAGCAGGGTATATTGACTGGTGTTCCTGAGGCAGCTGTTGGGATTAGATGAGGTTGGAATTGAGAGCCAAAGCATCTCACATTCCTTTAGAGATGCCTGTGTGCAACCTCTTTTGTAAATGAGGGAGAGAGAAATGAGCCTTACAAGCTGGATGCTGGGCATGGTTTGACGTTAGGTTGGACTCTGCATTTGACTTGTTTTCTAGAAAAAAATTGAGATCCAAACTTGCAAATATGCATTGTGGAAAGTCATTGGTTTTTTTTTTTTCCCCAACAACTAGAGATTTGGCTTATTAAGATCCCTACACATACATCTGGACTTTGAGGTGTCTGATAGCAGCCAAACACAGGCCGGTGTCTGTGTCTTCATATCCCTTCCTAGGTTCCAAGGTAGGCCACGTGGTCAGGGCAGGGGGCTGACTAAGGATGGTCTTAACACAGCCTACAGGGAAGTAGAAGATGAAGTTGATGATGCTGAGCACACATGGCCCTCAGACCTCACATAGTGTTAGGAGTAAGGACACTGTACTGGCTGGTTTTGTGTCAACTTGACACAGGCTGGAGTTATCACAGAGAAAGGAGCTTCATTTGGGGAAATGCCTCCATGAAATCCAGCTATAAGGTATTTTCTCAATTAGTGATTAAGGGGGAAAGGCCCCTTGTGGGTGGGACCATCTCTGGGCTGGTAGTCTTGGGTTCTATAAGAGAGCAGGCTGAGCAAGCCAGGGGAAGCAAGCCAGTAAGTAACATCCCTCCATGGCCTCTGCATCAGCTTCTGCTTCCTGACCTGCTTGAGTTCCAGTCCTGACTTCCTTTGGTGATGAACAGCAGTATGGAAGTGTAAGCTGAATAAACCCTTTCCTCCCCAACTTGCTTCTTGGTCATGATGTTTTTGCAGGAATAGAAACCTTGACTAAGACAGACACACAAGAAAATTATAAAGATACAGGAATGGTCTGCCCAAAGTGAATAAGACATCAGGGTGGCAATTAGCATAGGACGGCACAGATATGTCATGGGGGCTAGGTCAATTTATATGACTTCTAATGCTCAGGTAATATTCTTTCAGGGGGGGTTGCCTATGCAAGACATTAAATCCTCACCTAATTGAGCCACTAACAGGTGTTTTCCCACATATAACAATAAATACTGGCAACAATGTGGACCAAAGGGAACCCTTATAGACTGCAGGTAGGGATGTAAACTAGTTTAGCCACTGTGGGAATTAATATGGAGATACCTCAATAAGTCTAATGTTCCAGCTGTACTACTTACTCCTTGATAAAACCCCGAAGACTCTAACCGTACATGTCACAGGATACTTGCTCCTCAATGCCTGTCTCAGTGCTGTTCAAAAGCATCACAATAATAATAACTGTAGCTAAGTTACAGAAGCAACCTAGTACAGGCAACCACACAGTGGTTAGAGAAAATGTGATATGTATTTTTTTCCAGCCAGAAAGAAAGAAAGAAAGAACAAAAATTATATATTTTTAGAAAATGTATGCTCCTGGATAGAATCATATTAATCAAACCAAATCTCTTGTCTTGCAGAGATGAATATATGTTTATGTTTCTTTTTCTCTTGGGTGGTCTCTTTAATTACAGATAAATAAAATCATATATGTACATATGATATGGAAGTAGAAGTAAGATTGTCTAAGGGGACAAAGAGGGCCAAGGGAAAGGGTGGGGAAGATGGATATACGGTGGCAGTGTGTGTGTGTGTGTGCTCAGCATACATCTGCTTCCATTCAGAGCTAATGTAGGGGTTCATTTTCTGCCCACTGATCAGTCAAGGGTGTGGGCTTTGGTGGCAATATGAGACTGCCAGGAAAAAGGCGAGTTCGAGGGCAGTAAGGCTGAAAGAAAGCTGGACACACATCTGTTTCCTTGTACCTGGCTCCGTCTCCCTTTCTGTAGATGCTCACCTGACAGCCTTGACTCGGTGCCACCGGCCATCGCTGAAGGAACCGTTCACCATGATGGAAGCCACGCCACTGCCCAGGTTGTAGCTAAAGGTGTTAGGGACAAACCCGGAAAGAAACGATGAAACACAAAGATGCAGGGGGCTGCCCATTTGCAAAGGCTGTCGCTGTCCAAGATCACCCAGGGTGTAATGTCCTTAACCCAGGTAACCAGGCTGGCACAGAAGGTGGTCACTTTCCAGCTTAGTACACGAATGAATGGCATTTTACATTTGCAGATGTGGTAGGGTAAGCATTATACTTTACCATCTAAGTCATTTTATGTGTACCTTTCAGGACTATTAAGAATATCCATATGTCACTAACATTTAGGATACTTCCATCTTGCAAAATAGATACTGCATAGTTCTAGCCCCACTCTCCCCCAAGCCCTGAACACCACTGTTCTACTCGTTAGCTTCGACTACTCCAGATACCCAATTAAGTAGAATCACAGGGCAGGTGCCTTTTTGTGATGGCCTCACTTCACAGTGTAAGGCCGCCAAGGTGATCCAGGCACACGTATGGAAGCATTGTAGCTACAGCACTGGAATCAATGAGAAGACCTTATCATCTGCACCACTTTGCACAGCATTTCTCTGAGATTCCTGCCCACCATGAACCTTGGAATATGGCCGTGTTTGGAAAGAGGGTCTGGTGTAGTTAGTTAAGACGAAGCCACAGTGGGTTAGAGGGACATTCCATCAGTATGACCGATACCATTGTATGGAAAAAATCTGAACACAGAGACACATGGGGGGAAATGATCTGTGATGATGAAAGCAAAGACTGAAACTATGTATCCATCTATTAGCTAGAAACAGGAAGACTGCCACTCAGCGCCAGAAACACCAACAGAACCCCCTTGGTCCTGCCAAGGAAGCAGTTCTGGTGACATATTGAATTTTGTATTTCTAGTCTCCAGAACTGTACAAACATTGATTTTGGGGTGGGGGCTTGTAGGGTGTTTATATGTTTTGTTGGTTTTTTTTTGTTTGAGACAGGGTTTCTCTGTGTAACAGCCCTGGCTGTCCTGGATCTCACTTTGTAGATCAGGCTGGCCTCGAACTCACAGAGGCTCACCTGCCACAATCCCCCCAAGTGCTAGGATTAAAGGCGTGCACCACCACACTTGGCCAAACATTGATTTTTTTTTTTAATGTTATAAATTTCATGATAATTTATTACAGAACTCCTGGGAAAGTACTAAGCACTTTCATGTTAAGAAAGAGAGAGAGAGAGAGAGAGAGAGAGAGAGAGAGAGAGAGAGAGAGAGAGAGAGAGAGAGAGGAGGGGAGGGGGAGGGGAGAGGGAGGGAGGAGGGAAGGAAGGAAGGAAGGAAGGAAGGAAGGAAGGAAGGAAGGAAGGAAGGAAGGAAGGAACCCAGTATTGTAGAGTAAGCTGAACTCTAGAGATGAAGAGAATTTGCTTGAAATCACAGAGGTGAGATATAAAATTGAGTTTCATGTATTCTCTACCCCCCCTTTAATATCAGACCTACCTTGTCCATCTCAATTCCCAGATACTTTGACATCCTCAAGGACTCAGAAGTCATGGGTGTGCTTCCCAGGAGAAATAGCCCTCTCCAGGCACTCACAGCTCATTCCATGATTTTAATTTGATTCAATCCAGCAAATATTTAGTGAGTGACTACTCCAACCTGGGCAGGGGGCCAATTGCCTAACCTTCCCTGGATAACACAATCAGACCATGTGCTCAAACATCCAGAGAGAGGGGCCCACAGGGGCAGCTTTGTCCTCATTGTGGGAAGAGAGGTGTGTACACACTGTGGGGGGCAGGGGGGGGAGAGGAAGGCTGTTGAGAATAGAAAGCATTTAGTTTTCCCAGAGAAAGTTCTACAGCTCGTTCATTTCCTAACAGAGACCCACAGAAACAACACAGCCACAGCACTGAACCGAGGATAGAAGCTGTGAGATCTTGGCAAACCAAGGGACAAGGCTGCCACCAGACCCTAAAATCTATACCGTTTTATAGCACATATTCCTACAGCAAGTGTCTCCTATGAAAAAATAGCCTGAAGATAGGGATTTGGAGAATTCTTTATGTGCGAGCCAAATGCTTTTTACAGAAAAGAATGAACCTGGGCTGAGTGATTGTTTAGAGGCTAAGGATGCTTTCCAGGAATCATGGCAGCCAGGGTTCAAGCCCCAAGACCCTCATGGTGGAAGGACAGAACTGGCTCCCATAAGTTATTCCTCTAATCTCCACCTGTGCACTATGGCACGTGCGCGCGCGCGCGCACACACACACACACACACACACACACACACACACACACGCGCACACACACACACACACACACACACGCACACACACACACACACACACACACACACACACACGCGCGCGCGCGCACACACACACACACGCACACACACGCACGCACACACACACACACACACACACACACACACACACACACACACAGAGTGTAAATAGGTGTGGGGAATGACCATGAAGCAGAAGCAGAGCTGAGGGGTTAGTTAACTCACTGCATGTGGCTTGGCTGAGCCAAATAACATGGTTGGCAGAGCATGGATATTCACATTCTACAGACCTGCCCAGATCCTCAGTCTTGTCAACTTTACCAGCTCCATGACCTAAGATGATTTGCCTAATTCTCTCAAATACGGGCAAGACGCTTTCCCTGCAAGACTATAGAGACAGTTGACGAACACAGGACACAGTAGGGCATACATAAATAATGCTACCATGCCAAAATTGTGGGATTTGGTGAATCTTACTCAGGAGGTTGACAAGTTAACTTCCTGAGGTCTCCTCTGGGAGCGCAGCCCTGTGGCGACATGAACCCAAGGTGATAAACATGTAACTAACATGTCAGGAATGCCCAGGTCCTGCAGTCAGGTGACCTATGTGTAACTGTAGGGAGCCACACCTGAGTGTGGCAGTCTGTGTTCCTGTGACTGAAACATTTTCATTGTATTAGAACCAGGTGAAACAAGGGTGGGCTTCATTGTTTTCTGCAGCCGTTGGCTCTCTTACTTGAAGGAACAGGACATGCACAAGGGAGTTCAAATAGAGGTTGGCAGACAAAAATCCCACCATCATTTAGGTGGGGCAAATCGGTTAGTTTCTTCATGACTTAACTTTCCAGTCCAGACTCCATAATTTCAGGACCTGCAGAGAGCCATCTCTTCATACTGTCCCTAGATTATTTTATATGCACCATATACATGGTCTCAAACTTACAGTGTAGCGGAGACTGGCCTGCAAACCCCCCACTGTCCCATTTCTACTTCCCAAGTATTGAGATCATAGTTATTCATCAACATATCTGACTCTACATATTGTAAGCTTCCCCAGACTGCCCACTGAGCAGATGTGCACTGCACAGGAAGGATGCCTAGCTACCAAGCCAATCACTGCACAGGAAGGATGCCTAGCTACCAAGCCAATCACAGCACAGGAAGGATGCCTAGCTACCAAGCCAATCACTGCACAGGAAGGATGCCTAGCTACCAAGCCAATCACTGCACAGGAAGGATGCCTAGCTACCAAGCCAATAAGGTCCTCCATGTTTGACTTGCTGCTCTATCAATGTTCCCTGACTCTCACTACTGAGTCCTAAGTCACCTAGTGTGGTGTGTACCAATGGCTGACAGACTAGCCACCAAGGCGGGACACACACACAGGTATACACACAGACACAGACACAGACACAGACACAGACACACACAATCACACACACACACATCCTCAAAGCTCTCCCTCCACAGGTATGTACTTCCTCTAACTACGCCATACCCACTCCAGCAAGGACACACTCACTCCAACAAGGCCACACCTCCTAATAGTGCCACTCCCTGTGTGCCAAGCACTCAAACACATGAGGCTATGAGGGCCAAACCTATTCAAACCACCATGGCTAGAAAGTCTAGAAACTTGAGTATACCGCATTATCTCAGAGTCTCCCTCCTGTTTGTACTAGAAACATTGCGATCTTAAGAGTGAGTGTGTGCACCCTGGAGAATAGTGTACACTCTAAACCTCTCTGATGCAAGTTCCTCAAGGCCAGAATATTTTGCTCTGATTTATTTATCCTTTTATTTTTTTGTTGTTTTATTTTGAGACGAGGCCTCTTGTAGTAGTACACATTGCCTATAGATCTCATTATGAATCTGAAAATGGATCGCTTCTCGGCTTTTTGGTTAAGATCAAGTGTGTGAATCTGAAAGTGGCCTTGAACTCCTAACCTTGCTTCCACCTCAGAAGAGCTGGGATGACGGGCGTGTGTAGCCATACCTTCCCACCAAAGCCTCCGAACCAGCCTTTTCTCTCACAGACAAGGAGCCAGGGGCTGAGAGAAGTTGGCAGTTTATGTGAGCTCACACAGCCATGGGAATCAAGTATGTGGAACCCTGAAGCCACTTCAGATCCAGTTTCTCAGGGTGGGCTTTCTAGAACACTTGGGTGCTTGCTGCCAATAAAATCCCACACTAACTCCATCAGAGCCTGGGGTGGGCAAGCCCAGGAATCTACGTAGGGGACAAACTCCCTAGTGACGGTGACTCACTGTGTGCTTGGCTTTTTAGATTACCTGCTTACATCATAGACCTGCTTGCTCCCAGCCCATTGTAGCCTTTCCGGTGCATCCCTGTGGAGTGGATGGATGTGTAACTACCCAGACGGAAGTGCCCAGTGAGCAGCAATAGGTGGATCTAGATATGGGTGCCAGCTCTACCCCTACCTGGGCCCCAGAAGTGTATCTTATACAGAACACAAGGAAGCACAGAGGCAACTTCAGCTACTCGAGAAAGAAACAGTAACCTAGGGTGTGAGTCGAGGATAGACTAGGGGGTTAGACGGGTGGTAGGAGGCTGGCAGGGGCTCCTCCAGGGCCTGGGGTGAGAGAGGAGCTGGTAGGAGCCTGGTGGCCTGTGTGTTCAGGTCCCCATGCACTGACTTCAGCTGGCAGTTGAGGGGGAGTTGGGATGCCCCGCCCTCTTCTCAGCTCCTGTTTCAGTTCCCTTTTCTGGGCACACTCAAGTACTTGAGGCCTGAGTGAGGTTAACCACAGGAAAACCACAAAGAAATGACTTTGAAGCAGCGAGCTGACAGGGGTGGGAAGAGCACCTCCTCATCTAACCTTGGGGCCACAAAGAGTAGGGAGCAGTGCTGGGGTCACATCACAGGTCAGGGGAGAAGGCTTAGTTTGGAGAATCGCTGCTCCTCACCTGTCAGTGTCTGCTCATAAGCCACGTACCACCACGACAATGTCCCCCATCACAAGGCTGAATCACAGAGCGGGTGGGATGTTAGGGGAGTCACATTTCCCCTCAAAACGTCTTCTCTTCAAATTTGATAGCTTCATGCTAGCCTTGCCTAGCTGGCTGAAACCCCACTACCCTCAGCACATGACCGATAGCAGCCCCAGAATTAATTAATTCTGATGATTTCATTATTATTATTATTATTATTATTATTATTATTATTATTATTATTTGCTGACCACTCAGGGATCCTCATTTTGGTGCTCCCTTAGGAGTCAAAGCTTAACAAATCCCTAATAATAATACCTCCACGTGGGGCTAACGACCCAGAGCCACACTGAGGCTCTCAGCAGACAACTGAATCTTGTGGGGAAATGCAGCCAGGTGAGGCTGCAGCCTGGGAATTGACGTTTTTTTAACAAGTTCTGCAAGGGCACTCTTGCTTGGTGGCAAGCACCTTTTATAGTCTTGATGCCCTGGCTTTTCATACTTAACAAGACAGCCCCTACCTTTTAAGAAATTGAGCTCTTGCTCTGTTTGGTAAGGAGAAGAGTCGGGGGGAAGGGGAGAAAGTGTCCACCGTTGCTTGTTTTGTTTCTTGATTTTTTTTTTCAAGACAGCACTTCTTTTGTGCAGCCTTGACTGCCCTGGAACTAGCTCAGTAGACCAGGCTGGCCTTGAACTCACAGAGATCCACCTGACTCTGCCTCGCAAGTACTGGGATTAAAGGTGTGCATCACCACTGCCTGACCAGGTAATTCTTTAACTGTTGCATAGCCATCCAGTTCACAACATGGAGAGCTACATGAACTCATTTAAAAGATGTAAAAACTGCAGGGTGGACATGCTTTTCACCCCAGTGCTAGGGAGGCAGAGACAGGCAGAGCTCAGTGAATTTAACAACCTGGATTATACAGAAAGGTTCCAGCGTCAGCCAAGACCACACAGTGAGACCTTGTTTCAGAAAGAAAACAAAAATAGTATTCATTCACACAGACAGGAACATACACAAATTAAAATAATATAAGGAAATTAGTCTTTCAAAAAGAAAGTAAGGTCCTGGGGAAGATGACTCAGCATTTAAGAGCACTGGCTGCTCTTCCACAGGACCCAGGTTCAATTCCCAGCATCCACACACAGCTCACAACTGTTTGTAACTCTAGTTCTAGAGGACCTGGTACCTTCTCATAGACATAGGACCAAGATGCAGGCAAACACTAATGCACGGAAGAAAGAAAGAGAGAAAGGGAGAAAGGGAGAGAGGAAGAAAGAGAGAAATCGAGAAAAAGAGAAAGAGAAGAAGAGAGAGAGAAAGAAAGAAAGAAAGAAAGAAAGAAAGAAAGAAAGAAAGAAAGGAAGGAAGGAAGGAAGGAAGGAAGGAAGAAAGAAAGAAAGAAAGAAAGAAAGAAAGAAAGAAAGAAAGAGGGAAGGAGGGAGGGAGAGTGGAAGGAAGAAAGGAAGGAAGGAAGGAAGGAAGGAAGGAAGGAAGGAAGGAAGAAAGGAAGGAAGGAAGGAAGGAAAGAAGGGCAAGAGAAAGAAAATAAGCATTTCTGGGATGGCCTTATTAATACCACTCAAGAATTTACAAAGATCCAGGTGTGGCGTTGCTCTGTGGAGACAAGAGTCTGCCTTCTCCTTGCAGCAGAACACCACAAAGCATGTGTGCCCTCAGGCTTCATAGCTAAGGTGAAGCAGATGGAACTTAGAGCAGAGGCTCCTGGAGTGTAGATTTTCAGATCTTCCCAAGTTGGCCAGTATCACTCCCACGTCTTCTAGTTCACAGAAGGAAAGCATACAGTAGGGACATAGTAGACAAGGGGCACAGAATTGCTCTACAGGCCAGGTAATAACCATTGAGACTGTGCCAAACCGTCTCCTTGGAAGCTACCAGAGAGTGCCACGGTTGCCCCAAATACAGTGAGAGACAATACACAGACAAATGAGCATGACAGTAGTCTAATAAAACTTGGAACAAATTGGCAAAAATGGAGAGTGGTGTAAATTTGCCTCATGAGCATAGATGTCAACATTGGAAAAAAAGATCAGGGGACTGGAATGAGGCTGGAGTCTTCAGCTCTTGTCAATTCCAGGGGAGTGTGTTTGGGCTGACTCCTGCATCCCTGTATTGCTGCACTGTTAGAGAAAAACAAAACAAAACAAAACAAACAAACAAACAAAAAAAAACAAACCTTCAAGATGAAGTTACCTGAATATCAGGGCTCCATCCCGAAGACCCAGGGAAATGAAGTCACTGTTAGGTCTCATGGGGCTGTCCCCCCTCCACAGCAACAGGCCATCCTTGGCGGTTGTCTTAAACCTCATGAACGCATTTGACCTCGATCCAGACACCCTGAAGGAAATGCACAATTGATCGAGTCCATGAGATCAAGCACGGACATCTGTCTTGAGTCATCCCTGCTTGCCTTTCTCTAAGCAACCAGGTGTGCAGATAATCTGGCCTCTGCACGGACACGCACCTGGCAAGTACAAGGAGCACCACCCTGCTAGTCTCACAATCCACAGACATTCTGGACGCAAGACTTTGGACAATGTCACAGTCACGGGCAGGTGGCTTTTATACACTAGACTTTCTCTTTTTCTCCCTGTTACTTGATGGCTCTTGGGGAGCAGAAAGTCGGCTTCCCAATTGCCACAAGGCTCAAATCAGAAGTTTCTCTGGGCTGCAATCATGGCAGTAGGAGGCCAGCAAAGGCAGCAGTGACTGTCCTTGGTGGCATTACTGGAGTGGAGTGGGGGTGAGGGGGGATAGGTAAGGCCCGGGGCCTCAAAGGGGGTGAATTTAGTGGCTGTTGGTCTTAGAAGGGAGCTATGATAGAGCTCCGAGGAAAGTGGACACCCAGCAAGATGGCTTCCGGGTTGTCTGCATTTCTGGGAAGAGGGCCCCCCAGGCTTCTGTGTGCCCATCAGCTCCTAAGGCTAGTTTACAAATTCATCTGGCGAAAATTATCAGCATTTATCTGATGTGGCCCGAGGGTCTCCAGCAAAAGGTGAGGCAAGGAGGAAATAGAAGTTAATATTCCCATTAACGAGGCACTGCTAGAACCTAAAACCAAGGCTCCTGGAGTTTAGATTTTCAGATTTTTCACAAGCTGGCCGGTACCACTACCGTGGGTTCTAGTCTGCAGGTGGGACATAAACAGTAGGAACATATGAGAGCAAGGGGCACAGATAGTTTTTTTTTTTTTTTACCCATTCTGGTAAGAAGAGCAGAAAGAAAGTGTTTCCTTTCCATTCTCCCATTGGTGGTACCATAGCTCTGTCTCCTGCATGCTTAATTTTAGAGCTGTACAGTGCATTCAGTAGTGAATGCCAGGAAGAGGGGAGGGGACTTCTGTCTAGGCTCACTATAGCCTGACTTAGAGAGGAAGGCATCAAGCTTGTCTTCCCCATGCAGAGGGCCACCAGGCTAGCTACAGACAAGTCAACCCTGGGCGGTTCTTTAGGAACCTGCTGGTCCTTGACTCTGAGTTACGCTTCTTCGCTCCCTTGGCAACATGGGCTGGCATCAGTCAGTCAAGCCAATTTGGCTTCTCTTATCTATGCTTGGTTTAAGAATAGACACAAAAGTTCTTGTCTGATTTACCAGGAGGGCTCTACCAAAGCTTCCTCTCTCTATAGCGAGAGCCCTTTCTGCTTCTATAGGACACTGACCAATTTGACAATCACCTCATGAGTGTCCTATGGGAAGCTAGGGACTATGCTGAAGGTACCATGGCAAGCATGGATGAGATATTGAATCTTTGAGGATGCTGCAGGGCCTCTGGATTAATCAGCCCAGTTGTATGAAGGTTGTACACATTTTATGAAATCTTCTTCCTGTTTAGGACATTTTAAGCTGAGTTTTATGTTATGTGACCCTCTAAAGGCTTTAAACTGAAGTAGATCATGAACATGTCCTTTTGGATGGCTTCACACAGGTGTCCATGTGCCTGACCACACACATCCATGCGTGTGCTCCAGCAGAGCTGCTCTGACTTGAGGCTTCTCTATCTCCAGCTCCTTTGGCAGTTGGCAGCCTCTGGCTAAGCACTGGTGACCAAAGACTCGGGCTCCTTCCATAATGCTCAGCTTTGTGTGTGTGTGTGTGTGTGTGTGTGTGTGTGTGTGTGGTGCTGAATGACTTTCTACTGTTGGTAGGAAAGAGGCAGAGGCAGACAAGGGTGCACCTTGTCTGGGGATGCTTCTCATCTAAATCCTCATTCCAAGGCAACAAACAGAACCTGTCATTAGAGAAGTGAAGCCGGGTCTATCTCCTCCCACAAGCCCATGCCTTTAATCCAAAACAGTCCCTAAGCTGGAAACCAACCATTCAAATATCTGAGCCTATGGTGGCCATCCTTAATCAAACCACTACAGTAGCCTGCTATGCCTACAGTCACCGTAAACAGCCCAGTAAACGATTTCTCAATTAGTCTTGCTCCTCGATATCCTAAGTTCTATCCTAAAGCAAGGTGGCCTTAAAGATATATATTTATATTTCTCTTATATTTGTAAGAAAAATTCCAGAACAATTTTTTCTGGTGATTAAAGGCCGATGAACATCTCCACTGTCAAAGGACTGGGGGACAAACTGAAGTTGCCAACAGCAAGCCTGGCTGAATGGAAGGATGCTTTAAGAGCCAACCTCCATCCTTGCCACATATACAGGCTGCTTGAAATTCTAGCCCGTCCCTGCCCCCAGGGAACAAAAGCTGTAACTGGAGCATTTGTATCATGCCTTCTGTCCTTATATTATACTCTTCTGTCCACACCAAGAGAAGTGAGCAATCTTCACTGTACTGGGCAGAGCCTTGGAGGGCAGTGGACATTTGAAGACATAGGCACTGACCTGGCAGGAAGTGGCTCTGAGCTGCTTGGTTGGGGGCAGCTGAATGAACCCTTTCCATAACTGGCTCCAGGCAGATCTGCAGGCCATGGCACAGAATAGCAGAGAGCTAAGAACCCCCTCTCAGGTCAGAGGTGGGGGTGTCTGATGTGATCATACTCCAGCTCCAGGGGCATCCAATTCCTTCTGCCTCTCAAACGAGAACCCTGGAAACCCCAGGGGCAAGTGACATTCTTCCAGGCCCTTTGACCAGAAAAGGATTGGAGAGCTTACGATGGGGTTGTTTGGAAAACTGATGCCTTCAAGTTTTTGCTTATTTGTTTTGTTCTTGTTTCTATGTTTGTTTCATGTTCACCCCCGCCCCAAAACCCCAGCCCATGGGGAGAATTATCATCTGGCACAGACGATGAGGATAAACTCATGGAGTGATACTAAAAAACTGACATCTAGGGAATAAGCAAGCTGCTGCGCGGGGCTCATTACCTCTTGAGGATATTTGGGTTGTCATACGTCAGGTAGCTGCGGCCGATGAACTGTGGGATCTCGATGGCTTCTATAATAGCTGAGACAGAACAGAAAATGGAGGTTATGAGACACGCGCACCCCTACCCCCCTTCGACTTCAGCTCTCACAGACGTCAGGAAAGCTAGCTGTGGAATGTGCTATTTGACAGCTTGTCAGCCCCTTCCTCTTGGCTGTGCATGTGATTGGCCCGGCTCACGGCAGCCTGGCCCAGTGGCCTGGCAGGGGTTTCGCCCCTCTCCCCTTTCTCCAGAGCCTGGCGGCCACTGTCACCAGCCTTGGCGTTCTGCAGAGAAGGCTTTGCAATGTGCTGAAACTTGAACTGTCCCCAGCGCTTCTTGGAAGCTGGAGAGGAGCTGGAGCCATGTGGAGAGCAGCTGGGGATAACCCCAGAGTTTTGCCAAAGGAGGCAGAGAAAGTCATCCCCAAACAGGGCCCAGCGGGGCTCTTTATTTGGGGGATCATCTCCTGAAGACCCCGGCTCTGATATGAGTGACTGAGAAGTGCAACGGACAAGCTTCGGGCAACATGAAATCCTCCTGGGTGAGATTTGATGAAGCCCTCACTCCAGGCTCACGCGGAAGCACAGGCAGGGTAGGCCTGGCTATTCCCATTTCAGAACAAGGTAATCGAGATCCCCCCAGCTAGAACGCAGACAGGCCATGAACCAGACCTCATTTTGGTTTCTGCCCACCTCCTACTCTCCAGTATTTTAGAAACGAATTTCCTTCCTCCCCATTTCCCATCCCTTGGTCCTCCTGAGAAATCAGCCTTTCATAGACATCAAAAGAGCAGGCGTGTGTAGTGTCACACGTTAGGGTGTGTGGAGGGGGATTTCTGCTAGAGAAATAATCACACAACCCCCCTGCTTTCCTCTTTGGAAAAATACAGAAATAACAGCTTAAAGAAGCCAAGGCAGAGTAGATCTCACACTGAAGAAATAGTATGTAAAATGAGGGAATAACTGGCTTATGAGACAATTATAACTCCAAGAACACACGTTGTTGATACAAAGAAGAAGTTGTCTAAGGACTCCACACCCAGGGAGGGAAACCTATCACTTGATTGTGAGCAGTGGGAGAGTTTCAATTTGACTTTTAAACATACAAAGAGAATGAGAGAGAAAGGTTAGTGGGTAGACAGCCATGGGCCAGGAAAGCAGAGACACTGTGGACTGGGAAAGCAAAGGAGAAGCAAGGACCAGAGGGATGCGCTCCCAGGACTCAGAGCAACACTGTTGGGGTGGGAGTGGGGGGGTGGAGGAAGAGGAAGGGGTGGAGAGGAAAAAGAGGAGGGGGCGGGAGCTCTTGGTTGAGGGGCCAGCCCCTTATTTCAGGAACTGTGGGCTGATAAGGAAGCAAGTGGAAGATGCCCAAGCTGACTGGCATAGGAGACTGACCTCGGCTAAACATAACCAAGAAGGCCCCAGTGGGCCCTCTCACTCCAGAGTGAGAGGTACAGCCAGGACCCATCGCTGCTGTTGTTGGCCCTGTCTGTGGGACTGTCGCCAACAGACATCATTCTCTTTTGGACTTCTTGAAATGATCACGCTGCGTTTGTCACAAGTCTGCTCTGCAAACAGACGTCCCCCCCCCCTCCCCAGGAGGCATCTGTCTACACGAGTGGATTCTAGTCTAGCTGCCTGCCTGCTAACACCCTACCTCAGTACTTGCCAGCTTGGGTACCCATGCTGGGAGGCAGATCCGTGGTACCTTGGTTGGTGTGTCTGATTCCCACTCCCGCTTACCCCATTTCCCTTCTGCCTGCAGTTGGCTGCACTGGGCTCAGGGCCTGGCCAAAGCTGGAGGCTCTGGCAGGAGCTCGAGCGGTTCAATCTTCCAGGCCTTACTGTACTTACTATTGAGGCAGTGGTTCCCACACTCTGCCAGGTGCCAGCATGAAAGAGAAAAGGAGAGTCAGCACTCACAGACATGGTACTTTAGAGAGGAGATCGTTGGGAGCCAGGTTTTCCTGCTTCATGAAGCCTTGTGAAGATCCACCACAGAATGGAGGACAGGCTGTGGCAAGAAGCCCTGGCCATTTCTTCAGGGAATAATTGATGTTGTTCACCCTTAAGTTTATTGCACTTGAGGGTGGCAGAGAACTAGAGACTTATCCTTACTCCCGAGACACTACTTCCAGCTCTCCTTTCTACTACATCTTGAAAAATGGCTTGCTACCTGCTGGCTATTGAGTGTTCTTCAGGCTGCATGCAATCAAGCAACAATATACCAACCAGCCACACCTTCTCTCTTGGATTTTGAAAAACCAAGCTTTTTTGTAATTAACTAAGGGTAAGGCAGTCTTCAGAAACCACACCATTAAGTACCACGACAATGCCCTCAAGTTAGTCAATGCATGAAGGCACACAGGCAAAAGAGCTGTTCCATTAAAAAAAACACCAGTTCCAGAAGAGACTACTGAGCTCATTTCCCAACCTGCATGGTTTAGGTTTTATTGTAAACATGTTTACACTTTAACCTAACCTTCAGACCAAGCCTTTCCTGTGTTCATTCTTTCGCTGCCATGGCCTGACTCATGTATTAATGAAAATGCCTCGCCATTCACTCGCATCTGTACACGACAGCATGTGATGTTGGGTGGTGCAAAAACTGCCAATGAAGAGTGCAAGTCCCATACACCCCGACCCAAGAGAACCTGTCATGTGAGAGAGAGATTTGATGTTTTTGATAAAGAGTTGGAAGGTCGGGTCTCTCAACACACTCAGAGAAGACCATGAGGGTTCTAGGGACTCACAGTCTCAACGCCCACGAGGCTGGTATGCAGCACTGCTTCTGGGTACACCTCAGGGCCAGGGAACGACCAGGTTCATCGGATGGTTAGCTCTCAGGGCAGATGTACCTTTCAAGGGCAGTTTACTTGGTTCATAATTCTTTAGTGTAATGGCTGAGCACATCCAATACCTAAATCTAAACTGAATCTTTTTAAGTGCTGACATCTGGAAAATTCCACACTTGAGATCATGGTGAGGGATCAGTCAAAAGGTGGGCACACTAAAAATGCTGCAGAAAATTGCTTCCAGGTTCTGTAGAAATAGTATATATTGGAAACACAAATAAACCTCATACTTAGATTTGGGTCCCATCCTCAGGGTATCTCTTTATGTATATGTAAATATCCCAAACTTTAAAAAAGTCAAGTCATTTTGGATAAGGTCTATATAACCTGACTTCGCAGGTTTTACACACACACACACACACACACACACACACACACACACACACAATCTTTGTCCATCCAACTAGCCCTGCAACTAAAGACCAATGTAACACAAACATACCCATTTTTCCAGTGTTTAATGATGTACCATTCTAAGAAAACAAATCCCCAGCAGTATGCATGACTTACATATTTTAGTAACGTTTTTATGAATAGTCTTTTTAAACTGGGTTTATATCTACTGAAGCTATTTTCCTATACAATGAAACAAAAAGTATTTTGTAATCACCCAAATCAGCTACAGCAATATACAAATCTGCTAAGTTCAGCACAAAGCATCCCAAGTGCTGAATGAGTGTTAGATCAGGACTGCTCGGGGAAGAAGGACCTTTGAAGACCCAGCCTTGCTCAGGAATGTTATGCCCTAGGCTCAGGCTTCGGGTTGCGGCAAACAGTCCACCTGCCATGGAGAAATGTCTCCATCTAGTGGCCAGCCTGACTCTGCAACACCTGTGTCCCAGCTGTTCTTCAGAAGGGCGGCCATCACAGCTAACAAGCTGTTTTCTTGGGTGACTTGTTTGCTTATGAGGATGGGTGAACCCCAGGAAAAACAGCTGTACCTTGTGCTCACCCACGAAGCACTCCAAATACAGCAAAGGCTTTTAGAATTCTTGTGGAAGAGTGAGCTGTATGAACTGAAGTTCTCCATAAAACGATAACAACAAAAAAACCAAATGTACCCCCCAAAAAAACCAAAACAAAACAACAACAAAAAAAAACTTTGCCCATGTAAAAGATTGTACAAGGCTGACCGACATGTCAGAACTTCTGAATGTGGAGAGCTGAAATGTTGTAAAGCCAGAATCTTGGCTTGGCCTATCTTTATTAATTGTCACCCGTTGTCCCCCTCTGTACCTGACCTAAAGTTTTAGTGACTCGCACATGAAACCTTGTGAGGCATTAACAGAACATTAGGTTCCACCAAGCAAGAAGCCAAAAATATCATCGGAGAGCGTCTGAAAACTATAACATGAATATTCCTGCTTTCCTGTAACCCACCTAGCTGATACTCCCACCAATACATTTTAATAATGCTTTGATTTATCTTTTTCCCCTATAACTATAAGTAACTCAAGAAACTATTAGTACACTGGAACAGGGTATTTTGGGCAACCTGAACCTGTGCTTCTGGGTAATGTCACTCTTAGCTCCAGAATAAACTATTAAACTATACATAATATTACATATAGCAATAATGACTATATGTAAATATATAATTTCTCATTCCTTTGAGGTGAGAACTGTATATTGCAATAACAGCTTTAATTGTTTAATTCATATTTATCCACATTTATTTGACCGCAGACCCCAGCTCCGGTCTCGTGCACACACATGTGTTTGTAAGTGTGGAGGAGGCTGTGAAGGGAGAATGCCATGCACAAATCAGTCATTAAGAGACCTTGAAACCCTTTCCAGACTCATTGAAAGGCTCAGCTCTATGCTCTTGGCAACTTATTTAGACACAGGCTGATGGCGGGGCTGAGAGCCTAGGTGGGTGAGAAAGTGTGATGAGAGGGAGAAGGGAGGAAGGAGAGGTCCCATGATGGAAATGGTGTGGAGGTTAGCCTCTGACATCCTTCTTGAGATGAGGTGGGGCTGTAGTAGTATATTGCAAGAGGCACTGCCGTTTGGTGAGGAAAGATTTCTAAAACCGGGAGTATTCACATCAGAGGCAAGAAGACCAGGGAAGCCTAGACTTATGGTTTTGTGGACTCCTGAAGCAATGGAAGTGATGGGTGGAGCTGAGGGCTCCTAGCTCCCCCTAGCTTCGTGGAGTCTGAGGTTGATGTTTCAAGACTTGATTCTGTGCAGCTGCAAATGCTATGGAGAAATTGTAGGGTGTGCGTGTGTGTATGTGTGTTTGCATGAATGGGCACGTGCACGAATGTGCATGCATGTATGTGTGCGTTCTATCAAATGGTAAGGAGAAGTGTCAGATGTCCTCACTAAAGCCCTGAGGCATCAGAGTAATGATGGAGAAAAATCACCTTCCTCCTGATGGAAGTGTTCTTGGAGTGGCTTCAGTGAGGTTTGGTTCTGGGTCTTGACTCAGTAGTCTGCCCCTTTGCTTAAAACAACAACAACAACAACAAAAACAACAACAACACAGAGGACCTACATGTAATGCTTGCCTCACTTGGGAAGCTGAGGCAAGAGGAGTGTCACTAATTCAAGGTCACCGTGGACTACAGAGTGAATACCAGAACAGCCACAGCTACACAGGAAGACTAGGTTGTACTGGCTAGTTTTGTGTCAACTTGACACAGCTGGAGTTATCACAGAGAAAGGAGCTTCAGTTGAGGAAATGCCTCCATGAGATCCAGCTGTAAGGCATTTTCTCAATTAGTGATCAAGGGGGAAAGGCCCCTTGTGGGTGGGACCATCTCTGGGCTGGTAGTCTTGGTTTTATAAGAGAGCAGGCTGAGCAAGCCAGGGGAAGCAAGCCAGTAAAGAACATCCCTCCATGGCCTCTGCATCAGCTCCTGCTTCCTGACCTGCTTGAGTTCCAGTCCTGACTTCCTTTGGTGATGAACAGCAGTATGGAAGTGTAAGCCAAATAAACCCTTTCCTCCCAAACTTGCTTCTTGGTCATGATGTTTGTGCAGGAATAGAAACCCTGACTAAGACACTAGGTCAAAGGAAAAATATCATAGGCAAGAACACACACACACACACACACACACACACACACACACACACACAAAATCCTGGCAAAACAAAACAAAAAGCCAAAACTAGTTAAATCTTCTGTGTCGCATGTTCAGAGCATATTGCTGCTTTGAAGCATAGTTTTATGATGAAGTAGGAGAAGCTCCAGCTGCTAAATGTAGAAGAACCCCTTTGTTGAATGAGGCAGGATTCCCTGGCAACCGCAGAGGGCTTCCGAAGCATTCTTGCTCTTTCTACCTTTGAATCTGCCCAGCTTATAGTGTCTCAGTGTTTTCCCGCTCTAAGGAATATGGTCACTGTCGATTTCCCTTGCCTTTCCCCCCAACCCTTCCAATGGAAAAAGATGCCCAACATCCTAGCAGCATGTAGGTTACCATCCACAGTTACGTGCCCACTGAAACCTGAAGAAACTGTCACAGAGCCCCTTTAGCCCTCCCAAGTCATTGCCACAGGAGAGGAGATACGGGATGTAGGTGAAACCTCTCATACACCTTCCTGCAGAGCCTTCCTGGTCTTGGCAAAGTTTCCTTTTCCTAAATAGTATTTTCATTTCAGAGCTGGCAGGGAATACTAGGGCAACATGTAGGGTGACCGATGGTTTATCAGCTTCTAGCCTGATGTTCCAGAAAAGAGAGATGTGCTCTGTGCCATGGCCCACTCCCTTAGCTCTTGCCTAAGTCTTGCCATTCTAGTGAGATCTGTTATGCACTGGACATGAGCCTAGAGTCCCAGAGCCACTATGTGAACACTTTATATCTAATCCAGACTAAGTTCTGCAACAGAACACAGGGCTAACAAGATCATAACATGCTCCTTCCTTCTTTCATTAATTCCCCAAAGCTAACTGTTTGCATAAGACCAGAGCTTATATTTAGACGGTCAGCGCCAGAAGCAAGCTTGGCGAGTCTATTTCAATCCATCAGATTTAAGGCCAAAACTAAAGGACGAGCCCCAAATTCAAGTTTCATTCTTCAGTGTATGTATGTGCTTATGTGCACACATGGACATACATATCTAAGAGTTCATGCTGATATATGCACACATGTCTCTATTTGTGTGTAAGACAGAGGTTGATAACATTCAGGTGTCTTCCTCAGTCACTCTCCATCATCTATATACCTATCTATCTATCTTTTGGCACAGGATCTCTTATTGAGCCCCGAGCTCACTGATTCCACAAGACAAGCTGGCTTACAAGCCCCAGGATTTCCCTCCCCCCACCTTCCAAGCCCCAGGATTTTAAGGCACATGATGTCATACCAGGCTTTTCAGGGAGTGCTGAGGAGTGGGAATCAGGTCTTTATGCTTCCCCAGCAAGTGCTTTACCAACTGAGCCACCTCCCCTAACTCCAAACCCATGCTTCTGAAGGCACAGGCTACTCCTGAGCCTGAACTAGACACTCCTCCAAGACTCATCTTTTAATAGGTTCATAACAGCATGCCTGTTACCATCTGAGGTCCATAAACAGTTACTCTTTGCTTAGAAAATGAAAAGTATGCCATGCTCTCTCAGACAAACCCCAGAAGCCATTTAAATATAACAAACACTAATGAACTCTTTAACTCTCAATTTTGGCATCTTTTATATTTTCCATGACTGCTACAAATAATCCCTCTACCACCCCATGTACAAAATGTCTACCTATAAAATTTAGATATTTCTTCCTTTGGTAAAATCAGACACCTGTGACGAGTAAAACCACGAGAAGGCAAACGTGGGTCCTGTCAGAGATTCCGAGACTTTTCTTTCAGGGCTGTTTGCTTTGGGGTAGGTGCGTCATTCTCATGGTAGAAACGTGATGGTCTACATAGCCTTATCTGGGCATATATGGACAGGTACAGAGAGGACACTTCTAGATGCCAGGACCATGGCTTCTTCTTCTATTAGGTGGGTACAGGAAGGGGCCAGTAGAATCTGCAGTTTGTGGCCCTCTCAGCCTTTCGGACAGGGCCCAGTGGAAGCCCACTAGGGAAGCTTATTTCTCTCTTCAGTAATAATAGTGGCTAGTGTCAATGCAGTGACCAGCAGGCCCTCTTCTAAATGCTTCTATGCACTCCCTAGTTTACTTTATACTGCAGTCCCTGGTGATAGATACTCTTGCTATAGCCATCCCCATTTCATAACTGAAAACATTTGAGACAGAGCGGTTCAATATGGTGTGCATACCTTAGTTTGGAGAATTAAAGTCTTGATCCTATTTTTCTGTGTTTGGGAACATTTCTCTTTAAGGTGTCCAAATGTTTATCAGTACATAAGCAAATGTATTCTTTTGCAGGATGTTTTTGGAGTAGCTCACATGCATCAATCCTTAAGTCTTTGTTGTGTCCAGGTTAACCTTTTGGAAGAGAGCCTACAAGGGGTTTCTTAGGGAAGGGTCAGGGCAGGGTATAAAGAGGCCATTTACCTATTCTAACAGAGGTATTTTCAGACTGAACTCTCCTTAAGCCATTATAGTACCTTATATGATATAATAACTACTATATATATGTATATATATATAGATATACAGATACATACACATATAAAATGACACGTATAGCTGTACCTGTATTACCAATATTCCCCTTAAAAGTACTGGCCTCACCAACCCTCATGGTACAGGTCTATAATCCCAGCTTCTGGGGAGGTTGAGGAAACAGGATTGTAAATTTAAGGCCTTTCTGGGCTATGAGTTCAAGACTAGCCTGGGCAACTTAGTGAGATATTCTTTCAAAATAAGGAATTACAGGAAGGGTTGGGTATGTAATTCAGTGACAGAGTGTTTGCTGAATATGGGTCGGGCTATGGGTTCAAGTCCCAGTACTGGGGGCGGGCAACAAAAGGCAGTCCCCATAATTCAGTCTGTGGCTTCCATGCCCTCTAAGACGCAAAGCTAAGACCCCAAATGTACCTTTCTGGCAGTTCAGGCCTTCGAAGCCCAAGGGACAGTCGCACTCATAACCCTCCTTCCTGGGCCGACAGCTGCCCCCATGGGCACAGGGGGCCCCTACACAGGGGTGGGCTGCGTTCTCCACATTCACGCCCGATGTAAAGTCATGCTTCACATGGATGGTCCGGTCGTTGAGGATGATCTTCCGATAGAGAAACACAAAGAAATTCAAGACTTGGAAAGCAAGTTTGACAGTTTCCAAAACCCGAGCTACAGAGAGTGAAGGTGGTTAACATAGAAAGAATATCTGAAGACTGATCCTTTAGAAGAGGTGAGTGTGGTATCTGGAAGCGACAGAAGACAGCCTTCTGTTCTGATCAGTTATCTCTGCTGGGACACTCCTTAAGACTGGAAGTAAACAACTCAAAATAGCTTCAAGAAGTCCCTGAAACTGACGACTAGAGTTCTTCCTCCCAAGAGTGTATAAACAGTAAAGCCGGCTGAGAGACACTCTCAGACCAGCCAAGCTACAGAAAAGACTCTCAGGCCTACTGAGGTGCTTGGGAGATGCCCAGGCCTAGCAGCCCGGAAGAGACAGAAATTGGCCAACAACACAGAAGAAACAAGAGTCCAGCCGAACTACATAGAAGAGGATCTGACCAACTCAGCCACTTGGGCAAAGAAACTCCAACTTGTTGAGCTACCTGTAGGTATCTGAACTTTGTGATCCAGGTTTCTGGCTTTTGTGAGCTTTTGACCATGCTAGAGGGGCTTTGATGATATAACTGTTTGGGGGTGACTTCTGTGTCAGTAAATGACCCCCTCACCCATATTCCTATAAGTCACTTTCCTAGTATACTATGTGATATTCCCTAAACCAGCACCTGGCCCTGACCAAGTCTCCCACCTACTCCTCTTGACTTTCTTCTTCAACATTACTGAGTTTCCTCTCTCTCCACATCCTCTACAGAAGTACAGCAAAGTTCAGGCCTCCCTTTTTGTTTTACTATGCCTCTCCTTCCTGGGGTGAAGAGTCCTGCTCTGTCTTCCCTGACAAATGGCTCTAGGCAGAGCGATGTATTTCTGGGAAATGTTATTTGGTGCCTTACCTCTTTCCAACATTTTTAGCCCTTGACTTAGAAAGAACAATGACCATGTACATTGACCCGTTGCTTGTACACTAAGTTGCTGCTGGCTTTCCAACTGACAGAAGAAATATCCTGGGGGATCCCCCATTGTCTGCGGGGTTAAAAGAGGTTGGCAGAGGTGCTTTCTACTGGGAATCTACCTCCATTTCCAAAGATATTCCTCTTCCATGGAGAGGGTTGTGAGGTTGGGAGAAAACCTCCCCAGGTCCTGAACTGGAGAAGCCACCAGTGAAGAACCTTCTCATATCTCCCTCTTCTCACTCGGCTGATAAAAAATACAAAGCCCAGGAGAATGTGCCCCGCCAATACAAGCCCTACATTCGTCGCCTGCTGGCCCTGGAACAGCCAGTGCCTCAGTCAGGAAGGGAAGGACAGCCTTTCTAGAGGGCAGGAGAGAAGGGCTGTGTGCCCCGTGAGCCAGAGGCAAAGTTTGAGGATGGAGGGACCTGTGGGAGAGCTTTTTCACACCTCACACCTATGATCTATGTGAAAATGTGACCAACGCCCCGTGTGGGGAATCACAGTCTGACCTGGGATGACAATGACATTGTGGCTTAGCAATAAATGACGTCTGAGAGCAAGCAAATGCTGGCTGGATTTTTTTTTTTTTCCTGAACTAGCAGTGAGACATGAGGACACACACCAGGGGCCTTTCTCAAGGACAGTCTTCAAATTACAATAGTACCATCTCTCATCTCTCGGTGTCACAGCTCCTTCATCTTTTACTCTCATTCTTTGTCACGGGTCCTACTTTGGTCCCCACACCACCCTTCATCACTAAAGGGAAGCAAGATGAGGCTAACCCAGGGTCCAAGTTCACTTTTCTTCCATGCAGGCATCCCTGCATGTCTGGGCTCTGAGTCACACTACATGTCTGTAGCCAAGGAGCCCAAGGTCATCGAGACCCAAGGGATCTTGAGCATCCCCAAGAGAATGAATAGGAGACATGAGAGTGCGGTCAGCATCGTCCACTAGCCAAGCAGCTCTTTTATCTTCACCCTTCTGGATCACGTTTCTGCAATCCCAGAGCTCGGTTTTATGATTGATGAGGAGCAACTGCTCGTGGGTGGGTGGGTGGGAATAACAGTTGGCTCTTACGCGGAGCAAAGGACACAATGACTCAGAGAAAGCCGAAGAACAGGGAGCTTGCTCCACGCACCTCCACTTGCTCCTTCCCTGGCTACACAGGTGTCTGTGGCATTCTAGTGTCAGTTATCTCTCCCAAGAGCCCTAGAAAATTTGGGGAATTTCTGCTGAGAAAAAAATCACCTCCACTTTATAGAATCACTCTGTATTTAACAGAAAGCCAGGAACAGGTGTTTGGAGAACTAGACTGTGAGTATTAAAAAAATAAAATCGTAAGCATTTTGGCATTTTCTCAAACCCTCTTCCTGAGGCACAGAAGATAACACCGATTATATCACTATGTACAGCCAGAGAGATATCAAGCCTGAGGAGGCAAAAGCTTACCTTCTGAATGCTCCCACTAAATGGATGGAGGATCCCCGAGTTCTTCTTGACATCATCGTAATTTGGGACTCCACCAATAAAAATGTCCGTATTACACTTAATCTGGGTGAAGCCTCCCTGTCAAGGCATAAAGAAAAGCAAGTGACAGACTAACCTCAGGACAGATGCCGACAACAGTCTCGAGAGCCATCACAGCAACCTGGTCATGCATTGGCCGGACCTTCACATTGTTTTGTGAGGTAACTGACCTTGAATGTCAGGAAGTTTCTTAGCCTCCCTTAGACTCAGTTTTATTGTGTGTAAATAGATCATAATATCCAAATCTCAGAAGCATCTGAATGTGTGTGCAGACTACATCACTGTTGATGGGTGTGTAGTGCCATTCTCTACTCGGAAAAACTGCTTCCAACCAGTGGAGCTCTGATGAGATCATGGAGCAGAAAAGCAATGAACCCTTCTGGGCAGAGGATTTCAGATCTTGGAAGTGAGTCTCTATACCCTTTCGTCTCTCTTCTTCCTTCAGTCCAGGTAATAAGAGGAAACTGCAGCTAGCCACTGGTGGCCATGTGCATGAGTGAGGACTAACACTCTGTTATAAATCGATGGCACTCTAGAGCAGTTGGTGCCACTCTAGCCTATTCTGAGGGCAGAGATGCTCTGTATTTAGACTTTGCACAGAGCTGAATGCATTATCAACATCCCAATATGTGCCTACTGCTCTGTTTGGAGATGGCATGGATAGAACTTCTCCAAGACAAAGGACTAAGGGAAGGCATAGGGCTGGGATTCTTGTGGTCAAATAAATGTAAAGAGCAAAGAAATTTTTCCATCCTCCCAGTTCTTGGGGGAACCTGTTATTGTTCTCCCTTGCATCTTAGGTAGCAACATGTGTATTACAATTAATGACTAAGCTCACTCAATATAACCCATAAGCAGAACACGAAGCTATCATAAGAAAGCAGCAGAAATAAACCAAACACCTGAGTTTACCTGGCATCAACTTTAAGAAACACAAACTAGTGTTCTTGGAGTTGGAATGATGGCTCAGTGGTTAAGAGTGCTTGTGGAACATCCTGAGGACCAGAGTTGAGGCCACAGTAACCATGTCACAAGCCAGGTATTTCACAAATGCCTCTGAGGGATCCATCACCCTCTTCTGAACCCCTGCCCCATGCATAGGTACATGTGTGCGCGCACATACACAGAAGCACATATAGCCACACATACACAGATACTCACACACATAAGTACTTTAAAAGATAATCATGTCTGTGATAGCATAAGTACAAATAATAGCATCATTAAGCCATTTAACAAACATGATTAGGCACCCACTTACTGTGCTCAAGCAATGTCGATGCCGGACAGACATTAACAGATAGGTGAGACCCAATCCTTGTCCCATGTGAGCTTATATACGGTGGAAAACATGGGCAAATCCATGGGTAGTTGGAATCAGAGCAGATGAGGACTGTCCAGGTTCCTTTGAGTATGCCTGAGGACAGGGAGGTCTCTTACCTCATCCTAGATGTACGAACTGGGAGAGCTGATCAAGGAAGAGTGGCAACTTTGGAATTGGAAGAAGTTGGGGCTGTGGGGTTTATAAGAAGCAGACAGGGTTGGGAGGACGAGGTAGTGCAGAGCCTCAGAAGTCATGCGAGGACTCTGACTTTGCAAAAGTCAACAAGTCTGAAGCAAAAGGCGGGCTGGGTGTTTTAGGATGATCATTAGTCAGAGAGAGGAGAATGGATTGGGGATCACAGAGGTGGTGAAGAGGAGACAGATGATCACAGATGACCATGCTCCATTTATCTCTAGGATTACCTCCAGGGCCTAGCTGCTACTGTTTGTAATGCTGGGGATGGAGCCTAAGGCCTGGCCCATGTCCATCCTAGACTAGCACATTACCAGTGAGCCAAACCATAGCCTCGGACAGGTCTCATTCCAATGCATGGTCATGAAGGAAACACAGGGGCTGCTGGGGATTCAGGCTGCCCAAGAGTATGCACCATCACAGACTTCCAAGCATCTCTCCCTTGTCTCTGACTCCAGAGCTGACAGAAACTATTAGAGGAAAGGAAGAAGGCTGTGGAGTCCACAGAAGAGTATTCTTTGAGTCTAAGTTCTGACTTTGACTCCCAATGTGTCCAGTAAATGGGGTGAGAGCAACTTTATTCTGGCTTTTGAAGAACCATCCCTCTTGCTGACAAGGAAGGGGGTAGGTAGCCTATAGTTTCATGCAAATTGTCCTCATCTCCTCTTTAAAAAAATTTTCTTTTGGATTTTGACCCTGGAAATAAAATCAACTACAGTGAAAAGTGCCCCGGCATCTACAATCGCGCAGTATTAACTGATGAGAGTAAGCAATGGAGCAACATGGAGACAACCATGTGCTAGGTACTGCTGTGGTTCGCTTACACAATTCTCCTGACTCTCACAACAACTCTCAGATGTGTGTTGTCATCAGCAGGATTCTCTCAACTGATCTAAGGATAACGATTCGATCAGAAAAAACGAAACTCAGGAGTCAGGTGACCAGCTTGAGCTTACCCCACTGGTGATCGGTGAAGCCGGATTTTGGAAGCTCAGGAATCAGGTTCTTGTCAAACATGCCATGCCTACACTGCTGTGTCTATGATCTCAGCTATCACATCATATAGATGACAAGGTCAGAGGTTGATGAGTGGCAGGGTAGAAAGAGCAGAAAGCAAGTTCTTAAAAGTGCCCTGGTCACTAAGTGTCATGGGTTGAATATGTTTGGCCCAGGGAGTAGCACTATTTGGAGGTGTGGCCTTGTTGGAGTAGGTGGATCACTGTGTGTTTGGGCTTTAAGACCCTCATCATAGTTGCCTGGAAGTCAGCATTCCACTAGCAGCCTTCATATGATGATCTAGAACTCTCAGCTCCTCCTGCACCATGCTTGCCTGGATGCCGCCATGTTCCTGCCTTGATGATCATGGACTGAACCTCTGAACCTGTAAGCCAGCTCCATCAAGTGTTGTCCTTATAAGACTTGCCATGGTCATAGTGTCTGTTCACAGCAGTAAAACCCTAACTAAGACACTATGTATTAACGAAGAAGTATAACTCAGGCTAATAAAAAGCCCTGTGAAGTCAATACTGTTGCTGCCATTGCTGTTTGTAGTGGCAGAATGGACATCATTTTCTAGAGGAAAACTGGAATGTCAACTCAGCACTGGGACCTATGTACTCAGATGCAACATGATGCTGTTAAAAAAATTTGTGTGTGTGTGTGTGTGTGTGTGTGTGTGCGTGCATGTATGTGTGTGTGTGTGCATGTGCGTATGCACACAAATGTGTTTATATATACGGTGTGCTACAGCACATGTCTGGGGGTCAGAGGACAACTTGCAGGAGACAGTTCTCTCCTACTCCATGGATTCTGGAAGTCAAACTCAGCCTTGGTGGCAAGCATCTTAGCCCACTGAGCCATCTGGCAGCCCTTTTCATGCTACTTGTCTACCAACATCAGTAGAAAACAATGGCCTGGTCCTCACCAGCCACTGGGAGGAACAAGTGTGTCCTTCTTACCTCTGCCATTCCCTCTACCACCTTCTGCTTGTCCACCTGTAAGATCCCATTCTTCGCTGTGCGAGACACACGTAGGTCATGCCATTGGCCTAGGGTGAGGGGAGCCTCACTCCTGTTGAAGAAAGATGTGATGTTAACATTCTGCATCCACTTGACTGGATGAAGAAGCCACGCTGACTGGTATAGAATTATTTTGGGTGTCTCTATGAGAGTTTTTGAGAGGTAATCCTCTGAACTGGTGAGCAGAGAGAAGAAGACAGCCTTCGTCAAAGCAGCTGGACATTACCCAACATTTTTGTGGGTTTAAACAAAATGAAAAGTCAGGAAAGCATGGACCTTCTCCCTTTGAATGGAGCTTGTACATCCATTTTATCCCGCACGCGGACAGTAGCATTACTCCTAACTCGTGAGGCATGTGCCAGAACTTACTCACAAGTATCTTGGTTCTCGGTCCTTTAGACTCAGACAGAGGCTTGTGCCATGGACACATCTGTGGGCTTGGGGCAGAACAACACCATAGACTTTTTGGGTTTTAGCTTCCCTGTAGAAAACTGTGGGATGCCTCAATCCCATATTCACAGGAGATAGTTTCACCAGACAAATGTTTTTCTCCATCTCTGTCTATATCCTGAATGGTTCTGTTTTCCTGGAGACTCTTAACAGGGGTCAGCATGTCATAGGTGTATACCACCATTTCATCAGCGTGGCTGTGATGAAATCGATGCCAACCATAGGCACCGGAAGAAGCAGTGGGAGGCGTGCCTGTGCCTCCAGATCTTCAGGTCACCCTTTCTCTTGAAAGGGTGATTCAAAGTGCAAGGTGATTATCATGGTGTCTTCTTTGCTAAGCTTGATATATACAAGTAATATATATGTGTGTGTGTGTGAGTGTGTGTGTGTGTACACATACACATACATATATACACATGCACATATAATATATGCATATATACACAAATACATATATGCATATATGCCCATATATACATGAGTTTACACACACACACACACACACACACACACACACATATATATATATCTCCTGCATGAGGTACCTTTCAGGATGCTGTGCTCAAATACCCAACACGAAGCTACTGAATGGATGGAGAGCTTCTCCTGGCTTACAGTTTCAGAAAAGATATCAAGTTCTTATGGAGATGGAGTAAATTATCTGACCTCTTTCAATGAATGACTGTGATGCGGAAGAGTAAGCCAGATAAACGTTTTCCTCCCCAACTTGATTTTGACCGTGATGTCTTATCACAGCTGTAGAAAGCACACTAGGGCACATAGCAAGCATGTTTCCCAGATGACCCCATCTGGCCAGCAAGATCTTGTTTGGTCTTTGAAACAAGGTATCACAAGAGAACTCTGACTGGCTTGAAACTTGGCTGTGTATACCAGTCTGGCCTCCAAGTCAGAGTAATGTCTGCCTCTATCTCTTGAGTGCTGAGATTACAGATATGCAATGTCTGTCTTATTTTGAAAATTTTCATATTGGAATATTGAAAAAATGCTCTAGTTTAGAAATGCCCCCAAAGATCCTTCATGTACTTAAAAACTTAATCCCCAGTGTGAGAGTTGGGATCTTTGAGAGGTGACTAATTGGGTCGTATGGCCTTTGCTTCATGGGTGGATGAACGTCATTATCACCTAGATTGGGTTTTGGATATGAGTGTAGATTTCAGTGCCTCCCGTCCTACACGGCCATGCAAATGTGTTCTCAGACTCATCTGGCTTCCCACCCTGGGGAGACGAGAGAGGGCCCCGGCCAGGATGTGGGTCACTTGACCTTGAACTTCACAGGCTCCATAAATGTGAGGCATGGAGTTTCTGCTCTTCGTAGATTCCTCACATTTTCAATAGTCTGTTAGAGCAACATGCAAAGAATCCTGCCAAGGATAAGCAGGCTGCGTGTTTACTGGTGATTCCAGAAAGGATTAAAATGACCTTAAAATCGCAGTTACTAAGTCAAGGTGGGAGCACTCGATGCTTAAATGTGACGTGCAGGAGTTTCTCGCATTGCCGTTTGGAGTGAGGTGTGCAGAGAGAATGCAATTATTGTGTTTCTATTTCTAACAATGCCTGGCTCCTGGCCTTCACTGAACCTCCCGATTGCTTTTTGGTCCTGTATCATCTTTAGAAAACTATGAGGAATACCAATGGCGTGATTATTAAAGGGTCAGCACCCTCTAATTTGATTCCTCTGCTCAGGCAAATGCTTTTGTGATTTGTCCTTAGCAATTAGAATTTAATCACCTTGGCTAAATCAATATGCAATAAAGAAACAAGCAGGCCTTTTTAAGTGGTCTATTTCCATAATGACGAACAGCGTACTAGTCATGTCTCCGTCCTGCAGAGGTCACTGGCTGTCAATCCGATACCTTCTTCTGCACAGTATATCGATCACAGCCATCGAGAGCTCATTCCAATCGCCTTGATGTTTGAGTCAAGCCGTAATGATTTCGACCACAATATCCTTTTCCTAAAATTAAAACGACTTGGCCCATTCCACCGCTTCCTACTGTCCAGGCTTTCCCCTAATTTTCTTAATTAAGTGGGGATTCTTTGAAACAGTTTTCAAAATAAATAACTTCCCAAGACGCATGGGAAATGCTAACAGAGATCCCTGCTGCCAGGTTGCAAATGAGACAGATGTGGGAAGGGGAGGCCGATGGTGGTTTAGTCTCTGGTAACCTTTGTCTTATGTTCAGTTAGGATTCAAGGACTCTTTCTCTAGTCACCTTCCCCAACAGGTAGGAAAAGAATACCTCACACTGTAATAATAATAATAATAATAATAATAATAATAAACAATAATAATAATAAAAACAAAACAACCTAAAATCGTTCTGATAGAAAATTGGCATTAACTTATGAAATAGAAATGCTGAGAGCTTCGGGCCTAGCTGCCCGTGTCCCCAAAGTGGGATCTGTGGCTGCAGAGAGGCCGGTGGGAGGAGTTCTGAAAGCAGTGGGAGGCGTGCCTGTGCCTCCAGATCTTCAGGTCACCCTTTCTCTTGAAAGGGTGACTCAGAGTACAAGGTGATTATCATGGTGTCTTCCTCTCTAAGCTTGACGTATAGTTCTGAGTGAAATGCTTGGGCTGTTTTGCATAATCATATGTAAATTGAATCAATTAAATACCCACAAAAGTTGTCTTGAGATATAAAATGTTTTACATAACTAGAGGGACAAAAATGTTTGTCCCATCCCTTCCCTGGGTTGGGAGGTGTCAACTGGTGTGGAAACTCAGCCACAAGGACAAAAAAGAAAAAAAAAATCCTTTGACAAACAGTGGAAACTTAATAGAGACAGCATTTCCCATCAGCCATGAAAATAGTCAGCAGTTTAAGGCAATGGATCATGGTAACATCTCCCTCCCCCACACACGCCTTCTAAAAATGACAGGCTGGCAAAATGAATACCACTAAGCTACAGCCGCAGTTTCCTTGGAAATAACAACAGACAGAGAGCCCACGCCAGGGCTTAAGCAGAGCATCCAGGCACTTTGAAGGAAGCATTAGATACACATAGCAGCACTGACCTCTGTATTAGACTAGGGGCCCTTGAGCTTGAAAGTTAAAAGTAGTCACATAGTGAGGGACCATGCTGACAAACTGAGTCCTAAACATTTATGCAGCTATCCAGAGCCCTGGGCTGTTCTCAACACGGCTCAGACAAACTTCCTTTTGCAGTATGCAGTAGTAAAGGGAAAGATGCATACGCAGTCAAAGTGCGGAGAAGAAGACACTGATTAGTCTAAACTGGACAACTGTGTATTTCCCACCCCCACCGTCTACCCCTGCTACCAAGGCTCAGGGATTAGTAAAGAAGCGGAGACGGGCAGACTGTAAGAGCAGAGGTAGGAGTGCTGTAGCATTCTGTCTTCTGGATGCCATGCAGCTATGGCAAAGGTGAACTCGTAGCAGCTGCAGTTACCAGCCCAAGACTGAGCCAGGCAAAGTCCTGGCGAAGAGATGGAGGTTGAAACCTAGGTCCCGAGCCTCATCAAGGAGCTATTGGCAGTTGGGAGTGGCTGGAGGAGGGAGAACAGAGTTCCTACACTCTTTGTAGGATGTGGGCACTGGGAGGATTCCTGTGCTATAGTGGACGGTCTCCTATCTACAAACACTAACCCGATATAGTGGGTTATTAAAAAAAAACACAAAGTTGGGAAGGAAATGTGCCCAACATATGCTTCTCTGTGAAAGGTGGGAATGGGTTATTGTAGCCCCCACAGGAAGCAAGGTCATTTTCCATTAAACAGAAGCTAGGAATTAATACCTGTTTGATAAGTATTTGGTGAAAGGAAGGAAGGAAGAGAGGAGGGGAGGAGAGAGAGGAGGAAAGAGGGTGGAAGGAGAGGGAGGAAGTGAGGGGAGGAGGGAGAGAGAGAAGGAAGGAGGGAGAGGGAAGGGGGAGGGAGGGAGAGGGAGGAAAGGAGGGAGAGGGAAGGGGGAAAAGGAAGAGAGGGAAGAAGGGAGAGAGAGGGGGAGAGAGGGGGAGGGGGGGAGATCATCTGGCATAGTTCAGAAGCAGCACAGGCTTTCACAGAACACTAGCAAAGAGAAAACAGGAAGAGGATGGCGGTTGGCCATTTAGTGGTCACAGTGGTGGCTGTGGTTTGGAGGGGAGGAAGTTGTACAAGGCCTTGGCCCTCACCTGAGAACTCCCGTCCCAGAACCACAGTCGAAGCGGAATTCCACGTGGCCCGCAGCCATATTGATGGAGAGGAAGTCCTTGCTGCCCGTGTCGTAGCTGTACAAAAGGACACCATCCCCCGAGTCTGGCCGAAAGGTGATCTCGAACTCGGTGAAAGAAAGATAATGCTGAGGCTCCAGGGGCCAGGGTGTGGCAGCATAGGACCTCAGCGACTCTCTGAACTGAGGGATGGTCAGGGCAAAAGCTACAGAGACAAACAAAGTGTTAGAAAGCCCTGGGTGGCTGAGACCAGCGAGTGCCCTGCATGGCGCTGGGATATTTCCCTCCTGCACAGGGGATTACCTACATCTCCTAGTTGCCCTGTGGGTATGGCTGGTATGGCTGAGTTTTGCCAGTGCACTGTGGGTAGATTATCATATGGCACCTCATGTCTGGCCCCTAAAACTTCCTCCCTTCCCTGGGGCTCTCTCTCCTCCTGACATGATGGCTAGATAGATAAAAGACTCAGAGGGGGACTCTCGGGGTGGACACGCTGCTCCCTACGTGACTTTATGGAGCAGAACAACCTCTAGCACTAATGACCGGAAGTGATGTAGCCTGAACAAGAATCAACCCCTCCCTATGTGAGCTTATACAAAACCAAGATGTCCGAAGCCAGCCCTGGCTCAGCTACACTCTTCCACTGACATGAGATTTGAGGAGATAGCATAAATATTTTTCCCCGGGGTAGCAACTCAGTTTCAAACCTGAATCATTTATGGATAAAATTGATTGCTTTTTATAATCATAGTTCTAATTTTATTCTCTTTCGCTTTTAGTTTTTGAATTTTGGAAAAATTAAAGTAGCTTCTAGCCTTCATGTTTATTTTACCCCCAGATCTTTAAAACTTTCAGTTATTATTGCTGAATGTTCATCTGTACACATTGTGGTGGTTGTACATTACACATATATGTACAAATATGTATGCACACATGTGTGTATTTGCATAATACAACATAAAAGATAGGATCAGTCATCAGATCAGAGCAAAGAGATAAAAATAAGAGCAGATTTGTCTTATCACATTATTGATTTGTGTGTACACTTTCCCAATATTTTCTCAGAAACCGTCAGATATTATAAAGAGCATGAACTTGTAGTTCACTGGAGCCAGTCCTGTAAAAACCCTACCAGTGCAGGCTTTCTAAGTGCTACAGGAAGGCCAGAGGAGCCAGCCCATGGTTGGGATATTAAAAGGAATATGCCTGTGATTAGTTTAAAACTCTGGTCTTCTGATATTCTCCCATTCCTCCCGGCAACGCAACCTGGATGTGGCTAAACAGGCATCTATGGAGAGTCACGTCCACATGCATCAATACACAACCAGGGCCACCCTCTCACCATCTTCACAGTGTCGACCTCTGAACCCAAGGGGACAGAGGCAGATGTAGGAGTCGGCCTTGATGGCTGCGCAGGTGCCCCCGTGGATGCAGGAGGCTTCGTCACAGATCCCACTGCTGCACTCCCCTAAACAGAGATCACAAAGCCAGGTCACCAGGTGCCCACCCATAGATATACAGCTGACCCCAGCATCATGAAGGGCCTCCCCGTTCCTACTGTCTACCAATACACAATGTACCAGCTCCCAGAACGGGAGAACCCGCTTCTTTGTTGTCATCTTCTGTTGGCTTGTCCTCCGGAAGAGCTGAAGACGTTTCCAAACATGATGGACACAATAAATCAAAGGACACATTTTGTAACCACTGAGGGGGATGGTGGAATTGTTCCTGCTTTTAATCCATCTCTACAGTTCCCTAAAGCAGGATGGATGGATAGCGAGCACCCCCCCCCCCAGTGTTTATGTTAAAGGCGTCCTGATTGTGAGACCCCAATTAGCTTAAGTGCTGCTGCCTCCCTGGTTCAAAGCTCAGCCATTCAGGCAAGCCTGGAAACAGCAGAACAGCTCAGCAGCTAAGCTCCTCCTCTGGGACAGGAAGAGGGGAAGTGTCATGGCACCTTGGTAAATGCTCTGGAATCTAGTTTCTCCTTCCACAGGACAGAAGGTAGAACCTAATAGTGAAAAGTACCTCAGGCTCACCTTCATGACCCAGGATGTGTGTGTGTGTATGTGTGTGTGTGTGTGTGTGTGTGTGTGTGTGTGTGTGTGTGAGAGAGAGAGAGAGAGGGGGGGGGGGAGGGAGAGAGAGAGAGAATGTGTGAGTATGTGGGTTTATGAGTGTATGTGTGTATATGTGTGAGAGAGTGTGGATGAGTGTGATATGTGAGAGAGTATACATGAGTATGTGTAACTATAAGAGAATATATGACAGAGTGTGTGAGAGACAGTGTGTGTGAGTATGTGTTTGTGTGTGGGATATGTGTGTGGGAGTGTATGTTTGTGTGTGTCAGAGAGAGTGTATGTGACAGAGAGAGTGTGAAAGAGTGTGCGTGTGTGAGAGATTATGTGTGTGAGAGAGTATATGTGTATGTACCCTGTGTGTGTGAATATGTGTGTAAGAGAGTATGTGTATGTATATTGTGTGAAGATTATGTGTGAGAGAGTTTGTGTGTGGCAGAGTGTGTGTGGTGTAGAGCACCTTTGTGTTTGTGTATGACGAAAAATATATGTGTGAGTGTGAGAGAGAATATGTGTGTATGTGTACTGTGTGTATGAATATATGTGTGTGAGAGAGTATGTGTATATGTTAGAATGTGTGTTTGAGAGAATGTGTGTGTCTGTGTGCGCACACACCCATGTATGTGGCACGTGTATGTGTGTGTCCTTTTATTAAACAAGCAGAGTTTTTGGAAGAACTACTCTGGCACCGTCATGCACATCATCTGACATGGGAATACATGGGCTTGCTCTCGCTCACTTTCTTCTACCTGTCTTACCAGTGTCTTTCTAGAAAATGCTGGATGAGTGCAAAGTACCTTTTCCAGGGAGGATGGAGGAAGGGGGCATGCACCTGCCAGGGATATAAAGTCCAGCTACCCTGTTTGCCAGTGCTTTGCCACCACTGCTGACTTGGTAGCTAACTCTCCAGAGATGAACAGCTCCCCTTAATTGGCTGTACACCATCTTCAGCATAATCAGCAAGTCTAGTCCCATCTTTGCTGACCAGTAATGGACCCCTGCATCCCTGGCCATAAAGACTCCCAAGGAGAAGCTTGTCTGGGTGGTGTGTTCAGTTTCCATGTGGGACAAGAAGGGCAACTGCAGGTGGCCAGAACACTTAAAAGCCCACAGCTGGTGGACCAGTCTGGTACGTGAGCCGAGAAAATCCCTGCTACACCAGGGCAAATAAAACTGACTATCATCTCCTTTTTGGTCACAGTTCTGAAAACACAGACCCCAGCCAGAGTTCAGAGACACCGGCTTTGATCTGACAGCCAGACTCAGGGAGCAGAGGGCCCAGTAGTTCTTCTAGTTCCAGAGGAGGACTGAAGTCTGTGGGTTATTTCAGATTCACCTAGAAGAAAGTGGTGTTCAAACCTTCTTTCTACAATGTAACTGGTTTTGAGAGGAGGGAATACAGGTGAGACATGAAAGGCAGGTGGGTCCTGTGGGACTGCTCAGGTAATGTCATTAAGGTCCCTGATGACCCATGGGGAAGGTGAGTGGCGGACCATGAGGGCAACAGTAGCAGAAATAAAGAGATTGGGAAGAATCAGAAAGATGGGGGAAGCTTTATTGTGGAGGCTAGGGGTGGGGGTGGGGTGTGGAGGAGCTGGCTCACAGATGGAACTCTCAGAATGACTGAGTTTGGCAATAAGACCTCTAACATTACATGAGATCATAAGAGTGGGACACCCTGATCTGGTCTGTCTAATGTCCTTAGGAGAAAGATCTGGACACCTGAGAGACAATGGGTATGTACACATAGGAAAGACAGACCATGTGTGGAGAAAGTGAGAAGGCTGTCACTATTTATAAGCCAAGGAGAAAGGCCTAAGAGAAAGGAACCCCCTAGACCTTAAACTCGGCTCTTCCAACTACAGGCAGTCCCTGAAGGAAATGGCCCATCCTGCTCCTTTCTGGGGTTGATTCTTGTTCTGTAAAACAATCCCAGCTCTGCTGCCAGTCAGGAGAAGATACCTCCCTTTGCAAGCCCCCACCACCTATATAGTAGCTGAAATAGCATTTTCTTCCTTCTAAAATTAAGGGGAAAGGAACCATTAGACACTATGATCAAGACTTAGATTTTCCTGGGACTGGGGAGATGGCTTAGTGGCTAAGAGTACCTGTTGTTCTTGCAGAGGACCCAGGTTCCATCACCTGCATCCACATGGTAGCTCAAAACTGCCTTTAACTCCATTTCCAGAGGATTCATGCCATCTTATGGCTTCAGTGGGCACTAGGCATATAAGCAGTGCCCATACATATGTGCACAGAGACATGGGTGCATCAGAAGAAAAGAAAAAAGTGCAGGCTGCTCTGTCCACTGAGCTTAGGCTATTGTGGCAAGGCACAGAGCATTTGGCCTCAAGATGGATGTGACCATAGAGTGAACAGACTTGGGGTGATCACTCCTGAACCCCCGTGTGAACCAGTTGTCCTACTGATTACCCAAAGCAGAAGGAACCCCCAGATCCAGTCTAGCACCAGGGCACTCACCAACATCAGCTCCATTGAGGGCTTTTCCTAATGGCCAGGGCCTCATGTCAATCTTCTTCCCATTAACAGAAAGTGACTGCACACAGCCTTGGAAGCCACGGTTTGTCCCTGTTGCTCTGACCAGCCAGTAAGCACTGGGAGCGCCCCCGAGGTACAGAGGTGTCCGGAAGGTAATTTTACTGTACTGACCCTTTAAGAAAAATGAAAACTTTATCTCATTTAAAAAAAAAAAAAAAGAAAGTGAAGAAAACCCGAAACACAACAGATTGTGATGTGGGGTATGGCTGAGAAGTAGGTTAAAACCTTAGGGATTCCTATATCTGGATTTGTCTTTAAGGCACGGGGCTGCTAGGTAATGAAATCCACAGTTATTGACTACCAGAGCCGACTCCCTGACTCCTTAGAGGCCGAGTTTCCAGGAGCAGTGATTTTGGAACGGCTGGACAGGAAGGAAGGAGGTCACATCCAAGCCAATCTAGCAGGCTGACATCCCAAACCAACAGTGCTCTGTCCAGTCTTCACACCAATCTACTGTGTACCTTGGATGGGTCACGGGGCCATTCTGTGCGCCCGAAGGTTGGCATGTGTGGGTGAACATCTGCCCTTTCACAGTCCCCAGCCCCAGCCACCATCACACTAAATACCATAAGAGGAACTGTTGTCGGGAAACATCCAACAAGTTGTATTACAAAATACCTTGACCTTTGCTCATGGGTATAATTGTATAATTCCTTTTTCTTTTTTAAATGTGTTACCTTGAGTCAGGAAGCTTCTAAACCAGGGCCATACCAGTAGTCTGAAGTATAAATTTGGAAAGCACAGAGCTGAATGTGAAGGTGAGAGACAATTAAGATCTCATTGGTTGCTCTGTTTTCAGTACATGGGCATCTCATGCATCTAGATTAAATGACAACAATGGGAACTGGGGAAAGCACAGCCCCCTTTCCTGGCTATCATCTGCATGTACCCTTAACATGGTTGCTTCCAGCAAGTGGGAACCCAATCACTGTTCGATATGTTCCAATGATCAGGTAAGATTTGTGAGTAGGAGGCTGAACCGCCCAGTACGTCGAGGGTCTAATGGTTTTTAAGTTGCTACCATAACATGAACCAAATGCTCACTTGGCCTGTTCTGTCCAGATTCTCAGGAGTCAATTCCAGAGCCCGTCCTCTTCTGGTTTTGTTCCCTAAAGTGCAATACTTTTTTCCCCTGGGGCATAAATGTGTGAAGAGGGAGAGTTTGTTGACTTTGTATGCCCGGGCACAGGAGTGCCCTGAGTCCCCCGTGGCAGCCTTTAACACATTGGGATGGCTTGGAGGCACAATGTTACTCCCTAGCTCTCAGGGGACTAGATGGAATCCATACTAGGGAAAGTTGTGCTGGATTCTCAGTCTTGCTGACGCCCTCTTCTGCCCTGTACAACTTCTCTTCTCCAATACTGGTCTCCCCAGAGAGCACTTTCTAAAAACATCCTATGCACAGGACCTCACCTTGAGCCTGTTTCTGGGGAACCAGCTTAAAATAGCATTTTCTGTCTCTTAACAGTTATTAAACAGTCCCCAGATGATGGCCTGCTCCCATTTGCTGGGCTCGAAAAGTCCCAGTAAACGTCATCCTGACCAGCCTCAAAGGCTCATGCTGTTTTGCAGTTAATACCTATATTGGATAAAGTCATTGAATATTGGGATTGGGAAAATATAAAGCCACATATAATGAGGGTTCCCACAGTTACTGGATTCTATGCATAGCTCTCTCAGTGGCTTTCATATACTTACATATTATATATGTGGCTACCCCTGGGACAGGGACCCATTGCTGAGACAGTCTCTTACACCTGATAGACATCCCCAAGGCTCTCCCAGAAGGCTGACCCTTCCTCCGCACTTCTCTTTCTTTGGCCTGTTCAAAAGACATTGCCATCCTCCTGACTGCTCCATTGAGTCCATCACTTACTGACAGCACTTCAGATCACACTAACTTGGATGATGGCCTTTGGAATTTACGCTTATCTCTTAAAATACCCTTACATTCCTTCTGAGGGTTAGAGTACTTCAGAATCCCATGATGCTACATCTTCATGTATGCAGACTTACATTTCTTTAGTTTATTAAGGCTACCTCATGAAGCCCATACGCCAATATCTATTAAACCCCCTTGCTTTTGACCGCCCTGTCTTCATGGTAGTAGTCTAGACTCTTGACTGAAGTTTCTTTATTCTCATCGAACTTCATTTGACCATTTCTTACTATTGTACTATGATCGTGCACTGTGTACTTGTTTCCTCTTTAGCAATCTCCGGGTATTGTAATTCCCTAGAGTTGGACCCAAATCAGTAAGACTTTCAGGCATGTGCCTTTATTGCATCATGCCTTATTAGTAGCACAGCAAGGACCTGGCAATGGGGAGGATGCTTAGACATAGGCACAAAGGCTCTGGTGCTGCCTGCTCCCTTGGAGACTATAGAGACCTTGATGATTGTGACTCCAGGCTTGGCTTCCTGCCAGACACTAATTCAAACTGTTTAAAAGATAATCTTCAAATTACTATGAGCACAACAGATGTGTGGGTACCTCAGTGGCCTCCAGAGTGACGCAAGAGATAACTAACTTACTTCCTCCTACAATGAAGCATCCCAATAAGGATAAGTGGATTATTTCTGTAAGTGGATCCAGACAGCTCAATTCTTTCTAGGTTATTTGCTAAAGCCACGAATCATAACACTAGCGCATACTTTTGTATTTGATGCTAATGATGGGCTTTTTTGGATCTCTGGCTTAGACAACTGTGTGCAAAGATAATGCATCCCTGCACACCTGGCGTGTGATGTATCTGTGCACCCGTTGAGATCTCCAGTAGGTATGCATGGAAGGAGCTTGAAAGATCGGACAGGCAAAGCTAAGGGGATCCCAACAGAACTTGCCTGTGTGCCTATGAAAATTCAGCCTCTAGAATTGTCCAGAGTTTTGATCATTTTAATAATCTTCTCTTGAAGGCCAGATGGGATGAGCAGGGTATGGACTCACACTCACCTGGGACTGGCCTGTCACTGGGGTGCCATTATTCAACTGCAGCATCCCATTCAGGCCATCTCTGTACAGTGTCACCGTATGCCAGGCCCCAAGTTTGATTTTGGTCTCACTTATGATGATGGCAATCCCAGTTCCACAATTAAACCTGATGGGGGGAAAGAAAAAGGAAAGAAAAATTCTTGGATAAACAAATTTCTTCAAACTCCATATCATCCCTTTGGCCCGTGTCTGTGTGTGCGTGCGTGCCTGCCTGCCTGTCTATCTGTGTGTCTGTGTGTAGGCCAGAGGTTGACATTGGTGTCCTCCTCAATTGCGCTCCATTTTATCTTTTGATACTGGGTCTTATTTATTTGTGACCTCACTATTTGGATAGACACACTAGCCAGGAAACAAATACCTAAATAAATGAAATAAACCATTAGGGTTGGTATAAAATGCTGCTTGCTCTAGGGAAGGCATTGTGCTAAGCACATAAGACAGTTCATGTAATCCCTCACATCATCCTCTGAGAATAGGCAACTCCCACAGCGCACAACGTCTGCCAAAGGCCAGGCAGCAAGGAAGTGATGCTATCAGGAGACTAGCTAGGGTACCATGTCAAGGCTGACATCTGTCATTCGTTCACAGACGGACTTTATGTGCCCTAGCTCTGCTTCATGCAAAATCAAAGTCAACTAAAAGCAGCTTCCGACATTTCTGGGGGTGTGTGGGGGGGAATGACCAGGGTTTAGAGGGCAGGTCAAAGGCTTCAGCCCAGTCCCAGGGGAGTCACGGCAGTATTGGGTCCTCTCTGTCAGTCCCTGGGAGCCTGTGCTCCCTCCCTACCCTCCATAGCTGTCAGCCATCCTGTCTCAAGAAGGCCCTGAGAAGATCCTGCCTTCTCCAGCTTCTGGAAAGACAGGGCAGCTCTTCACCACGCTGGCATGACCCCACAGTGGGTGCTCCATTACCTAACTGGTGTCAGAATGAACGAATGAGGCAAGGCTCCGAAATGCAAATCTCAAAGGTTACCCTGCCGTCCCAGCTCCCCAGGATTAGAGACATTGGCCTCAGCTCATCTCTGGTGCACACGTTCTTTAATGACGGAAATCCAGTTGTGTGCACTGCAGTGTACAAAGTATATGGTAGAATTTAAAAATCTACAGGACTTAGGGCAAGAGTTACCTGAAGTGGAGGGACCGCCGGATGAGAGCCAGGGACATGAAGTCTCCTCTTCCGTGCTCACTCTCTCCGCAGTAGAGCAGCAAGCCATCCTCCGCCTCTGCCTATGAACACACAAGCAAAAGCCACATAAGCCATGGCCACTTCTTCTTCCTCACCTATAAACACTTGTGAAGACAAATCATGAATGTTCTCCTCCTCCAGCCTACTGACGCAAGCATGTGGACTCCAGAGAGTCCTCATGTATCCAGGCCAGTTCCTTGTTAAAAAAAAAAATTGCAATGGTATAAATAGTGGGAGGAACAGCTCTGAGGGGAGGAAGGCCCATATCTGATCGGCTCTTCACATGTCTTTGTGGATGCATCTTCGAAGCTTCCAGAAAAGCCTGTGTCCTAAAGCCCTGGTCACAGAACACCTTGTTTGTGCTCATCAAATTTCTACTATCACTGATGAACACCCTATTTTTTTTAAAAATAAAAAATAGTGTTTGTTTTATGTTCTTTGGTATTTTGCCTGCATGTGTGTCTGTGTGAGGGTGTCAGAAGGCCTGGAACTGGAGTTACACACACGTGTGAGTTGCCGTGTAGGTGCTGGGAATCAAACCCAGCTCCACTGGAAGAGCAACCTGTGCTCTTAACCACCGAGCCATCTCTCCAGTCTCAAGCATTCTGTTGTTTGATGTGTTCCTTCTATTTGTCCGCTCTACCTGGGAAGCATGTAAGTTGGCTACTCTCCTATCATGCAGACAGTACCAACAGTCCAGTGGGTCAGCTAAGGTGAGGCCACCACTAAGTCAGCTAAGGTGAGGCCACCACTGTGACAAAGGGTACAGGTTTCCAGACTCCTGGCCATTTTGCTTCTTCAAAGGTACTCAAAGAATTCTGCTAAGTTCAAGGTGCTAGCTGAATGCTAATCTTTAAATGACTGAGAGCAGAGAGGTCTCTGTAAAAGGACTCCAGGAATGGAATGCATTGTAAATCCTGAAATCCAGCCCCTGGAGAATCATCACGGAAGTAGCTTTCCCATTGAGGGTCTAATCTTCCATAGATTATGGCTTCCTAACCAACCCTCACCTAGCTGTGAACCTGAGCATTGTGAACGCGCCCCACCGGCCGGATTTTGTGACTGATTTCAGGTCCAGGTTGGCGTTTTACTTTCCCTCTTCCCATTCTTCCTCTGATGTAATCTGCCGTTCAAATGCCCAGCAGTTCTTACCCTGAACTCCAGAGTAACCTGAAATGCCTGATAAGAGTTCTTCAGAGGCTCAAAGGTTACGTAGGAGTGGCCAAAGAACTGAGGATACTGAATAAAGATATCTGAAAAGAAAGAGCACAATGGGTCAGCGAGCCGCCTTATCTCATTCCTCAAAGCAGACATCAACACACACCATTGTCTGCCTATCGCCCCAGAAAACCCCCACGTAGCCAGTAGCACTTAGCTTCCTTCCCGTGCCCCTTTCTCTGCCTTTCACACACACCTTCTACCCTTGAGATCAGGGGCTTCTGAAACTCATCAGAAGGAAAAGGGTTTGGGAGATCAGTCCCTGCTTCTCTGAAAAGAAACTTAAAGTCCAACATCCCTCATTTCCTTCCTTCCTTCCTTCCTTCCTTCCTTCCTTCCTTCCTTCCTTCCTTCCTTCCTTCCTTCCTTCCTTCTTTCTTTCTTTCTTTCTTTCTTTCTTTCTTTCTTTCTTTCTTTCTTTCTTTCTTTCTTTCTTTCCTTCTTTCTGGTTTTTTTGAGACAGGGTTTCTCTGTATAGCCCTGGCTGTCCTGGAACTCACTTTGTAGACCAGGCTGGCCTCGAACTCAGAAATCTGCCTGCCTCTGCCTCCTGAGTGCTGGGATTGAAGGCGTGCATCACCACGCCCGGCCTAATTTTCAAGGTGGCTCTGACATCAGTCCTCTCGACCTTCTTAGATGTTCTGTCTTCCTGGATGCTCTGTCTAAAGTTTTAATAGAGCTGTGTCAATGGCAGAGTCTACCTCACCGGTGCTACTGAGACTTCAAAATGGTTGCTCCAAAGGACTTTACATTTGACATACCCAGAGACAGGGCTCTCCCTCAGAAAGGCAATGGAGGCTGCTTCTCACTTTGCCTGGAGACTGGGGCTAGTTTACCAACAATACATGGAAGAAAGGGCTTCTCTTATGAGAAGGACTAGAAGATGCTCTGTTTGAATCATACAACTGTATCTGTAGGACTAACCCTTCTCTGTCCATTCCCTTTCCAGGGCCTACCTTCTGAGCAGGCCTCGCCTCCTTTGCCCAGGTTGCAATGGCATCGTGAGCCCCCCCAGGCGTAGTCATTGACACAGAAGCTGTCAGCTGAACAGAGAGTTTCATCACAGGACATGTCAAAGAGCCTTGACATCATGGCCACACTGTTCTTCCCCTTCCGTTGGGCTGGTGTGGGTGGGATGGCCACTGTAGTTTCGTGGAGAGAGGCTGAGGTAGGTTGGGCGAGTCTGGAGCCCATCACTGAGTTGGAGACAGAAGTCTTCTTGGACTCCACTGAGAACTTCTTATTCCCAACTTTGGTAGCAGGAAGTGGTTTAACCTCAGTTAGAGAAGGAAAGAAAGGGCTAAGTGTAAACATGGAGTCATTGTTGTACTGTGTGTATGTGCGCCTCGGACCACAGGCTCACTGTTAATAGTGTCCATAAACACGAGCATGGCTGTGGGGCAGGAACATTGGCCCCAGTTTATCAAGAAGACTTGGAAACTCAGGGGTAGGGGTGGGGGTGGCGGTTAAGCACCTTGCCCTGTATTATTCAGAATATCATGGTGAGGTAAAGCTAATATTCTATGACTTGCTCTTACTAAAATATTACAAAATGCATGGCTTTGTCAAGGAATCATTCATTTCCTCATACAGCCTCGTCTTACAAAATTCTGTGGGTGGGAAATCTATCTATCAATATATACATATATAAATACATATCACACACCCATATATACACACATGCACATACGTATATGTACATACATATACATATGCATATAAATACACTTTGTGAAGCTAGTTAGAGATAGAGGCTGTTTATAACAGCCTGCTAGGAAACTCCTTAGCACTAATTTATGCCTCTCATCCCCAGTCTCATAGACGGAGGAAACAAATCTGTGCTGAGAGCAAATGGGCCCATTCCAGTCTGAGGTTCCACGGCCGTGGTCCATGGCTAGCCTGCCGTGGTCATCAGGTAAACAAAGCACATTGGCATCAACATCAGATGTGACCATACCTCCTCAAAGGATACATCCAGGTCCAGTTCGTCTTCAGATCCATCATCATCTTCACTCACACCGGGATTGGTGATATACCCAGGTCCATAATGACCACTTCCAGCCTCCCCGGGACCTTCACAAAGAAAAGGGACACATCTCTTGTCACCTCATGCCTTCTTTGTCCTAACTTCCATTCTTCTTTAATTAACCAGATTTCAAGTTGTTTTATGAAATATGGCATTGTCGTACATGCATGGCATTACCTCCTCTCTCCTTCCTGACCATCTTCCCCCACCTCCTTCTATCCAGACATCAAGATCTACTTTACTAAGGAATAAACTGAGGCTTGGAGAGCCCATGGAAGGTTCCAGAAAACGGCAGTTATCAGTCCGGAGCTCCTGGCACTGCACCGCAGCCCCTCAGCACATTCCAAGCTTCCAGTCTTGGACAATGATCCTAATTATGCAGCACTTGATGCTCACCGAGAAGGAAATAAACACAGATAAAACCAGGCCCTGTGTGACTCCACGAGGCCTGAGATGGAAGCCACCGCACTCTTCTGAATTGTCTCCTCCATCTCACACCCATGAAGCTTCCACCAATGTTGTTTCTCAACGAATGTAGGCCGTGCATTCAATGATACTGATAAGAATTCTCTAAGTGGCCTGGGGTTGCTGTAATTAAAGTGCATAACTTATCTCTTTCTACTTGGCACTTTGTTAATTAAGAAAAGAGAACATTAAAAACCAGTCACTTATTAGAATCATAAAAGTCAAACCACATACTGAATGCAAAACAAATTCTGGGGTATTCCACATTAGGGGAAAAATAATAAAATACAAATCTTTTTGGTCATTAAAAGGATGCCCTTGATTTTATAAAATCCATGTATGTTTGAGTTTTTAAAGACATCATGGTTTTTCTGCACATTGTTTCTCTGATGATCAATGTGATATAGTTGGAAATAGCTCTGGTGGTGCGAGATGGGAATAGTGCTTCCATTGTTAGGAAAGTCATTAAACCGTGGAATAAGATCCCATGATTCTCAACAAACTAGAGAATGAGCGCTAGGGAGATAGTCGAATCAAGAACTTGCTTACCACAGGAGCATGAGGACACGAGTTTAATTTCCTAAACCCATAGGAAAAAGTGGTTAGAAATGGTGGTGACCACTTGTAATTCAAGTACTGGAGAGGCTGGGGTGGGCAGATCCTTGGGGCTCATTAACAGTCAGTCAAACCGACTTGGCGAGCTCCAGGTTCCAGAGAGAGAGAGAGAGAGAGAGAGAGAGAGAGAGACCCTGTCTCAATGAACAAACTGGACAATGTCTAAAGAATGACATCAGAATGGCACACCCACACACGGGGGACACACACACATATGCACATGTACACGCACACGCACAAATGAGTGAGAATACATTTCATGACCACTGAGTTCTTTAACTTCTGTGACCCTAGACTTCACATTGTTAATGTGGACGAGCTTCAGGCAGCCACACTTCAGCCAGAGTTTGATAAGGAAACAACTACAAAGTTTCACTTACAAGAATGAAGAGCTAGTTCAGTATGAGCTCACAGGCTCTGGGGATTGGAGTTTTGTGTCCACTATGCTAAACTTCTGGGAAGCCATGTGGTATCACCATCAGGATGATACCGCCTGTTACATTGGCCTCAGGGGAACCTGTCTTAACAGCTCATCTTCTGGAAGCCTCGACGGAGATGCTTTTTCCCCATCCCTGAAGTTTCCCCAGGAAAGATGAAGTACAAGAACTAAGAATCACCGAGTGCTTGTTCAGTCTCTTCCATCCATCCCTGCGAGGTGCAGGTAGGGATCTCGCTGCCAGCTAGAAGCACTTGGCCCACACTTACGAACTGAGAGATGCTGAGGAGGAGGAGGAACTGGAGGCAAACTTGGTCTCTCTTGTAGCCTTTCTTCACCAGGAATAGGGAGCAAAGGGAGCTTTGGTAGAACTGTCACAAAGACCATGCCTCCCAAGCAGGCTATCACAGGTCCCGTAGCAGGCAGAGGGTCCTGGGAAACCAACTTTGACTCCCAGAGCAAGCTTGCCTTCTAGCTCAGCCTTTATCAGACATTGGGATGCCTTTCTGCTAACAGCACTGACTGACTTCTAAACTGATTCTAAATGTGGGCAAAGAAAAAAAGGCTGTGAATAGAATCTGCTGAAAACCAACCAACCAACCAACCAACCAACTAAAACCAAACCAAAACAAAAATCCCCCCATGGCCAGTGGGACGAGAATGGATTAGGAGAAAAGGCTAGTCTGTGAGAGATGATGGATTATAGAAAGAAGCTGAGACATCTCAGTACACATGCTCAAGGGGTTTGTGGTCAGGCAGGAAATGGAAAGAGTGAAGAGCCACCGCCTGAGTCACTTCAAAGTCTCGCAAGACCATTTGTGACTTGGCCTTGCTAGTCAGAACCTTAACTGCATTCCAATTTCATATTTCCCTTCACCTAGCAGCCTCCAAACTGGTTCTTTCTTTAGGTTTCATGATGTTTTCTGAACAGACAATACATGTTTTTAGATCAACAGGAAGGATCTAGTGGGAAAACAGAGCATGGGGGAGGGGGGCTGTGTGGGACAAGGAGGGACAAGCCTTAACAGTGCTGATGTGTTGTCCCCAACTGGCTCCCCACATCTGGCTTGGGAACCAGAACAGGAGAGTGAGTGGTAACGAGAGGAGATGAGATGTGCTTGTGTGTGATGCCCAGTGCGAACTGGAGGGACAGCCATGTATGTGTGCCTGTGTCTACCCAGCGATGGGACTAACTCTGTGATGTGACCAAGCACCAGTGTCCTGAGTTTCCAGTGGTCCTTAGACTGGCTCCTGTGGACAGTCACACTGTTCAATTCTTTTTAGACATTCCATTAAGAAAATTTCTCAAACCAAAGACACTAGCACCCCTCCTCTGTCCAATGACACAGAGATTAGAAAAAAAAATTGTCCAAACAAAGTTCTGTGTTTGATAAGCTCAGATGATATTGGTTCGGCATTAAAAGTGAAACAAAGATATTATCAGAGAGAGTGTATCATTGACAGATCTTTGATGATTTATGGAAAAAATTGAAGGGGGCTGGGAAAACAGGGGAGAAAGAAGAGATAGGGGAGAAGGAAGAGGATTAATCCTGGGGACAATGCATTCTAGTTTTGTCAAAGTCTGAAGCTGTGGCCATTAAATGAGATCGGACAGAAATACTGAGAGGTTCCATGGAAGACAAGAAGGGAATGAATTACGTGAAGCCCCTGGGACTTTCATCCTTTAAAAGAAAGATAACAGGTATTGATTAATTTTAGATGTAATTTTAGAATTAATTTAAGAATGTCTCAGCAAAAAAATAAGAGTCCTTCATTCAGAGGCAGGCTGACAACAGATTTACTGACTAATCAATTAAGTTCAAAAGTTAACAAATTATAAACAGTTAATAAAAGAATCCACTATTTTATCCCAATTGGCAAAACTAGTAACTCTCATAGAAGAGCAGAGAAGAGTGGAAACAAAAATCCTATCTTCAATTAACAACTGGGGGACCCTAGAGAAACTTGAAACCCAAACTAAGATTGAAGAAGTGGATAAAACATGCTGATAATTAAAGTATCTTTAAATGTAAAGAATCCGTCATTAGGGACGTGTATCAGGCTGACTTTTAGAACATTTGAGCTCTATGGTACTTTCAGAAAGCACCTTAACCATAGCCACAGGAAGATAGAAACTAAAAAGAATGCTATTGTGGTGAACAGAGGCTCTACCATCATGGAGACCAATTTAAAAAGAATTAAGGCATTTTGATGGGGCTGGGGAGATGGCTCTGTGCATCAGGTACTTGCTGAACAAACACAGAGACCCAGCTCCTATTCCCCATTTGCACAATTCTGCGTCTCCCCTGTGCTGGGGAGGTGGAGCTTGCTGCCCAGCCTGCTTGGTGTGCACTCAGATCCGTGAAAGACCTTGTATCAAAAAAGAAGGTGGACAATGGCTGAGTGATATACCTGAGGTTGTCATCTTGCCTGCACACATGCCTGTAAACATGTGTACCTCCATATCCAAACACAGAGACACATAACTAGACTCTTGTGTTCTCACTCATGTGTGTGCGTGATTGCATACACATACTCATTCACTATGTATCATAAAATGGCTTCAGACTAATGGTAATCCTCCTGCCTCAGTCTCCCCAGTAGTGGGATTACAGGTGAGGGCCAAAATGTCTGACTGCATACCCTATCTTCATATGATTTTATTCCCTATATCTGCTTGATTTATTAATCTGTGACACATAGAAATACTTTAGAAATATCAACTCGAACTGTGGCTAAAAGACAGAATTCGGTCTTTGGCAGCACAGCCTATTTAGTGCTGGTCTCTAAGACATGAGAAACAAGCCCAGTGATAGGTTGACCAGAGTGCTTCTGATTTTTAAGGGTTTTCTTTCTTCTCAGTTGAATGGATCTGCCAGCAGTCAGATACACTTCAAATTGACACCTTTAATTTTTAATAAGAAACAGTAAAAAGGAATCTAGCCACACAAAATATAATTCTTCATGTACAATAAAACCACTTTGAAACTTGCTATTCATTGCTATGCTTGAATTTTGGCAATTTCTTACTACAACTGCACCTAGTTAAAAAAATCCTTTTTTTTTTTTACTTCTCCTGGTCTAATTATTAGATAATAATTATTAGATAATTATATTAATCTATTATTAGACTCTAATAGAAAGCTTTACATCCAGTGATATCCAGATATCAGTAGCAAGGTTGGCCTGGAACTCAATATGTAGCCTAAGATGACCCCAAATTCATGAGAATCCTCCTGCCTTAGCCTCCAGTGCTGGGATTATAGGGGAGAGCCAAAATTCCTGGTTGCTCAGGGTGTGATTTTTACTGGCTACATCTATTTGATTTATTACCATTATAGCATACCTTTTATTTAATGTGTGCACATGTGCTCTTGATTGCACTTGCATGTGTGGAGGTAAAGTGTCACTTGGGGTGTCTTTCTTGTTTGTTATCCACCTTATTTCTTGAGCCAGTCCTCTCACTGAATCTGTAGATGGCTGTTTGGCTAGACTATCTGTCCAGCAAGGCCCTGGTCACCTGTTTGTCTTCCAATGCTATGGTTATACGTATGAGAGAAAACATCTGGCTTTCTCAACCAATGACGAAGATCTGAACCCTGGTCCTCACTCTTGCAAAGGCAGCACTTTACACACTGAGCCATATTTCTAGCCCTTACACTTAAATAAAACTCTTCCATTTTTGAGATTATATTTACATCATTTCCCCCTTCCTTTCCTCTCTCCAAACTATCCCTTGTACCCCTCCTTGGTCGCTTTCAAATTCATGATCTCTTTCTTCATTAAAATTGTTGTTATATACCTCTATGTATATACATACATATTTCTAAATACACCTGAATAGTCTGTATAATGTTACTTGGATGTATATTTTCAGGGCTGATCACTTGGTATTAAATGGCAATCATGCTCAAGTCTCTTATATAAAATGGCACAGTGTGTTCATATGCTTTACAGAGTTCTTGCATAATTTAAACCACCTATAGATTCTTTATAGTATCTATTCCAATGGAAAGGCTTTATACATGGTGCTGCATTGATTAGACATTGTATAACTGTTTCCCCAGAACTGAAGCATCTCCTCCTGGAAGGTAGAGGAGAAAGTAACAAAGAAGATTCAGGAAGTAAATAGAAGTTAAGGCATCCAGGAAGCTCAGAAATCTACAGCGCTCATAATGCCTCTCCCTAGGACTGTGCAGCAGGAAGGAATGGCTGGGGGAGAGCTGGACTTCTCAGTGGGGCTTTCCACAAGTTGTGCATAGAAGCTCGGGACAAAAGCTTTTGTGACTGGTCCCCCATCTGCTTTTGAGCCTCCCACCCTCTTGTAAATAACCCTACATGCACATTCCTGTATGAACCCTCAACAAAACTCACTGGTTCATGAAAATAGAATTGAATGGAATCTTTCTTAGGAGGAAGGGGAGGGCTGTCCTAGATGCCCTATCTCGAGTGAATAAACATTTGTTCACTCTTCATGTTCTTACGAGGAAAAGTCACACAACGTTTGAGAACAGTGGCAAGAAAACAAAGTCTTTATGTCTTTGATATGGACACAATCCCCCCACCCTAAATATTGGTTGAATCTGTAGCTACAGAGTCTGTGGACGTTACGGGCCAGCTGTGCCTTCAGAGTCCTGACTAAGCCAGAGCTCTTATGGCTATAAGCAACAAGTAGTCTCCTTCTTGTTGGAGTAGATCAGTGGCCACAAAGCTGGCAGGGTCCCTGACTTGCTTACTTCTCTGTTCGTGCAAGCAGAGTTGGTTTTACCCCAGAGAATACGCCTGGGTTAAAGCCTCTCTCTGATCCATAATCATACTCAACAGTAATTGAAAACTCCAGACAGTCTGTGACAAGAGCAAGCCAGCCTCTCTCTGGGCCATGAGATTAATCTGTGCCCAAGAATCCTTTTCAAAAAAAAAGAGAAAGAAACAAGAGTAATCTGCTCTCATGTTCAAATAAGTATTGGCATATTGATTAAAGCAAGACTGAGCCAGAGAGGAACTCGAGGTGCGGTGGAGGGTTTCTGAGCATGAACCATCACAAAGCCACCTCCATCAGAAAGAATCATGAACTGCTAAGGCAGAGAGCTCACTGTCTGAATAACAAACAGAATCCACCACAAGTTGTTTTCTGATGGAGGAGTTTCTACAGTGGTTTTAAACTTTCACCTTGAGAAAGTACCAAATAGCCAAGTGAATGAGGAGAAAGAATATAAAAAAGACCACAGAGACCCTCGGGTCAGTTCGTACAACTGGTCTACCATCTGCTAGCATTCCTGCCCAGAAGTCAGGAAGAATGTATGCAGCAGAGTCAGCTGGGGCTGGAACATGGACTATTTTAAATAAGAGATTGAAGAGGTGATCTTCATGTTAGCTAGGGGAGTAGTTTCACTTTGGCAGGTGTGGGGCTAGGTTCTATCTTCTGCCTTGGAGTTCCTAACCCTTATGTGTCTGAACAATGTCCAAGCATACTCTCTTAGACCTTATTTAACAATGAATTGAAAGACCTGTTCAGCAGGATCCCGTTCCCTTCATCCTCAGCCTCCTGGGGAGATGCAGCCCCACTTTTAGCAGCCACCCCCAAACTCACCTCACTGTAAGATTTCTGATAAGTTCATTTTCCAGAGTCCTCACCACAAGGCTACCACTGCCCTTCTTTCCACTCTGGGGTATGTTTTCTCAAACTGCATGAAGTGCAAACACAGGCACTCAAGGAGTTTTAGATGCATATAATCATTGGCTTGACCATGAACTCTTGGCTCGAAGCTTTGGCTTCCTCCAAAAGAAACTTGTTAAAAGTAAGAATATGCAATATTCATGGACGTAACTAATGTTCCCTTCCTCTACACCTTTAGATGTTAGTATATACTTTCCACAAAACTCTACTTAATTTCCTGATGTACTTGATCCAGTATTATTCAAGCTACAGACTTCAGGACACTCAAAGGTTGTGAAAACAGTTAAGTGGGCCATAAGCAATATTTTTAAAAATTGAGTCAAATGACCTAAGAATATAAAGTTCTAGTTCAGCAAGGGTGAGACACTGAAAACACACACAGTACTTTGCTTTTCAAATTTTTATTTTAAATTATGTACATGGTGTGTGTATGCATGTGTGCATGTGTGTGCATGTGTGTGTGTATGTGTGTGTGTGTATGCATGTGTGCATGTGTGTGTATGTGTGTGTGCATGTGTGTGTGCATGTGTGTGTGAATGTGTGTACATGTGTGCGTGCATGTGTGCGTGCATGTGTGTGTGTGCATGTGGAGACCAGAAGCAGGTATTTATTGACCTCTCTCAGATTTATAACTAACTCTTAGGGTGTAGTAGCAAACTGCATAGGGTCTTCCATTATGATAGGAATCCTGCTGGAGTGGCTGAAGTTTGCAGAAGGGCACAGCATAAGCCTTAGTCAGGAAGTGTTCCTACACATACTGAGGTGGAAATGGAAACTCAACGCTTCTTGTTGAGGAAATAACATCTTGTCACTAAAGGGGCAGCTCAGAAAACTGATGTAGAAAGTCTGCACTTAGGATTATAGACATGACAACCTGCAGCTCCAAAAATGATCCAGTGAGAGATGGCTGGGAAGCTCAGGGTCAGGTAATAAGATGTGACTCTATTCTTGAATATGGTGTCCCAACCATGCACACAAATTGGGTTCTGCATCAGGGGAGGTCAAGACACAGTAGAAGTATCTTAGTGACTGGAACATTTAGAGCCAGCCAGACAACCGGATAGAGACTTGGTACTTAATCTCAGTCTTTCACCTTAGTACTTATCATTGCTGATGCATTACTTATGGAATATAACAATACTCTCGCTCTGTCTCTCTCTCTCTCTCTCATACCCCTTTATTCATGCATCAACACCAGTTGGAGTCACCCTAAAATCACTTTACTGAAGAAAGGATAGCGTCTGGTTTATGAGTTATCTTACTAGGATCTATCTATCTATCTATCTATCTATCTATCTATCTATCTATCTAGTATTCTTTTCTTCCTGACCAAGGTAGGTCCTCTTTCATGTAAGTTCCCTGACTGCAGGGGTACCTGCTGTATTACTTACTGCTAACACTCTGGTACCCAGAAATTGCCTGACATTAAACAGGCATTCAATACATAGATTTTGAATTACATGAATGAACAGTCAAACAGAAAAAACAGCCATTATAAGCTCATGTACTGGCTGAGCTAGAGGCATCTGAGAGAAAAGTGCCCTAGTTGAGGAGATGCCTCCATGAGATCCTGCTGTTAGCATCTTCTCAATTAGTGATCAATGAGAGAGGGCCCAGATCTTGGTGGGTGGTGCCATGCCCGTACTAGTAGTCCTAGGCTTTATAAGGGAGCAGGCTGAGCAAGCCGTGGGAAGTGGGCCAGTAAGCAGCATCCCTCCACGCCCACTGGATCCGCTTCTGCCTCTAGGTCCCAGCCCCACTTGAGTTTCCTATCCTGACTTCCTTCAGCGATGGACTATGATCTGGAAGTATAAACTGAATAAACCCTTTCCTCCCTCATTTGCTCTTTGGTCACGGTGTTTCATCACAGCAATAGAAACCCTAAGATAGCTCACAAACAAGACGCTATCCTTTCCTCCATAAAGTGATTTTATGGTGACTCCAGCTGGTGGCGATGCATAAAGAAAGGGACGAAGGTAGCCAGTGACATAGACTTTAACTAGTTTTCAGCTGTTCTAATCCATTATTTTCATTGTTGCAGCGCTTTCTAAACATGACAACCTTTAGCATGTTGTTTTTTTTTTTTTTTTTTCCTTAAGAAGAAATAAAACAAAACTATGAGTTCTTAGTTTATAAGCTTGTGAGCTTTTCTTTTGGATGCAAAGCTAAAATGTAGATTTGTAAAGTGCAGCCCTACTGGCTGGGACTAGTTAAGCAAGGGAGAAACAGCTCCAGGGCAATCTAATGGAACTTCTCTATCAGTCCTGATTCAACTCAGGCTATGCTAATGCACCCTGCTCTTCCTGCTCTGGAAGTCTGTGGGCTATCGCCACCTGCTGGATGACTTGCAAACTACCGCCACCTGCTGGAGGACACCCTCTGGAGCTGTGGGTGGCCCTATGCCAAGTCCTGGAGTCTCCTGGTCCCCTGCTGGCTTCTGCAGTCTTTTGATGATCCAGTGATCAAAACTTTGATGGACGAAGCAGTACACTGTGTCAAATGGAGACATAGATTGTAAAAATATGGTCTGTGCTGGAGTTGAAGCTCGGTGGTGGCTGACATTAATCCACACTTAGGGCAGGTGGTGGGAATGAGAAGCAGGCATAACCAAGCACTTGGGCCCATAAACCTGCTGTCTCCATTTCTCAAAGAACTGGGAAACAGAAATCAGAACAGGAAAGTGGATTTGCTTACAGTTTGGCAAGCCTGAGCCCAGGAGGGTAGTGATCTAACTTCCTCCCCATCCCACCTGTGGTCATTTTATACTTCACAGAAAGCCACGAGAGGAAGGCCAGAACTTGTATAAATTTAGATTTTGAGAGATGTCAGTGGGTGTTCTCCTGGGGAAAGGGCACCTGAGCCCCAGAACACAGCCTCTCTTCTTTGATGCAGCGTCAATTTTCTATTCTATTTTGAGACAAAGAAAATGTCTGACAGACCCCTCCCCAGCCCCTCTCTTTAGTTTCTCCTAAGTTCCCACAGAATTCTGGGCCTTATTATAGTCTCTCATAACTGTTTTTCGTAGTCTGTTTCCCAACTCCCGTCCCTTCCTGCTGGTCCTCTCACCTCTGTTTTCACGACACATGTTGCATTATTTGATAAAACTCCCCTAACGGAGGCAACTTAACAAAGGAAGAATCTTTTGCTCATATTTTGATGGAACGTCATGGTAGAGAGGTGACGTTGGCTGGAACTTGAAGCAACTTGCCATACTGCATCCACAAACAAAAAGGAGGGAGCAAGGAAACACTGGTTCCTGGCTTGATTTCTTTCTCTTTCAAATTATTGATTGGTTGATCGGTTGGTTGATATTTTACACATGAGTGCTTTGCCTGCATGTATGTAAGTGCGGTACATGCATGCCTGATGCTGGAAGGGAGCAGAAGAGGATGCCGGAGTTCCTGGACCTAGAGTAACGGCAGCTGTAGGTACTGGGAATCAAACCTGGGTCCTCTAGAAAAGCAGCCAGTGCTCTCAACCACTACCCCTGCGTTCTCTTTTTGATTGGGTCTGGGATCCCAGACTGTGGGGAATTATTGTGATGGTTTGTACATACTTGGCTCAAGGAGTGGTACTGTTGGGAGGTTTGGCCTTGTTGGAGTAGGTGTGGCTTTGTGGGTGTGGGCTTTAAGGCCTTTGTTCTAGCTGCCTGGGAGTCAGTATTCTGCTAGCAGCCTTCAGATGAAGATGTAGAACTCTCAGCTCCTCCTGTACCATGCCTGCCTGGATGTTGCCATGTTTCTATCTTGATGATAATGGGCTGAACCTCTGAATCTGTAAGCCAGCCCCAATTAAATGTTGTCCTTTATAAGACTTGCCTTGGTCATGGTGTCTGTTCACAGCAGCAAAACCCTAACTAAGACAATTATCTTCCATATTTGGGGTGGATCTTCCCATCTCAATTGCCTAATCTAGAAAATCTTTCACAGGTTTACCTCTTTGATGATTCTGGATCTTGTCAAGTAAGCAATATATTGATCAGCACACATATATTCATTTGTCCTCTCCCTCCTCCTTAAAAATCTCTTTTTATCTCTTCATGGTCTACTTTCTAGTTTTAAACACATACCTCTCACATATAGAACCTCACGTAAATGAATTAAGAAATAGGATCTCTTCTTGTGTCATAGGTTTGGTGGATTCGTTAGTGAGTACACAACTGAAGATCCCTTCCACATTCATGATTGTTGACACAGCGAATTTTGTGCAGGAACAGTAGAGGTAACCTCAGCTACTGTGCATTTGTGATTTCAATGGCTGTGTCATACACACAGATGACATTTAATAGTCCTTCTCCCTCCCCCCTAGTTCTTACATTCATCCCCACCTATGATGCTTTCAGAGCCTTACAGGAGGCGACCTAAATGTCCTTTAGGGCTGAACACTCACTCACTCACCAGCCACTTGCCCTCAGCACCTTGAGCAGTTGTGTGTCTTTGTGCTGACGCCATTTGCCTCAAAGAGAAGTTTCTTAAAGTGGAGAGTATTACTTGTATGTGGGTTTAAACAGCAATTTAGAAGCTGGTTTGATGCTATGTCAATTTAACTAAACAACAGTATAGAACTAGGGAGACCTGGTGTCTATGAATGTTTTTGACTGCATTATAGTACAATATGTGGGTTCTGTCCTCCTGAGTAGGTCTGGAATTCAAGCATAAAATGGTTCGTTAGCCCCATAATAGTTGTACTGCTATTACACAAGTAGACACACCCTCAAGTTTCAGCATCATAGAGTGAGTTTGGTAATATTCCTTCCCTTTTTTATTTTGTAGAACAGTTTGAAAAGTGTTAATGTAATTAGTACTTTAGCATTTCCCCCAAAAGTTTGGAAAATTAAGAAGTGAACCTACCTGATCCTGGGCTTTTCTCTGTAGGAGACTTTTAATTACTGCTACAATACTGTTGCGTGTTGCGGACTTAACTTGTTTATATCTCCTTGGCATAATTTTAGTAGGTCAAATGTATCTTGGAAACTATGTTTGTTATTGATTTTCCAACTTTTTGAAAATAAGATTTTCAACTATCTCCTAATGAACCTGTACATTCCATTCAAGTCTGTTGTAATAGTTCCCCTTTCACTCCCAATTGTATCAATTGGCATGTTTTCTCCCATTCCCGTGATTTGTTTGCTGAGAAGTCTGTCAGTTTTACTTAGATTCCAAAGAACAAAAGCTTTGATAATTATGTATCTCGTTCTTTCAGTCTCCATTTCAGGAAATTATGCTCTAATATTTATTATTTCCTGCTTTGTCTAGTATCTGGGCTTGGCTTCTCATTTCTATAGAAATGTGCTGTGAATTATTAGGTTATTTGAGACTGGGACAATTCTTTGTATGTAATCAATTATATGCACACACTTTACTCTTAGAATGACCTTAGTTATAGTCCACAAGTTGGGCAAGTTCTTCATTCATTTTCATTTGATTTGATAGATTAAAATGCTTTCTTCTCGACCCACCAGTGGCTCACTATTCATTCAAATGGTTCCACCTCTAAGTATCTTTGTAGTTTCTGATGTTTTTATTGCTGTTAGTTTCAATTGTTATGATCAGATAAAACACAAGAATTATTTCTATTGACTTTATATTCATTAATTGATTTTAAAGGATATTCTATGGGCCACTAGAAGGGATGTGTTCTCTGCATCTATTAAATAGAATGTTCTGTTGATATCTGTTAAATACAGTTATCTATGGTATAGTTTAACTCTGAAGTCTCTCCGTTGGTTTTTAATTTAAAAGGCCTTCTAAAGATTGGAATGGGATATCAAAGTCTCCCACTACTATTGTGTAGACTTCCATGTCTTTCAGTATTTTTTTTTTACTTGAGAGCTTCAATAATTGTTAAACAAATAGTATATCTTCTTGATTCATTTTTTTACTTTATTATATATAGTGGTCTTCTTTATGTCTTCTGGCTGATTTGATTTGAAATCTATTATGTCAGATATCAGAATAGCTATACCAGTTTGCTTGCAGTTTCCGTATGCTTGGTAAATTGATTTCCATGCTTTGACTCTCAGTTTGTGGACACCTTTGCCAGTGAAGTGTGCTTTTGGAGACAATAGGTAGTTTGATCTTGGGGTTTTTAAATATTATAATGTAGTTACAATATTTCTTCCTTCCCTTTCCTCCCAGCAAACCTTTCCATACACCTCTCCCCACTCTCAAATCAAGGCCTCGTTTTCATTGTTATTATGTACATGTATATACATATATATTCCTACCACGGGGTCAGGAGTGTACTGTGAGATTATGTCTCCTAGTAACACCAGCTGCTACACTTATAAAGACTCATCAACTGTCCAAAATGAGCCAAACAAGGACCTTAATGAACATGCCAACATGGATGGATGGATTGATCTTGCTTTATAACGGAGTTAGCCAATCTATGTCTTTTAAGGGTGAGTTGAAAATATTTGCATTTAAGGCTCTTTGTTGAAAAGGGTTCACCATTTACTATGGTGTTGCGATTTTTGTTCTGGCTGGCAGGGTCACTGGTAACTATGATCCTGAGTTTTCTTCCTCTACTCTTAGTGTTAGAAGTTGCTGGTTTGCTGTGCTAAACACTGTCATTTAGCTTCGGTAGTCAACTTAGCATGGACCTAGAGTTGCCTGAGAAAAAGGAACTTCAACTGAAGAAGTGCCTCAACCAGATGTCTGAGAGGCATTTTCATAATTGATAATCAATGTGGGAGTGCCTAGTCCTCTGTGAGCAGTGACATCTCTGAGCAGATGGACCTGGGGTATCTAATGAAGAAAAAAAATCCAATTCCAGAACAGAATCCTTTGGAATTGGGGGTACAGGTAGTGGTGAGCTGTCTGATGTGTGTGCTAGGAACCAAACCCAGGTTCTCTGGAAGAACAGCAAGTGTCCCTAACCACAGAGCCACCTCTCTAGCCCTCTGATTTTCTCTATGTCTTTAGACTTTGACTCTTCTGCCTTGTGAACTTTTAGGCTTGGTCTTTTGAATGCATCCCACACTTCTTAGATATTTCAGTCATGCCCATGAATCTTTCTTCTTTGTATATGTCAGAATGGATTGTCACCTTCGTCTTGTCCTACACATCTGAAACTCATCTGTCTTGGTCTCATGCGCTGGCGTCACTTTCCACTGTGATTTTTTATTTGACTGATCGATTTGTTCATTTTCATGTGGGTTCCCTTGTTTTTCACCACAGAATTTCAATTTCCATGCTGATTTTTCCTCTGGCTTTGAATTTCTCCTTTAAGTCACTGAATATTTCATTCCCTTTGCTAACTTTCTTATCTAAGCTCTTGATTTGATTTCCTTACTTCATTAATCCATTTATTTTGGTCATTTTAAAAGTAGGACTCTGAAACCTTTTTCTTCCATCTCAGCTATCTCTTTATCTTTGGGGTCCAATATTGTCAAGTTGTGAGCTTGTGGAAGTGTGTGTGTGTGTGTGTGTGTGTTTGTGTGTGCACACGCGCGTGCGCATGTGTACGTAAGGTGTTTCTTGGCTGTGCTTTGAAAGACATTGGAATAAATATATCCACCATTGTTAATTTTTCCTCTTTTTCTTGATCTTTTTGATTGTTTTATCTGAGTCTCCCTGATGAGCCATGGTCACAGGATATGTTCTATGTTCTGCAGTATTATTTAGGAATGAAGCTGACTTCATAGGTACAGAGGTTGACAGCATGAGATACAGAGACAGCAGCACTAGGGTACTAGTTGGGGAAAATGAAATTCATGTTTTTTTTTTGTTGTTTTTGTTTTTAAAGATAAAGGTATCAGCGATTAAATTGTTGCTTAGGAGGGAATAGGGAAGGTGAAAAAAAAGTAAACAAGAAGAGACATACACCGGTTAGACATATGAGAAACATAGAAAATATTTTAAGAATAGATGCTGAAAAAGAAAAGAACTGTCACAAAGGCCAACTCAGAAGAGATACAAGCTCAAGCACAAAGCCAAACTGTTAATGCAAAGCAAAAATAAATTAAAGGAATAATAATAATTAATGGTGTTTGTTCCTAATTGGGGTGATGTAGGGTTCACCCTCTTTTTCCCATAATTCCCTCTGCAGGTGTGGGGAGAGATGCTAGTCTCCATACTTAAAACACCTTCAGTCAGTATGAACTTCCTTCGAGGGATTTCTATTGTTTCCAGAATTCTGGAGTCTGAAACTTCCACTTGCTCTTGTCAACATCTCTGTGCAGGGGGTGTTAGAGTGAGGGATTGGCCTTTCTGTGAGTGAGGCTGAGGCTACATGGAAGGCCTGCCCATCTGTGTTTACCTCTATGTCTGGGTGGTCTCCCTGGCCTTGCTCATCACTAAAACCTCACCAGCTCACTTCTCTTGCTCTGTGGTGATCTCATTGGCCAGGGTGGGGGTGGGGAGTCAACTGAAGTAGCAGGGATGGTACCTCCCTAGGGACTCACTCCAGAAGACCTGTGGAAAATCTCAGCTTCAGGCTCCTGCGATATTCTCCCCTCTCCATCTGCACAGCCTATCCCCTCGCTATACTCTCAAACAGGATGTATTCGGTTTCTAGGAATATCTCTGCAGCCTGGTCAGTATTTCTCCTGCTTGCCAGTCTTGTGGTAGCTACATCCAGGGAAGAACAGAACGTCCCCGATGGATACCACTGACCCCAACCAGAGAAAGTAATGCGGTTTGTCTTATTTGCAGAGAGAATGTGGATGTAGGCATATCTTTCTCCTCTTCAGCCTTTTCTCTTGTAGGAAGAGGGCCTTTGTTTTCTCATCCTGACTCTTATCTTTCACCAAGTCATGCAAATGTGGTTTTTTTGTTTTGTTTTGCTCCCCCCCCCCCCCCCAGGCTTTTAATCCTCTGTCTTATGTAGGAAGGAAGATTCACTCATTTTTAAAAGAGAAAAAGACTTCAGGGGTCTTGTGGGATGTTAAGGTCACCTGATATTCCTCCTGAGATAGTGTCCTTTATCCTCTGCTCCAGACCTTTGATAGATACACAGAGGCAGCTTTTTGTTTCTTTGCTTCAAGCTCAGATCCTTATATAACTGTGAACCATGCTAGCTTTGTAAGTGAGAAACTATATGTTAGACATAGCGGTAAAGGGAGGCTCTCACAGTACAGGATTTCCTTTCCCAGGGATACTTCTGTATGACGTCAGGGAGACAAGCCTACCCTGAAAAATACCAGCAGGAGACCTGAACTTAAAGGCACATCTTTACAACAGGTGACTTCTTTTTCCTTTGTGGTGGGGGTGTGGTGGGGGGTAAGGGGGTGGAGCAGAGGGAGGTTTTGGGGAGATGGCTCAGCAGTTAAAACACTTCCCATACAGCCAGGGCGTGGTGGCTCACTCCTTTAATCCCAGCACTCGGGAGGCAGAGCCAGGCGGATATTTGAGTTCGAGGCCAGCCTGGTCTACAGAGTGAGTTCCAGGGCTATACAGAGAAACCCTGTCTCAAAAATCCAAACCAAACCAAACCAAACCAAACCAAACCAAACAAAAACAAACCAAAACAAAGACCAAAAACACTTCCCATGCAAGCAAGGAGTTCAAGTTTGGTCTCCCAGAGGCCAGGTTAAAATGAGTGGGTGTGGTAGCCTGTCTCTAATTCTGACCTAGGAAGGAAGTGACAGGGAAGCCTTAGAGCAAGCTGGCTAGCAGGACTAGTCATTTTGGGGGAATCTGGGTTTCCTTGAGAGAGTCTGCCCACAAACAATAAGATTGAAGACTGTTTGGACATGGTCCCTGACATTCCCATATGTAAACACATTATGTCCGCACACATGTGAACTGTATCCATTCATGAATGTATACCACACATATACACACATGGAAGAGAAAAAGAAGGGTGTGGTCCAAGGCCCCAGCAAGGAATCTGATATGGTTATACAAAGTGATCTAAACACCCAGCAGCAGGCATCTCTTGAGGCACACACATGTAGCGGAGATTCACAGTGGAACACACCATCCTTCTTAACTAGACAGGCCTATATTTATTTATATTTCAATATTTTTATAACAAAACCGAGTATATGTTCTATGACCTCATCATTCAGTTAAAACTCTAGCAGATACTCTATAATAAAATGTTATCTTCAGATACTAAGGATAGACAGGGTTTACAGTTTGGGTTTTAAAACTATTTTATGTTGTTGGGTGTTTCATTTTTTTTCTACTAAGCATTATAGAGCATAAAACCCATTTCTATTTAGAAATAAGGATGGCATTTCTGTTTTGGGATTTAATGTGTTGATTTTCTTAGCCTCACTCAAATGATTTTGCTAAAATCTAAGTGAAGACTTTGTACTCTGTTCAACTTGAGGCTCCAGCTGTCCCAGAATCCTCATGTTGCCCTGAGAAACAGCGAAGTTCAGTGGCTTCCAGTGACCTTCAGACCCTAGCTAGCCCTAGCAAATGGTACCCAGCCTATTTAGATATCCCCTCCATCCCTTCCATCCCCTCCATCCTCTCCATCCCCTCCACCTCCATCCTCTCCATCCCCTCCACCTCCATCCTCTCCATCCCCTCCATCCCCTCCATCTCACACTTGCAATGACGGAGTGTCTTCCCTAAACACCCAGGGGACCAGTTCTTCTTTTTCTCCATTAGTTAATTTATTTATTCACTTTACATCCCAATCACAGCCCCCCCACCCCCACCATGCAAGCCCCTCTCTATCCCCTTCCCCTTATCCAGCCCAAACGGGTGGCCCCCCTGGGTACCAAGCCACCCTGGCACATAATATACTGCAGGGTCAGGCACATCCTCTCCCACTGAGGCCAGACAAAACAGCTCGTTAAGGAAGAGGATCCACAGGCAGGCAACAGATTCAGGGCTGCTAGCTTTTACAAGACAGCATATACATTTTGAAAATTGTAAGGGACCAGTTCTTAAGATGAGGAAACCCCCACTAACTAAGGGATCTAGTGTGGAAATCAATCACAAACTGGTTTCCATGCAGATCTGCTAGTGAGTAATCTTGAGAAAGCTGCTATGCTTATAGACCCGTTGCCTTCTGTGCAAAGCAGAGGTGACCCCTCGCCAGCTCTGTGAACATAAACTTCAGTACACAGAGGCTGGAGAGTTCATCACTGCCTATGTTCAGGGCAACATGCTAAATACACGGAGAGATAATAAACCTGTGTCCTAAATGTAAGCAAGTGGAACACATACACACATACACACACAGACAGACAGACAGACATACACACACACAGACACAGATACACACAGACATACACACTCACACACACATATACACAAACAACTCATACACATGCATACACACATACACAACACACTCACAGATACATATACACTCACACACATAGACACACAGACACACACAGACACACACAACACACACACAATGCATAATCCATATAACAGGCACCTGTTGCTCTATTTGGCTACACTATTCCTCTTGGGGTGGCTTTTTCTCTCTAGCCCCAGACCCACACACTACCCTGCTCTGCTCTTCCCTGGGCTCTGGGAAACTCGAATGCCTGGCTCTCTGGTGTGTTCAGCTATCAGGAAGCATCAGCAGAATGAGGAGGGAGGACAAGGGGTTGTGGTGTTGATTCCCCATAATTTCTGTCTGTGGCTCATTTGTGTCAGTTTTACATGTTGTAGCTGGAAACCATATTTCTTACAACATGGCTCTTCCTATCTGTCCAGATGCCGGCTTGGCTGTGTAGGCTTTTGCAAACAAGCACTTCTTTTTTGTTTTTTTGTTTTTTGTTTGTTTGAAGAGTTGGTTAAACTTTATTTATATCTCAGGTTAGGTTAGAGTTCACTACATATGGCTAAGTTTTTTTTTTCTTTCCATTTTTTATTAGGTATTTAGCTCATTTACATTTCCAATGCTATACCAAAAGTACCCCATACCCACCCACCCCCACTCCCCTACCCGCCCACTCCCCCTTTTGGCCCTGGCGTTCCCCTGTTCTGGGGCATATAAAGTTTGCGTGTCCAATGGGCCTCTCTTTCCAGTGATGGCCGACTAGGCCATCTTTTGATACATATGCAGCTAGAGTCAAGAGCTCCGGGGTACTGGTTAGTTCATAATATTGATCCACCTATAGGGTTGCAGATCCCTTTAGCTCCTTGGGTACTTTCTCTAGCTCCTCCATTGGGAGCCCTGTGATCCATCCATTAGCTGACTGTGAGCATCCACTTCTGTGTTTGCTAGGCCCCGGCATAGTCTCACAAGAGACAGCTACATCTGGGTCCTTTCGATAAAATCTTGCTAGTGTATGCAATGGTGTCAGCGTTTGGATGCTGATTATGGGGTGGATCCCTGGATATGGCAGTCTCTACATGGTCCATCCTTTCATCTCAGCTCCAAACTTTGTCTCTGTAACTCCTTCCAAGGGTGTTTTGTTCCCACTTCTAAGGAGGGGCATAGTGTACACACTTCAGTCTTCATTTTTCTTGAGTTTCATGTGTTTAGGAAATTGTATCTTATATCTTGGGTATCCTAGGTTTTGGGCTAATGTCCACTTATCAGTGAGTACATATTGTGTGAGTTCCTTTGTGAATGTGTTACCTCACTCAGGATGATGCCCTCCAGGTCCATCCATTTGGCTAGGAATTTCATAAATTCATTCTTTTTAATAGCTAAGTAGTACTCCATTGTGTAGATGTACCACATTTTCTGTATCCATTCCTCTGTTGAGGGGCATCTGGGTTCTTTCCAGCTTCTGGCTATTATAAATAAGGCTGCTATGAACATAGTGGAGCATGTGTCCTTCTTACCAGTTGGGGCATCTTCTGGATATATGCCCAGGAGAGGTATTGCTGGATCCTCCAGTAGTACTATGTCCAATTTTCTGAGGAACCGCCAGACGGATTTCCAGAGTGGTTGTACAAGCCTACAATCCCACCAACAATGGAGGAGTGTTCCTCTTTCTCCACATCCTCGCCAGCATCTGCTGTCACCTGAATTTTTGATCTTAGACATTCTGACTGGTGTGAGGTGGAATCTCAGGGTTGTTTTGATTTGCATTTCCCTGATGATTAAGGATGTTGAACATTTTTTCAGGTGCTTCTCTGCCATTCGGTATTCTTCAGGTGAGAATTCTTTGTTCAGTTCTGAGCCCCATTTTTTAATGGGGTTATTTGATTTTCTGAAGTCCACCTTCTTGAGTTCTTTATATATGTTGGATATTAGTCCCCTATCTGATTTAGGATAGGTAAAGATCCTTTCCCAATCTGTTGGTGGTCTCTTTGTCTTATTGACGGTGTCTTTTGCCTTGCAGAAACTTTGGAGTTTCATTAGGTCCCATTTGTCAATTCTCGATCTTACAGCACAAGCCATTGCTGTTCTGTTCAGGAATTTTTCTCCTGTGCCCATATCTTCAAGGCTTTTCCCCACTTTCTCCTCTATAAGTTTCAGTGTCTCTGGTTTTATGTGAAGTTCTTTGATCCATTTAGATTTGACCTTAGTACAAGGAGATAAGTATGGATCGATTCGCATTCTTCTACATGATAACAACCAGTTGTGCCAGCACCAATTGTTGAAAATGCTGTCTTTCTTCCACTGGATGGTTTTAGCTCCCTTGTCGAAGATCAAGTGACCATAGGTGTGTGGGTTCATTTCTGGGTCTTCAATTCTATTCCATTGGTCTACTTGTCTGTCTCTATACCAGTACCATGCAGTTTTTACCACAATTGCTCTGTAGTAAAGCTTTAGGTCAGGCATGGTGATTCCACCAGAGGTTCTTTTATCCTTGAGAAGAGTTTTTGCTATCCTAGGTTTTTTGTTATTCCAGATGAATTTGCAAATTGCTCCTTCTAATTCGTTGAAGAATTGAGTTGGAATTTTGATGGGGATTGCATTGAATCTGTAGATTGCTTTTGGCAAGATAGCCATTTTTACAATGTTGATCCTGCCAATCCATGAGCATGGGAGATCTTTCCATCTTCTGAGATCTTCTTTAATTTCTTTCTTCAGAGACTTGAAGTTTTTATCATACAGATCTTTCACTTCCTTAGTTAGAGTCACGCCGAGATATTTTATATTATTTGTGACTATTGAGAAGGGTGTTGTTTCCCTAATTTCTTTCTCAGCCTGTTTATTCTTTGTGTAGAGAAAGGCCATTGACTTGTTTGAGTTAATTTTATATCCGGCTACTTCACCGAAGCTGTTTATCAGGTTTAGGAGTTCTCTGGTGGAATTTTTAGGGTCACTTATATATACTATCATATCATCTGCAAAAAGTGACATTTTGACTTCCTCCTTTCCAATTTGTATCCCCTTGATCTCCTTTTGTTGTCGAATTGCTCTGGCTAATACTTCAAGTACTATGTTGAAAAGGTAGGGAGAAAGTGGGCAGCCTTGTCTAGTCCCTGATTTTAGTGGGATTGCTTCCAGCTTCTCTCCATTTACTTTGATGTTGGCTTCTGGTTTGCTGTAGATTGCTTTTATCATGTTTAGGTATGGGCCTTGAATTCCTGATCTTTCCAAGACTTTTATCATGAATGGGTGTTGGATCTTGTCAAATGCTTTTTCTGCATCTAACGAGATGATCATGTGGTTTTTGTCTTTGAGTTTGTTTATATAGTGGATTACATTGATGGATTTTCGTATATTAAACCATCCCTGCATCCCTGGAATAAAACCTACTTGGTCAGGATGGATGATTGCTTTAATGTGTTCTTGGATTCGGTTAGCGAGAATTTTATTGAGGATTTTTGCATCGATATTCATAAGAGAAATTGGTCTGAAGTTCTCTATCTTTGTTGGATCTTTCTGTGGTTTAGGTATCAGAGTAATAGTGGCTTCATAAAATGAGTTGGGTAGAGTACCTTCTACTTCTATCTTGTGAAAAAGTTTGTGCAGAACTGGAATTAGATCTTCTTTGAAGGTCTGATAGAACTCTGCACTAAACCCGTCTGGTCCTGGGCTTTTTTTGGCTGGGAGACTATTTATAACTGCTTCTATTTCTTTAGGGGATATGGGACTGTTTAGAAGGTCAACTTGATCCTGATTCAACTTTGGTACCTGGTATCTGTCCAGAAATTTGTCCATTTCATCCAGGTTTTCCAGTTTTGTTGAGTATAGCCTTTTGTAGAAGGATCTGATGGTGTTTTGGATTTCTTCAGGATCTGTTGTTATGTCTCCCTTTTCAGTTCTGATTTTGTTAATTAGGATTTTGTCTCTGTGCCCTCTAGTGAGTCTAGCTAAGGGTTTATCTATCTTGTTGATTTTCTCAAAGAACCAACTCCTCATTTGGTTAGTTCTTTGAATAGTTCTTCTTGTTTCCACTTGGTTGATTTCACCCCTGAGTTTGATTATTTCCTGCCGTCTACTCCTCTTGGGTGAATTTGCTTCCTTTTTTTCTAGAGCTTTTAGATGTGTTGTCAAGCTGCTAGTATGTGCTCTCTCCCGTTTCTTCTTGGAGGCACTCAGAGCTATGAGTTTCCCTCTTAGAAATGCTTTCATTGTGTCCCAAAGGTTTGGGTACGTTGTGGCTTCATTTTCATTAAACTCTAAAAAGTCTTTAATTTCTTTCTTTATTCCTTCCTTGACCAAGGTATCATTGAGAAGAGTGTTGTTCAGTTTCCACGTGAGTGTTGGCTTTCTGTTATTTTTTTTGTTATTGAAGATCAGCCTTAGTGCATGGTGATCTGATAGGATACATGGGACAATTTCAATATTTTTGAATCTGTTGAGGCCTGTTTTGTGACCTATTATGTGGTCAATTTTGGAGAAGGTACCATGAGGTGCTGAGAAGAAGGTATATCCTTTTGTTTTAGGATAAAATGTTCTGTAGATATCTGTCAGATCCATTTGTTTCATCACTTCTGTTAGTTTCAGTGTGTCCCTGTTTAGTTTCTGTTTCCATGATCTGTCCATTGGTGAAAGTGGTGTGTTGAAGTCTCCCACTATTATTGTGTGAGGTGCAATGTGTGCTTTGAGCTTTACTAAAGTTTCTTTAATGAATGTGGCTGCCCTTTTATTTGGAGCATAGATATTCAGAATTGAGAGTTCCTCTTGGAGGATTTTACCATTGATGAGAACGAAGTGCCCCTCCTTGTCTTTTTTGATGACTTTGGGTTGGAAGTCAATCTTATCAGATATTAGGATGGCTACTCCAGCTTGTTTCTTCACACCATTTGCTTGGAAAATTGTTTTCCAGCCTTTTATTCTGAGGTAGTGTCTATCTTTTTCTCTGAGATGTGTCTCCTGTAAACAGCAAAATGTTGGGTCTTGTTTGTGTAGCCAGTTTGTTAGTCTATGTCTTTTTATTGGGGAGTTGAGACCATGATGTTAAGAGATATTAAGGAAAAGTAATTGTTGCTTCCTGTTATTTTTGTTGTTAAAGTTGGCATTCTGTTCTTGTGGCTGTCTTCTTTTAGGTTTGTTGAGGGATTACCTTCTTGTTTTCTCTAGGGCATTGTTCCCGTTCTTGTATTGGTTTTTTTCTGTTATTAACCTTTGAAGGGCTGGATTCGTGGAGAGATAATGTGTGAATTTGGTTTTGTCGTGGAATACTTTGGTTTCTCCATCTATGGTAATTGAGAGTTTGGCTGGGTATAGTAGCCTGGGCTGGAATTTGTGTTCTCTTAGTGTCTGTATAACATCTGTCCAGGCTCTTCTGGCTTTCATAGTCTCTGGTGAAAAATCTGGTGTAATTCTGATAGGCTTGCCTTTGTATGTTACTTGACCTTTTTCCCTTTCTGCTTTTAGTATTCTATCTTTATTTAGTGCATTTGTTGTTCTGATTATTATGTGTCAGGAGGAATTTCTTTTCTGGTCCAGTCTATTTGGAGTTCTGTAGGCTTCTTGTATGTTCATAGGTATCTCTTTCTTTATATTTGGGAAGTTTTCTTCAATAATTTTGTTGAAGATGTTTGCTGGTCCTTTGAGTTGAAAATCTTCATTTTCATCCACTCCTATTATCCGTAGGTTTGGTCTTCTCATTGTGTCCTGGATTTCCTGGATATTTTGAGTTAGGATCTTTTTGCATTTTCCATTTTCTTTGATTGTTGTGCCGATGTTCTCTATGGAATCTTCTGCACCTGAGATTCTCTCTTCCATCTCTTGTATTCTGTTGCTGATGCTCAAATCTATGGTTCCAGATTTCTTTCCTAGGGTTTCTATCTCCAGTGTTGCCTCACTTTGAGTTTTCTTTATTGTGTCTACTTCCCTTTGTAGGTCTAGTATGGTTTTGTTCATTTCCATCACCTGTTTGTATGTTTTTTCCTCTTTTTCTGTAAGGACTTCTACCTGTTTGATTGTGTTTTCCTGTTTTTCTTTAAGGACTTGTAACTCTTTAGCAGTGTTCTCCTGTATTTCTTTAAGTGATTTATTAAAGTCCTTCTTGATGTCCTCTACCATCATCATGAGATATGCTTTTAAATCTAGGTCTAGGTTTTCGGGTGTGTTGGGGTGCCCTGGACTGGGCGAAGTGGGAGTGCTGGGTTCTGATGATGGTGAGTGGTCTTGGTTCCTGTTAGTAGGATTCCTATGTTTACCTTTCGCCATCTGGTAATCTCTGGAGTTAGTAGTTATAGTTGACTCTGTTTAGAGATTGTTCTTCTGTTACCGTCTCTCAGCAGACCTGGGAGACAGATTCTCTCCTCTGAGTTTCAGTGCTCAGAGCACTCTCTGCTGGCAAGCTCTCTTACAGGGAAGGTGCGCAGATATCTTGTTTTTGGACCTCCTCCTGGTCGAAGAAGAAGGCCCAAAACAGGGCCTCTCTCAGAAGCTGTGTTGCTTTGGCAGTTCCCAGAAGCTGTCAGCTTCTGTGGTGCAGACTCTCACCTGTGCAGACTAAATTCCTAAGTTCCAGGGAGTCCTGGAACCAAGATGGCGACCGCTGCTGCTGAGGCTGAGGCCGCCTCCCAAGCCAGGCGGACACCTGTCCTCTGGTCCGGACGGTGGCCGGCTGTCTGCGGCCCGCCAAGGGTGCTGCCTCAGCGGCTCTGTGCTTCTGACTGTCCCAGAAGCTGTCCGGTTCTCTGGCGCACCCTCTAACCTGTTCAGACTAATTTCCTAGGTCCCGCGGAGTCCTGGAACCCAGATGGCGACCGCTGCTGCTGAGCAAACAAGCACTTCTTAAAGAAAAAAAAAAAGCTTGCTTCATGTTATTCATTCGCTCATCTGGTTATTTCCTGCTTAGGAGACTGATAACATCATGGGTGTGTGTATCTGTTCAGAATTCAGTTAGATCAACAAATAAGAGCCATCAGATACATTGTGCTCTTCCTACATGCATCTGTGTGTGTGTGTGTGTGTGTGTGTGTGTGTGTGTGTGTATGTGTGTGTGTGGTGTCGTATGTCTGTCTGTCTATCTGTGTGTCTGTCGCTGTGACAAGCTTATTCTGTATACTTTAGACTGTGTTAAACCATAGCTGGAGAGCATGAAGCTAAAATCAGTTGTCAAAGAAACTACCTAGCAGCAAGATTAGAAGCATTTCAAAAAGCTTACTACATACAAATATCTACAAAAGTCTCAGTTATGGATGCTGTGCATTCCATCGAGTTTTTCCACCCAGTTCTGGCCCACTTTCTCCACTAGAAATGCAGTCTCCCTTCCTAAGTGCACTTTATAAGAATGCACACAGCTTCTGCCGCTCTCCGCATGTCCTTGCTTAATCTACATAAGAACCTGGAAATCCTGGTGGAAACAAACCAGACTCTGGTAGATACTGTGAGAGCCATAGTTGCGATCCTAGTTGCTTAAACAAAGAACCTAACTGGAACTGGAACTCAGAAGCTAAGACGTGATTGGTGTGAATACGGGACAGATGCTGCTCTACCTGAGCAAGTCAGATCAGCGTGACCCCCAGATCAGCAGCTCTGAACATGACAGTGATAGAGGTCAGGAAGGCCAGAGAAGGCCTGCTTCCTGGTCCTTGCTAGCTCTAAATGAGATCTTTTCCTGAAATTGAAATGTGAGGAAGTGGCTGACAGAGGGAGGCACCAGTGTGGTGGTTTGTGTAGGAATGGCCCCATAGACTCATATATTTGAATGCTTGGTCACTTCGGAGTGGCATTAGGAGGTGTGGCCTTATTAGAAAACGTGTGTCTCTCAGAGTGGGCTTTGAGGTTTCAGAAGCTCAAGCCAGGCCCAGTGGCTCACTCTCTCCTCCTGCTGCCTGCAGATCCAGATATAGAACTCTCAGCTCCCTCTCCAGAACAGAGTCTGCCTATACATTGCCACACTTCTCACCACCGATGATAATGGGCTAAACCTCTGAGCTGTAAGCCAGCCTCAACTAGACACTTTCCATCATAAGAGTTGCTGTGGTCATGGTGTCTCTTCACAGCAGTAGGACAATTAACTAAGATATTCAGACACCTCCTCATCCCTCTGCCAGTTTCTGTCAGAAGTTCTTTAAAAAGCCCCTAAGACCAGCAGTCCAGCAGGGATAAATACTGATAGCACCCCAAAGCCCCTATTCTATGGGAGCCCCCTCCTATAAATTTATAATAAATGTTATTTCTGACTCATCCCTTTGGGATTCACAAATTTCACTCTTTCAATTTGCAAGAACCATGAAGGCACTGACTCTGTGGAAGTCCGTGTGACCAGGAACATTTGGCGCCTGAACTCTAAAGCTGGAGTCCACCTGAGGTGAGAGGCACACCACATTTCCCATATTGTGATGAACCCAACAGAAAACTATTGCGGCGCAGGGCTGAGCTTGGAGTACTCCCTGGGTTTGAGAAATTATATTTTCTTATCATTTGCTTCAGTTTGTCTTCTCTCTCTAGCAAGAGGATAAAATATGGGTGTGCTGATTATAAATAAATGTATGATAGCATGCACAAAGGCCTCCGGAGGGCAATTAATAGGTATCAGGTATTTAAACAGTGAGGTGAATCATTCCTCTCAAAGCCAATAAAGTTGTGCAAATGGGTGTAATTCAGATTTACATGAATCCAGGCATTAGCAAATCAATAGAGCGATTACGGCAGCAGGGCACCCTGAATGTAAAAATCACATTTGCAGTTATGTTTATGCGAAGATACATGCTTAAAATGCAGGTTTGTCCGCTAGGAGTGAAACCAGTGATTTGTTCCTCCTCCAGTCTTCGCTTGCATCTTCCAACCTAAAGATTTACAAATCCGTGGAGCTCTAATTTACAGGCCTCTCTCTCCTCCATCCTGGAGAAAAGCCCAGCACAGCAGCTTGCCCCTCCCTGTGTTTCTCCTTCTCTTTCAAATGGAGCCCTACAACCCCTCTCAGCTGCTGCCTTGAGGCTCTCGGGTCCCTTCTTTAAGAATATTCTTCAAAAATTAAATCACAGAGCTCTGTCGTGGGAACAATTTCATTTTTATGTGCTAATTGGCTCCTTCCAAGCTTAAAAAAATTGCTACTTAAAAAAAAAGAACTCCCCCGAAATTTTAAAGACTCTTAAACTTTGGAGGATAAATCCAGGACTACAGTACAGAGCTCAACAAGCAAGTCTACAGGACAAGGACAGCTTGCGTGGCTTGTTTATGGATGGAACAATAGTTTTGGCACTTTTCGAATTTTAAAGAATAAATTTTTGATGGCACACAAACATAAGAAATTCATATTTCAGTGTCTATAAATTAACTTTTATTGGTGCACACTCATGCATACTGTATATATCTTCAACAATAGCCAAGTCTAAATCCTGAAATATTTACTAACTAGACCTTCAGAGAAAAATTTACAGATTCTTCTCTGAGTGTGTGGCTGACTTTGGGGAGATTAAAAAAACCCAAAACAACCAACTAAAACTAGAGTCACAAGAGAATAATTCTGTACTCTGTTAGGTTTTAATTCTCCTTGAGGTTTTTTGGTGTTTGTTTGACTGATTGATTTTGTTTGGTTTTGTTTTTGAGGCAGGATCTCTTGCCTAGGTTGGCTTAGAAGTCCTTATGTAGGAAGAGTGACTGCCAATGTCTAATGCTCTTGCCTCTACCTCTTGAGAGTTGGGATTACAAGAATGGCCATCATACCATTTATGTGGCTCTGGGGATCAAACTCAGGACTTTGTGAATGCTACCCAAGCACTCTTCCAACTAAGCTACATCCCCAGCCATAGCCTAGGCTAGCCTTGACCTCGTGATCCTCCTGCTACAATCTCTATAGCATTTGCACCAACATGACCAGCAGTCTAAAGCTACCAGTATGGAGGACATGGGATATTCTTGTTTTCAGAATGCACAGTGCCTCCTACCCATGTATTTTAGTTGTTGGTATACTTCAAGGAAGTCCTTTTAGAGCTCACCAGTCAAGTAGAAGACTTTGAGGGAATGACAACCTAAAGGTGTCTATTTCTAACACCTGAAAACTCTCTAAGAACATCAAAGGGGAAAGGTCACTTTTCCCAGAAGAACCCCCATTAAAGACTAAGCTTACCTATCATGCTAAGAGGGTACACATACGTATTGGTCTCACTGGGAGTGCCAGTGGGGTACACCTCTTTTTTTGGTGGTGGCCCTGTGTGGGTGGTAGATCTATAGGCCTTTTCTCTTGTTATTAATATCTGCTTGTTATTTATCTCATAGACTCAATTATGGAAACATTAGAGGATAAAAGAAAGCCCTCACTCCCATACCCTCCAAAACCCACCACAAGGATGCCAATGTCCCCAGCTCATAAGACTTTTTCCATTCCTCCACTTCTTGGTCAACAGATTTCTTTTCCTTGGACCTATGTTTCTGAGTCCTGTAACCCTGTTGCCGTTTTCCTGTGCCATGGCTCAGGATATGGAGTCCTAGAGGAAAAGCTAATAGACTCAGTGATGGTTGTTCTTGACAGTCTACCCATTCAGTAATTATGCATCGAGGAGACAGCCATTAACCATTAACATGTTTTATCAGTTGAAGAACAAGCAGAGGGCACAAACACTCTCCACTCCATAGGCATTTTCTCAAAACATCCCTGGGAATCAGAGATGACAACCTTCACCAGCCTCTGCTGTCCTGATCACAGACATGGGGAAACTGAGGGAAAGAGACTGCATGGGATCTTGAGAATCTAGAGATGTCTCAAGCCCAGAGTTGTCTTCTAGATTTTGTTCTCTAAAGGAACATGGCTTGCGGGGCAGTTGAACCTCCAGATAGACAAAGGTTTCTCAGATGCACCAGGCTATAGGGAATGCTGGGGGGTGATGCCATGGATTTCAGAATGTTCCTGATTGAGTCCTACAGATGCTTCCCACATGCACCTGTCTCCATGTGCTTCCTGCCCGCATTCTTGCTGCAGTCAACTGGAAGCACCACTACCCAATAGAAACCTGTACCTGAGACTCAGGAGAGGCAAACTCTGTCCTGTGGTTGTATATGCAGTATATACATGAGAAGCCTGCACACTAAAGCCAGGCTCTGTGAAGAGAGTTGAAAATGAAAAAGTGAAGGTCCCTGTCTTAGTTAGAGTTTTATTGCTGTGAACAAACACCATGACCAAGGCAACTCTTACCAGGACAACATTTAATTGGCGCTGGCTTACAGGTTCAGAGGTTCTGTCCAGTAACACCAAGGTGGAACCATGGCAGCATCCAGGCAGGCATGATGCAGGAGGGCCTCTAAGAGAAGACTGACTTCCAGGCAGCTAGGACTAGAGTGTTAAAGCCCACATCCACAGTGACAAACCTACTCCTGCAAGGCCACACCCACTCAAAGTGCCACTCTGTGGGGCAAACATACAAACCATCAGTCACAGTCTCAGAGCAAAAGTGGGCAAAAGCCAGAGTCATACATAGAAACCGAACAATCAAAAATAGGGACAGATATCACCAGACACCAGGAAGAAGGGTGGGAAGAGCACTTAGTGTAGAAATCTGATTATTGAAGCCATGTGCGCCTGTCTTAGATCACTGGAAGAGGAAGCTCTAAAACCATAGAAAACCTTGGATTTGGGGAGATAGCAAATACCGAAACAAACTGTTCCTATGACGTCTTTGAAGATCTGAGGCCACAGTGAAACTTCCATAGGAGCAGAGGCAAAGGTGATAAATAATATTAGAGCTCATTCTGATGGTTAAGAAAGAACACAGACGAGACCTGAAGGCTTGGTTTGAAATAGGATGTAAATATTCCTTCTAATGCCCCATCAGCAAGTCCTTTCCTCTATTCTTACTGCCTCAAATTTAAATTTTCTGGGGCTACTTTCTCTATTCCTCATTCCCCCACTCCTCTTCTTTTATTCTGTTTACTTTCCCTTTAGTTCTGTGCATTGCAGTTCTGGGGGCTTCAATGTCCTTGTTTAAGAATTTTCCCACTGGGTAACCTACTTTGGGCCTGCATGGTCTTCTAGATTACCCTTGCCTGCCTCTGCTTTGACATCAGCTGCACAGTTACTCAACCTCTAAACCAGACTCTTGGCTGCTTAAGTCCCACTCGCACATGAACTCAATAGCAGTTATTGAGTGCTGACAAGGCGGAGGGCATTGGGCAGCCAGCATTGACCATGTCTCTCCAGCCCCAACAAGGAGCTTATTGTCAGGGGGAAATACACATAGTGAAATGCATACAATAGTTCCAGACAGTGGCATTGCTAGAGAGAAGATGAAGCAGGGGCGTGGGGATAGTAGACGGCTAAGGGAGTGAGCTATGACCTATAAGCAGAGATAGAGGGGACTGCCAGAGCCACAGAAAGATCTGAGGGAAGAAAGCTCTGTGCTGAGGAAAGTGCAGGTGCCAAAGGCCTGAGGCTGTGAGAGCAAAAGGACTATTGGCAGGAACAAGAAGAATATATCTATGGGGGGCTACCCCAAGGATCCCAGATCCACTTCAGTTAGGAATGTACTGATCCTTTCTCTGACTATATTACAAGGATGGAACGTTAGAAACAAAAAGATTTGGGCTGCTAAATTATATATATATATATACACATATACATACATACACACACACACACACACATATATATATATATATATATAATTTTTACTCCAATCTTTGTCTATGAAAAAGTACATATGCTTTATTTCCTCCCCGTCTATTATTCATGTCCTTTATTTCCCACCCTTATGCTTCCTGACTGAGCTAAGCATGATGCTCAGAAGGTAAGTGACCAACAGATGGGGTGGGTGCATCTCCTACAACGCCCCAGCCGGAGTGTCAGCTAGTCATTTACAAGGCCAAAGGCAAACCATGATGCTGTTGGTGTTCCTCTCATGGCATTAAGGAAAACAGTAGGATAGCAATACAGAGAAAGATCTCCAGTCTTTTTAAAAATGTATTTACTTAATTCCCATTTCCCTGTGGAGACAACACAGGAACTGAGTAGTGAGCTGCCTCCTGTGAGGGGCCTGAGGTAAATGCGGGGCAGGGCATCACCATTTAGAGTAACCAATAAAACTGTGTTTCTCAAGAGAGTACCAGATACAAAGAAGTGATCTTTTTCTTCCCATTCTGTTCTGTGTTTGAACAATGCTGAAGCAGATGAGGCGTACACCTGTCAAGCTTCTACCCAAACCACCCTTGACTTCACTTTGGCTGAGCACAGGCTGGCCCCTGGCCTCTCATCACCATTTGCTGGAGCAGCTAAGATGTCCTAATTCTATAGTTACACTCAACTTACACAACATCCTCCAAATGGTAATATTAGATGAATGGTGGAATGGAAGACTGATTGTCAGGGGTTAGGAATGGAGCATGGAATGTAAATATAACTGTAAAGGAATACAAAGAGGAAGACTTCTTTTGTAAAGAAAATAAAAGGAAATGAAATGCAAATGTTGGAAACTGGGTCCGGTGCTGCCAGCACTGCCCCAGTCTTCAGAGTCTACGCAGACTCTTCCATCCTTCCTTCCATCCATCCTTCACTGAATGACTGACTGACCCTCCCCGTGCTGCTGTGTGTTAGCATCCTGATTCCACTGATCCCAGTCATACTTGGGAAAGTAGCCACAACACAGTCAGCAAACCCAACTTCACTTACTGCCTTCATAATTATCGCTCTTGGGAAAAAAAATCAGAAATCGTTCGGAGATGCTATTTTTCTCCATCTATATGAAGAGGATGCTATCCCTCCCACCCCATGTTTCTGGGGGAGATTAAAGGATTTCACACAAGTAGTCAGCACGAGGCCTGGCTCACAACAGGCTTTTCAGTGTCAACCCTGATACTTCAAAGACACCAACTCACATAATACTACTTGGTAGATGTATAATTTCTGTACAGAAAAAAATGTGTTTTGGAAGCGATATAGTTTACAACTAATACCAAATTAAGGATAGGAATGTGCTAGAATAATGGGGTTTCTGAGGCAGTAATATAGCCAAGACGAAAAGTTCACCTGAAGCAGCATGCACTTACAGCACATTCTTGTGTTTCCATGCAGTGACTCATCTAATGGAGTCTACTCCTGTTATCTTAATCAGAGGAGCCATACCCACGTAGGAGCAGCAGACTTCTATGTATTTCGGAATATTTGTCAATATTATGGGCTGAGAATACACCCCAGTTGCTACAGTGCTTGATTTACATGAATGAAGCCCTGGGTTTAAAACCCAGCACGGGGCTGGAGAGATGGCTCAGTGGTTAAGAGCACTGACTGCTCTTCCAGAGGTCCTGAGTTCAATTCCCAGCAACCATATGGTGGCTCACAGCCATCCAATCTGATGCCCTCTTCTGGTGTCTCCAAAGAGAGCAATGGTGTACCCATATGCATAAAATAAATAAATAAATCTGCAAAAATAAAATAAAAAATAAAACCCAGCATGGCATAAACTGGGCATGGTACTACATGTCTGCAATTCCAGTACTCAGGAAAAGGATCAGGAGTTCTAGGTCATTCTTAGCTATGTAAGGATTTGGAGGCTAGCCTGAATTATTTGACATAACTCAATAATTTGTGTGGTGGGGATGTGGAGAGACAGAGAGTGGCTTTAGGGGTGAGGCCCCACTGCAACTCCAACAACTCAGTTTGAAGAGGAGACACTCAGCCTTGAAGGTTGCAGGATGGGTGCTCTGCTTAGCCGAACACACATCCCCAGGACTTGCAAGCCCTGGTCGATATCTTCCTGGGAATAGCATTAGCCTTGGGAGATTGCTACTGGGAGAGTGGGGGTACTTATTCAGGTCTCAAAAATAGAACAAAACACTCCAAACAACAATAACAAATTCACAAAAAGACTTCAGTGAGGTTTGTGGATTTTGCGGGGCAGGGAGGGTGTTTTGTCATTGTTTTGCTTTTGTTTTGTTTGCTTTGCCATTCTTTGTGCACAATTACATGAAACTATAAAATTTTACTTCCCCTGGGAGTCAGAAATGCAATAAAATATTTCATATCCACAAAGAATCTTTGCATCTCTTTCCCCACTCCCCCCCCCCATTAACAATAGGATCAAGAAATGGAGAACAAATGACTAGAACTTCAAAGACCACATCAGCACATCATTTACCAAAAGAAAATCCCCAAGGGTGCTCTACCCACCCATCCATCTGTTCCTTAAGCTAGTGTCCTCTCCCACATCCATCCAAGGTCAAGGGCAGCCTGGGTTGTTCCATAATCATCTTTCTTTGTTTTTCACTCTATGACTTAGAGGACACTGGGGACAGATGGACGTGTGGAACACAGCCTCTTCATGTTAAGGGCCGGGAAAGAGCAATGAACATGCACTAAGTGCCAGAGTGCACACAAACAAGACAACCTACGTGTTTTGAAGGACAGTGAGTCCCTAGCTCCAGGTCTCTATATTTTGGCCAATTTGAGATGACAGAAGAGAACACATTTAGCAAGAATGAACGGAGGCCTGACCTTGGAATAGAATTGCTAGCATGTCTTCTGGAAAGAAAGATTTTCATTCTCAGTCTGTTTAGGCGGCTTCTCCATTCCAAAGACTAAGGAAACAATTACTATTCCACCGTAGCTGTTGTGTGGTGGGCAAGTAGAGATACAGGGAGCGGTTTTAGAGGTGAGGCCCCACTGCAACTCCAACAACTCAATTTGAAGACGGGATACTCAACCTTGAAGGTTACAGGATGGGTGCTCTGTTTAGCAGAGCACACATCCCCAGGACTTGCAAGCCCTGGTGGATATCTTCCTGGGAATAGCATTAGCCTTGGGAGGCAGCTATGGGGAGAGTGGGGGCTACTTATTTCCATCCTAACAACAAAACTAGGGCTTTGTGCAAGCCAACGGAAAAACAAGCTACTCTGTGTAAGCTCCCTGTTGGAGCCCCTCTCTCAGATAAACAGGCCTGCAGCAGCTGCAGGGTTCCTGAGAAATTCATGTGCAGAACTGCAAAGACATCGACCTTTCAAACAAAAAGTGCTTACAGTCTCTCTTCTAAGTCCTCACTACTATGCTTCTAGGTTTATGTAAATGTGACCCTACTTCCAAAGTACAAAGGCTTTGAAGCTGGGTTGGGCTGGGCTGGGCTGGACTTGACAAGCTTGCCTGAACCCTTCAGCTTTTGACATCATGTGACAGCTTGCTGAACCCCGGACCAGAGACATGACTTGACTTTGAAGACAAGCCTGAGTTTATTTGTTCAATATTGGTCCTAAGCTCCCTCCAGATCCCCAGAGGCACCATGAGAACTTACAGTCAACTAGACCCCCAAAGTTACGTGTCAGCACTCCAACATCTGTTCTGAGAAGTGCTGGCCATCACCCAGGGGAGTGTTACTTGAATGTCCCTTTTGTTTTGTTACAGGCTCCTAATGAGCACCCTAAGTTGGCTTTGAATTAACACAGCTCCTCCTGCTCCAGCCTTCCAAGTGAAGAGATTACAGGTGTTTATCACACTCAGTGGAGAGTCCTCGATTTGGCAGACAATTACTAACTGTGAAGAGTGTGGTGTGGTGGGGGGTGTGGGGTGGGGTGGGGTCTTAACTTTTTCCCCACAGAGTTCCAAGACGAACTGACGATGAGACAAGAGGCAGGGAGAGACTGCACATCTCATTTGCTGTGTGATCTGCCCCATGATTGTGCACAAAAACCCGACCAGAAACTCCCCAAGGACGATGCAAAAATAAACCTTCCCCGACTGCTTAGAAACAGAAATAGCCCGCGTCCCAGTGGAGAGTAGAACCTTCAAAAGGTCTGGGAAAACTGCAGGAAGAAGCCCGGAGAGAGCCCCATTCCAAGCTGTTCTCTGTTGGGCACTAAGAAGCACCAGGCAAGGGAGGCTCTGCGAGGCAACCACAGCTGCCCAGCTGCGCATGCTCTTCAGGACAGGAACAGCACTCACCCAGGGTTCGGACGGTGTTGCTGGGCCAGCTGCGCGGACTGAAGCCGTGAGCATTCATGGCTTTCACAGCAAACTGGTAGTTGGTATCTGGATCAAGGCCTTTGATAACCATGGAGTCCATCTGCAGGCGCTCTTGGATTATGGTCCAGCTCTTGTCAAAATCTGGTCTTTAATGATTAAAAATAAGAAAAGCAACGGTTTAGAAATACCGTAGGGAAAAGAGGTTCGCTGGCCATGGGAGCTAACACCATTTTCACTCTGAGAGCTATGCTCATAAAAGTGAGTTAACATTTCCTATCTGAAAGTGGTCCTGCTTTCAAACCATAACGTCATCACCTGGAAGCATCTGCCAGTAAAAGCAAGTAGATCATCTTTAGGGCCAATTCTAAGCACTGCTTAGAGAGTGTCTACTTCTGCCTGCTTGGCCTTCACCAGGACATAAAGACCCCACGTGGGAGCATTTATCTGCAAGAACTGTATTTTCCAGATGTTCGCTGAACAAGGCTCTCCCATCCCTAGAGATCAGGAAAGCAGAGATCCCATCACTTTGCCATCTATTCCTGAGTAAACAAATACAGATTTTATAGGGTGACAGACAGCATGGATTGCCATGGGAACACTCAAGATGACTACACTCACAGACCTTCTTAGTAACAACAAATTATGTCTGTGTCAAGACATGCTACCTTTTCACATGTCCCTCTGAGGGCCTTTCAGAGAAGGCAGGTCTTCATTTAGACTTTTAATCAATGAAGTGGCATTCACAAAGCCAGTACAGTCTCTGGAATTGGAGGAGCCAAGTTCAAATCTGAGTTCTGCTACTTAGTAGCATCTGATCCTTCTGTTTTATATATATTTTTATTTTATGTCTTTAAGTCTCAGTTTCCCCATATGTAATATGTGAATGATGCAGGGACCAAGATAAGGGAACTGCCATGAAGATTACATGAAGCACACATGCTTAGCCTCCACTCTAGTACCACACTATAAATATGTGCTGGCCACTACTCAGGGGACTCATTTACTTCTGGAGTTAATAACTCATATGCTTGCTTACTGCATACACATTCCCAGACTGTACTGCTAACCCATGCAGCTACTCAGCCCTTGAGATATAGCCAGCATGAACTAAGATGTACTATAAGTATAAAATGCACACAAGCTTTTAAAGTAAAAAAAGAAAGAAAAGAAATCTATCTCTTCTGTAAATATAAAACTGATTTTATCTTCATATTGAATTCATGTTGAAATGATAATATTTTGGATATAGCAATATCCAAATTGTTAATAATAAATTTAACAATTATAAATATAAATAATTTATTTATTTTATATTTATAATATACTATATGTAATTTATAAATATAATTATAAATACAAGTAATCAAAATAAAATAGCTTTTTAGAACTCATTTACATGGGCTGGAGAGTTGGTTTGGTGGTTCAGAGCACTAATGCTTGCAGAAGACCTGGGTTTGAGTCCCAGCATCCATGTCGTGGCTCATCACCACTTGTATTCCAATCCCAGGGGATGTCAGACACACACATGGTGCACACACATACACGCAGGCAAAAACACCTACATACACACAAAATAATTCCATCTTTACAATTTTAAAACTTATTTTGTCTCTTTTTACCTTCATAACACCACAATTAAAACATAAACTCATACAGGGCTGTCCAGCATCTCTTTAGGACAGACACTGTAGCCCCCTCTGGATGCTCTAGCTAGCGGAGAGGAAGAACATGGCAGGTAGTAAGAAAAGGGATGAGAAAGGGAGGAATAGTAGTGCACAGCAGGGGGCCTAACTGGTTGGGGGGTGCGGGTGGTGGTGGTGGTGGTGGTGGTGGTGTGTGTGTGTGTGTGTGTGTGTGTGTGTGTGTGTGTATTGATGGCTGCTAATTGCCAGCATTTGCCAAATGTTTCAAAGTGTTAAGCACTGTTCTGGTACCCTAACTCATTTACCTCTAACACCTATTCTTTGTAGTAGGCATTAACCTTAAAAGGCTCAATCTTTTGTTTTCGATTTTAATATAAACAAGAAACTAAATCACTGAAAGGGCAAGAAATTTGACCAAGGTCACAACTGAGAACTGCTGAGGCCAACTTGGGTTGATGGGCTGAGGTTAAATTAAAACAAAACAAAAACACTTGACACTGGATTGAAAGCTAGCTATGGTGGGCAGAAGGCGACTATTAGACCTTCAGCTGGTTCCCTCCCTGCACCCTCCATCTGGTGTGAAATGTCCCCTACTCCCAGGTATTTAAAGAGTATCAGGAAACAAAATGTTGGTGTTTGTCTTTTGTGAAGAGCATATCAGGAAAAGAAATAAGAGGAGAAGCCTGGATGGACTTCATTTCTTACATGTGTGCTTGCCTCGTTCTTCACGAGCAGGACTTACTAAAAGTCCAGGAAATGGAGACAGAGACTTCCTCTGGGTTACCATACCAAGTGTGAGTGAGCTGTGAGTGCTGACAGTGTCTGGTCTGGGGGAAGAGAAAAGTCACAGGGCCTGCCCACTGGAGGAAGCAGGGTTCAGTTCTTCCCTTCCCTGTCTTGTCCTAAACGTGGAATTCTCTAAAATGACTTTATCATCAAAGGGAAGAGCTGAGTGAGTGGTGGAAGCTCACTTGCAAATTCACATTAGCACAGAATCACTTCACAGAGGAGAGCCACTGGAGATACCAAAAGGTAAAGGCAGAAGAGATGTGTGATTTAGATAAAACTCTCCTATTATTTGCTAAGCTTCCCCTGTGCTATTTCTAGAGGAAAGAACCTTAATCTCTGGGTGTGCTCTTGTTTACCCAGAGCTACTTGCAAATGTCTGCAGCCATCTTCATGCAAAAGTTACAGGGTTTGGGGGGTAGGGAGGATTTTATATTCTTTGCTCATCTCATGCACACCAAAAAAGAAAAAGGAAAAAAGAAAAAGACCTATTTTCAATGGAAATGATAGAAATCATTAATATTTAATTTCATAATATAGCTCATGCTGATTGAATAATAGTTCAAAACCTTTAGTACTTTGCCTCTAGTTTTGGGTCAGGTTTTCCATTTCATTGGTCCCAGAGTCTCTTGAGGTCCAGAGGACAAAGGTGAGGCTGACAGAGATAACCTGGCAGTATTGTCTTAAACCATCCTCAACAATAGCTATGTCTTCTTTCCCTTGGGAGGGAAGGAATTTTATCCTAACTACAATGTTGGCAGCCAAGTCACCATAGCAACAGATCCTAGCACTTTCCCCCATGATGAAAGGCCAGAGAAGGGGGAGTTAATTGAGAATATGCCACTCTCAGCTATCAGCAGCTCAAATCTGCAGCACTTTATAAGAAGTGGCCAGGGGCAATGCCAGGCATCTCATCCCTTAGGAGGGGCTAGCTCAGGAGATTCCTGGCTGGCTTTTAGAATGATTGAGCAATGTGTAGGAAGAGCCAAGGATGTCAATTCAAGCAATCAGGGTGCACTCACCCAATGGCTTACTTTATTGGGAAGAGTTGCTTACCAACATTACCGGCAGGTAATGTTAAGACCCAGTAAGAGTTTGAGGATGCCCAGAAACTACAAGCAATATTTTGTATTTGAGCCCTTGTTTTACTTTTCTAGGTAAAAGCCCCCTGGATTCTCAATCATATTCTCAAAGATAATTATGATACCCAAAGCTTATGAGACAGAGCTACCATCCTACCTTTGTAAGCACAGAAATAAAAGAATTTACGTAAAGATACAGACCTGTAAACTTCTCTTATTTCTTTTCTTGTCACATTTTGACCACTGTACCCATTGCCAGTCAAAATCTTAGGGAACAATCATTTTCTTGATACCATGCGATTCTGTCTTGGCAGGGTCCAGTATAGCAGGAGCTATGCTTTGTGAGGCTTCTAGGGAAGCGCAAAGACAGCGCTAGGGAGCTAGCAGTGCAGTTGGAGGAATAGTGCATCTGGGGCTCAGTGCAGGAACAAGACCACAAAGAATCAGCAGCAAGGCAAAGCAAAATAGCATGTTTTAATAAATGTATTTGAAATTTAATTTTAATTGTGTGTGTGTGTGTGTGTGTGTGTGTGTGTGTGTGTGTGTGTGTGTGTGTGCTCATGTGTGCCCCACTTATATATAAGTGTCAGGAGGCTACAAGAGGGCATAATATCTCCTGAAGTTGAAGTTTCGGGTAACTGTGAGCTGCCTGGTGTGGGTGCTGGAAAGTGAACAGCAATGTCCCTCAGTGGCTGTGTTACCTCCCAGCCCCAAGAACTGGATTAAAATAGTTCAATGTAAACTGACCTTTTGTGGGAAGTCTGTGAGGACCAGGAAGACTTCAAATTAAATTATGAAAGTGTTTGGATTTGAAAACACGTAGGAATGGAACCCAAGGAACAAATGGAGAATCCTTGGGTGGCAGAGATCAGAGCAACACCAAGAACGTCATGTAGTATGTTAAGTGCTAAGTGCGTGTAGGTAAATGTGATAACCAAAGAGAAGGGATAAGCCCTGATAAGGATGTCCATTTGATCTATACAAAAGATGAGTACAAAGCATGAGAACACAGGAGTAGGTGGACAAGCCTGTAGCGTCTTCCTTTTTCTGTACACAGTCAAGGTTTTCTGTCTGTGTCTGCTTGACCACTGAGCTGCATTTGCTCCTACCAACTGTGCACCTAACTTATCAAAAGTCAGTTGAGTTTATCCCAAATGATTTATTAGAGCTTTGTTTTTGAGAAAGGGCCTTACTCTGTAGCCCAGGCTGCCCTCCATAGACCTTCCTGCCTCAGTCTTTGGAGTACATAACTTGCAGGCATACACCACTATATTTGACTTCATTTTGTGGCCTTCCTGTTTATTATAATTATTACTATTCCAGAAATCAATGAGATGTAACTATAAAATGAGTGGTACTTATACTGTTTTTAAAGATTTGATAAAGCTGAAACCTAAATAATTATTTTTGAACCAGGAAAAAGGGAAGATTTAAGAAATTATTGTAAAATTCTGCCCCTAGCATTGCAAATGACTTTTAAGCTTTTGGTTCTCTTAAAAAAACTATTAGTACAGATAAGAGGTACATAAGAATTTCAAGCTGGCAACCCAGTTAGGGAACCCACATACAAAGGAATTACCATAGCTACATTTACAAAGTGGTTAATGATGTACATTTACAGAATTTGTCTTAAAAGGGAAAATTTAAGTGATGGCACACGCCTTTAATCCCAGCACTCTGGAGGCAGAGGCAGGCAGATTTCTGAGTTCGAGGCCAGCCTGGTCTACAGAGTGAGTTCCAGGACAGCCAGGGCTATGCAGAGAAACTCTGTCTCGAAAAACCAAAAAAAAAAAAAAAAAAAAAAAGGAGAATTTAAGATATTAGCATCATTTAAAATATGAGTTACAATTTTAACTGATTTTTAAAAAGTTAATCTTTCTCCAACAATCTCAGTGTTGCATAGTAAGAACTTCTAAATGAGTAAATGGAGAATAGAATGGTTGATTTCTATTATGAATCTGACAGAAATTTGAAATACCTGGGCGGTTTCTGTGAGTGTGTTTCTAGGGAGGTTTCACTGAAGTGAAAAGAGCCACTGTGGGTGGCAGCACTATTCCCTAGACTGGGTGACACCATTCCCTAAACTGTGTGGCACCATTCCCTAGGCTGAGCAGTACCATTCTCTAGGCTGGGGTGGCACCATCCCCTAGGCTGAGCAGTACCATTCTCTAGGCTGGGTGGCACCATCCCCTAGGCTGAGGTCCCAGCCTAACTAACAAGGAGGAAGTAAGTGAAGCATTAACATTCACCTCCCTCTGCTTGCTGACTGTGGATGTCATGTGACCATCTGCCTCAAACTCCTGCCACCACAGCTAGAGCAGATGTCACCACCATGCCTTCCATCCCATGAAGGACTGATCCCTCAATCTGTGAGCCACAATAAACTCCCTTCCTCGAGGAGTTTGTCTGGTGTTCTGTCATAGCAATAAGAAAATTAAATAATATAGTGAGTGGATACATATAAACTGACTTATGCCCAAGATATCTATTTATATAAGCACACAGGAGTATTCTCTCTGTCTCTGTCTCTCTATCTCTGTCTATCTCTGTCTCTCTCTGTCTCTCTCTCTGTGCCTGTCTGTCTCTCTCTTTCTCTCTCTCTCTTTCTCTTTCTCTCTGTCTCTCTCTCTGTCTCTCTCTGTGTCTCTCTCTCTGTGTCTCTCTGTCTCTCTCTCTCTTTTCAAGGATTTTTCGAGGCTAGAATCATACCAACACAACATAAAACTGGACTATAAGACCTTGAAAGACTTGTAAGAAACTGAGAAAGAAAAGAGAATTAACTCTTTGGTGTTCTGCCTCTAAATACATATATTGAAAATATTTAATGATTGCTGTTTAATTAGCCAGCCTGGAATACCCATGTGTCTCAGAAAAGTTCAAATGGGTAAAAAGGAGTGTGAGTGTGTGTGTGTGTGTGTGTGTGTGTGTGTGTGTGTGTGTGTGTGTGTGTCAGGGGTAGGGTTCCAAGAACAATATAAGTGGTTAAGACGAAGAAAAGGTACATGGCAGTGGAAAGAATTCTCAGATAAAGAAGGTATGGCCAAGTTAAAAACATCAACAAAGATTTCAGTAGTTTGAACTCAAAAGGAAAAAAAGGAGTCCTATTTTTAAAATCCAAAGAATTTTAGGGGATACAGATATTTGTCTGGGACATGGATTCTCTGTACCATTGGTTTTATGTCAACTTGACACAAGCTCATCAGGGACTCAAGTGAGGAGGAAAATGCCTCCATAAGTTCAGGCTGTAGGCAAGCCAGTAGGGCATTTTCTAAATTAGTGGTTGATCAGGGAGTTCTAGTCCTTTGTGGGTAATGCTACCCTTGGTCTGGTGGTTCTCAGTTCTATAAGAAAGCAGGCTGAGCATGCCATGAGGAGCAAGGCAGTAAGCAGCACTCTTCCATGGCCCTCCATCTCCTTCTGCCTTCAGGTTCCTGCCCTGCTTGAGTTCCTGTCCTGACTGCCTTTGATGATGAGCTGTTATACAGAACTATGAGTGAAATAAACCCTCTCCTTCCCAATTTGCTTTAGTAATGGAGTTTCATCACAGCAATAGTAAGATTAACTAAGACACTCTTCATAAGGTGTGTGACAGAATCAAAATTCAAAATGACTTCAGTGCAAGGGCAAAGCCAACTTAAGGGAAATGTAATCATACATCTAGGAAAAAAATCTCATGTTAAGTTTTAAGAAAGTCAATCCAATAAACGAAAGGGGCAAAACCCTGAGTGAAAGAACCTACAGCAGAAAAGGCACTAAAATGGACTTTCAGTGTACTCACATGCCCACTGTGAACTCGGAGGCCATCTGCTGTAGAAAAGGCCCACTGCTCAGAACACAGCAGAGAGTGGTTTTCTATGTTGATCAGTCAGCACAGTGGGTCTCTACCTTCCTAACGCTGGGGCCTTTTGGAGTTCTTCATGTTGTGGTCACCCCCAACCATAAAGTCATTTTTGTTGCTAACTCATAACTGTAATTTTGCTGTTATGAATCGTAATGGGAATATCTGATACATGGTATATCTGATATTTGATCCTTTTGAAAAGGTCTTTTGACCCTCCAAACAGGGTCGGGACCCACAGGTTGAGAACCACTGACCCAGCCAGTCCTTGACCATTAGAGGCTGAGTTCAAAGGGTAGGCATTGCTTGGCTTGAATGCACAAGATATAGGGGCAATGTCTTTAGGAAAGAGACAAGACTGCATCCTGTGATGAGGGTGTAAACACTTTTGAGTATTACACATGGGAGTAAGATAGTCAATGGCTTCTTAAAGAGACATTAGAAGGGAAACCTGGTGTCAGTTGGAGTGCTTAGGAATAAAGGTGTATGTATGCCTTGGGACGGATGGCCCCTGCAGCAATGGCTGCATAGAAACAGAGGAAGGTGGCCATCAATTGTGGAAGGTTAAGTAAAAAGCAACTTCTAGAACAGGGTAGGGAGCCTCTGACCTCAAACCGCATTGATTCAGAGGATTTTTTTTCTATGAGTCACAGAAAGATAAGCACTGGGCACTGTAATACACACACACACACACACACACACACACACACACACACACACACATACACCCCGAAACAAGTTTCACAACCCCTGCTTATGCCCTTTTGGATACCGTCTCATATTTTTCTTTGTTATTCTACTGTATTTTTCTTTTGAAAAAATGGTAGGTCAGGACCTCCTCAATGGGTCCAAATACCTTCCAATCTGTCATCTTTCATAATCTGAGAACTGGCGTCCTTGAAGCTGAGATAGAGGTGAAGCTTAAACATCCTACAGACACTAACTAGGAAACTGGGCTCAAGGTACTGACATCACACTAGGGAAATACTTTTGAGAGTAGATTTGGGTGGAGCAGGAAGCCACCCTCCAGGAGATGTGGTGATGTGGTAACACATACAGAATGGCCTGGAGAGTGGAGGTTGCCCTGTTGGCCTAAGGTAAAGTAGACCAAATACATAGTGCCATCAGATACTTGTGGTCCCTTTCAAACCATGGTGGTTCCTCCGATTTAACATTTAATGCTTGCTGAGGGACACTGAATTCGCTGCTGGCTTAAGAGCATCTCCCACTTCCCACTTCATGAGCACCAGCTCAGGTGCCAGTGTCATGGGCTTCTCTAAAAATCTCCTGGTGCCTTGAACCCAATGCAGCCGGTACACTGATGATCACCTTTGGATGTGGTTTCTTTCATTTTTCTGTTTCTCTAGACTGAAAGCTCAACGATCATTGGGACTTTATCCTGTTCCTCTCTGCATTCCTTGAGAAGTCTCCATGGTCTTTCAAAAGTGCTAATACCGAAATTGCTCTCCTCCTTAAAACTTTTCTGCAGTTTCCTTTTCCCTTCAGGATAAAAAGTGAACTCTTTCTTAATGCCTTCCTTGGTCTGACTCCCGCTTACTCCTCTCCCCACACATCGCTCCAGGCTTTCTTAGCAATTCCAGGAACAGTTTCTTCTTGCCTCTAAGCCATTGCTTAAGTGGCTTCCTCTAGTCTAACCCTTTCACATTGCTCCCTCCCTGCTTCTGCAGCATCCCTGATGTGTCTTTCCTCGCTACCTTAAGAAGCCTGCTCAGACGCCTTCAGAACTGGGTCACCCACAAATATGTGCAACTTTGATCTGTCAATTACAACTTTTGAGATTAAAAATAAGTTTGGATGCCAAGAAAGCATTCCCCAGAGGCCATGTCCTCAGCCCTGCTGTGCCATTCAGCCTTCCAGACTCTACATCCCTCATGACATAGCTTATTTGTCTCTAAATATCTTACCCATGATGGGAACACATTAATTTATAATACAGGCTAGTATAAGTAGATGGCAATAGTAGACTTCCCTAGGGTGTTTGAGTAAATTAAAATATATTAGGAACAACAGGATATTCTAAGCCAATGGTCAAGAAAACCCAGCTGTCACCCTTTATGGGAACAACACTCACTGAAGTCTTAAAGTTCACAGCTGCCTTCCTAGAACAATGGTAGAACAGAGTGTCTGAGAGAGACCTTGGATTGCTGACAGAGCCAATATGATTTCTAGCCTTTCAAGAAAAGGCCTGCCAATTCCTGACCTAAAGTGTGGTCTTTAACCTTCTTATGCCACGGTGACTGTCTGACAAAGCCTGTGTACCCCCTTCTTAGAATGGTTTTAAGTGCATAAATTTAGACGTATGGTCACAAACACTATGTTGACAGAAATAACCTAAGTAGTAAGTATGGTATTTTCACATGTACCTCGTTATTAAAATGTTAACTGAGAGAACCCAGTGATGAAAATCAGTCACTGTGATAATTTCTGCTCAGCTTCTATTTGACATATGTACAATTGTGATGGGATTAGAAAAGGCAGCCCAGTGGTGGCGCTGGGACAAAAGTCCCAAGAACTGCTTTGTCCCCATGGTTTGGAGTTGCCATTGATTTATGAAGATGGTGTCAGGTTTCACTTGCCAAAAGGAAAAATATAGTTATCTTCCAAGCGAATACAGAGACCCCTTGACTTCTGTCTAAGGTGCTTTTGGGGGACCTAAAGACTGCAAGATAAGCTTCTGGTTCTAAGGGAAGAGACTCAATCCCATAGATCAGCCAGGGCCCACAGGACAGCAGGGAGAGAAAGCCCCAGGCTCTCTGTAGAGTTTCCACTGTCTCTTCTACAGGCCAATTTTATGCAAAGTTTGCTCCTTACAGGTTAATTTTATGCAAAGTTTGCTCCCCACAAAAATGAACTGTGGTGTGAAGTCCAAAGCATTAAGTCATCACATTAAAAAAAAATCTATTTGACCTTCAACTCTCTTGGCCTCTCTTTATTTACATACTGGTCTAAACTAATCAAATGACAAACAGATGAATGGAACAGGGCAATGATAAACTTGACGGACAGCTTGTCCTAGGTGGGCAAGAGAGCAGGCTTTTCCATTTGCAGTTTACTAATGGCTCCCAGAGTTGCTACATGGGAATTCAATTTATATCAGCTCCCACCACCCTGACAAGGAGTTTCGCTAGGAACCATCACCGAATAAAGAATTGAAGTTTGAAGGGATCTACCTGTAGGACTGGAGGTCTTATTTCTGCAAAAACATTTATCCCTTTCATCTAAGCCTGAGGCCTTAATGGCTAGCAGAATTTCTAGGACCATGTGGCCGTCTGCAAGGTGCTTCTGAGATTTTCAATTTTGCAAGTAAAGTAATAAAAAAGAATTCTTGCTTTCACATGGCATCATTTGTTAACTTGAAGTCGCAGCTGGCATCTAAGCTAGTCTTCTTATTGCTAATTTTGGTCCTTTTGGCAAGGAGAGCTTATACTTGTGCACCCAAGTTCCTAAATAATTTCTCCAAACAAACAGGAATGGGTTGACATTTTTCATTGCTTTCTGTTCTTTCAAAATGGATTGCATTAGCTTAGTTCTTTAGAGCTGGGTATGTAGTTCAGGAGCAGGCAGGCGGTCCTCCTGCACAGAACAATAAAATGACAGAGAAGAAAAGAATTCCTAAATGTTTCCAATACTAACATTTGAGGGCTAGGAAAACTAATCCAGGTCCACGTCCCTCTTAAACACTGTGGTCATTGATCTGGTTTATGGCTATGAATACTAGCCATGAGTGAAGTTCTGAGAAGAAAGTTAGTGGTTCACTAATTTGTGAAGACCACTAAATCTCAGGTTTGATGCCTCCTGGGATGAAGTTGTAGTCAGAGCCTTCAAGTGAGTCACAAATACTGAGATTATTTGAAGCTTCACCATATACTGAACTGATAGCCTTTATTTTTTTACAGAGTGTGTGTGTCTCTCTCTGTGTGTGTGTGCACTCATTTGCCCATGTGCGTGCATGAGCATGCTTGCCTGGCAACCCACATGCGGAGGTCAGAGGATAACTTGCTGTAACCAATTCTCTCCTTCCATCATGAGCTTCTGGCATCAAACACAGGCCATGAAGGTTTGCAGCAAGCTCCCCTTACCTGCTGAGCCATCTCACAGGTGCCTGCTAACCACTGTGTGGCTATCAAACAATAGCAGTAAATATCTTCCAGTGGTAGCTGGATGGTGACAGTGGGCCAAAGGGGGTTGGGCCATGGGTGAGACTGGCATGTGCAGAATCCACATTGGATCTTTTCTGGGTTTTATTTCTGCAGTTAGTGGGGTAGGATCTTGGCTACTATAGTGGCCTCTAATAGTAGCAACAAAATTTCCCTACGCTATATTTCTCTAATGCTTTTTACATTATTTCCTTAAAAACAAGTGGCTGGCAATGTAATTGTTTTTAAAGTGCTGAGAGATATCTTTGGTCTTTTCCTCCTGAGATCATCTGAATTTTCTGGCTAAAGAAAGTCAGGTTCACGGGGTTACCCAGCTTGGTCAGGCTTCTAGCTAGTTATTCAACCCATGATGACCAGTGTTCAAGTGTACCCCAGCATCTATCTGACATGTAATATGGGGTAGAATCCAGGAAAGATCGTAATATCTTTAGTAATGCCCTCTGATGGTTCCCCTCTCCCCATCTCAGAGTTACTTCTCTTATTCTGGCTTCCAAGGAAATTCCTTGTACACAGAGAACCTAGCTATGCTTTGAGGGAACTAAAAACTCGGAGAGGTGTTGGAGGCTCAGAAGGCAAGGCCTTGTCTGGGGCCACATGGCAGCTGAAGAGTTAAGGACGCAGCATCCTCTCCTGGCTCTCGTGATTCTGAAGGTAAATATTTTTGTTTTCTACTTCCTGTGTGTGTGTGGGACTAGGAAACTGCTATTTCTCTGTTGTATCAACATCAGAAACAGAGTGAGTCTGAAAAATACAAGTTTTGAGTGCAGAATTCATAGGGAAGGAGAATTACCATCTTTGATGGGGGTTATACCCACGATGGACAGACAATGATAAGTTTTCATTTCTCAAAGTTTAAAGTTCTTTTAAGCTTTAAGTTCATTTTGTTCCGTTGGTGTTGTCTAATTTATTTGTGGAAGTAAATCATGTGTTAAATCCCTCCCAGGCCTTTTTTCGACGAGAAAACTGGAGTCTTAGAACTCCAAGTATTGCTTAAGTATTAGAACTGGGATTAGAATCATTTCTATTCTAGGCACACTCCAGGCTTTGCCTGCAAGATATGTTGAGAGGCAGGATTATGAGCTATCTTCAGCCTTGGTCTGAACTTTGCCATAGTGCCCCTCTCCTCTCCCTCTTTTCCTTCACTCTTCTTTCTTCTTCCCCTCCATCCCCTTTCCTCCTCCCCTTTCCTCCTTTCCTTCCTCTTTTCCTTATTTCCTTCCTTTTTTTTTTCTTCCAGGTTTCCCTACCATCCATTTGCCATTTCCCAAGAGTTGTTCTACAGTTTCCCCTTAAGGGTTCCTCCTCCTGAACCCTGAGCCTACACACTCCACGTCTGAAATTCCCATCTATGGCTGCGTTCAGAGCTTACTATACAACCAGGGCTTGACAAACTCATAAATTCCACCCTGGCCATGGCGATCAGCTTGGACAATGGAAAAGACCCTAGGCTTGGCTAATCAGAATGCACATGAAGTTCTGCTGGGTCTGAAGAGAAAGCCATCCTCTCTTGAAAGTAAGGAGCTAAGCTTGAAGGCCACAAAACTTAAGGATATGGGAAAGCCTGCTGGAAAATGAATCAATGAACAGAGAGACAGATGGACGCAGACTGCTTAGGCGACATAGGTCTAGTGCTCCCTGAATTCAGACTAGCCACTAGACTTTACAGTCAGAGAAGTCGATACGTTATTGCTTCAATCTTCTTTCAAGTTTCTGCTGCTTGGAATTCATCAAGCTCTGTCTGAAAACAAGCTCAGAAGACACAGATGTCTGCTTCCCACAGCCCAGAAATAAACTGGGAGGTCAAGGCAGAAAAAAAACAACTCATCACATCATGACAGGACCCTTTGACCCAGCTTCAGAAAGCCAGAGGAGTGAATCTTGCTAAGTCTCTTTATGAATCCACAACATGGAACCCTCAGAGGGGCTGCTCATCTTTAATGCAGGGCAGACTGCCCCAGTCACTCACTTTCTACCTGGAATCAACTGGAGACCCAAATGCAGGCCAAAGACCTTGTTTTGGGAATTCCTTTTGTTTGCCTTTTCTTCTTCTTTCTCTTTTTAAAATAAAATTGAGCAGCAGCTTGGCAATCATGAGTTCCACATGAATTGCTACAGCCCATCAAACTGCATAACAAGAGCTTAGGATGTAGATAGGAAGGAAGGAAGAAAGTTGAAATCAAACTTAGAAAATCGCCCCAAGGTAATATGGATCTGGAGTGCATGGTGTCTGTATGTAAAGAGTTCTTCCCTCTCCCTCTGAGAAAAGCCAAAGCCATCAAATATTTACTTTGAATACAATACTTTAAAGTCAGAAGGGCAAGTTTCGAGCCTGAAATGAAGGCCAGCTTGTTGGTAAAGGTGCATAAAGTATTTCTGGAGCTCAGAGCAGTGTTGGCTGCAAGCGAGGCTCAGGGAGTGGACAGTATCACCAATGACAACTCACCCATGATGAATGAATATTCAGGGACACATGTTGGGCCAATTGCAAACATGGTCCTCCAAGACTATGCACCACCTTGAACACACACGTAGCTGAGGTCAAGTGAAGATCTGCCCCTGTCTTACATAATGTGTGATCTGACTTGTGACTTACCTAATGAATTCCACAGAGTAGGACTGAATTGGGGCACTTCCTTCATTCTCTCCAGGTCTCCAAGAAAGGGCCACTTCAGAATCGGAAACCACAAGGACATGTGGCTGTTGGGGTGCTGCAGGGGGCAGGCAGGAATCTAGGCAGGATGACAAACACAACTAGACTTGGCTAGTGGTCTCAGCTGATAAAGAGGTTGGGTACATCTAAAATAGGTGTATATTCTACTACCAAGACCCAAAACCCACACCAAACAACAAAACCATAGACCAAACAACAAAACCATAGACAATTTCACCATATATCATGCACTCATTGAAATCTTGTCTTCCTTTCTCATCCCAGAACCCCTAGCTGGCAAAAACCCCAGTTGTCTACACTGGCCCAAAGACACATGATGTCTACCCCTGAGAATCTTCTGCAACACCTCCATCTCCTATCAATCGTTCTTCTGTTTCCATGTTGTAATTGGTACTTATCCCCAAGGAAACTAGATCCTCATTGTTACTGTCACTTACTTTCTGATACTTCTGTATGTATGTTTGTATGTATATGTATGTATGACCAGAATACACAGTCATGGTAGGGCATGTGGTTGCATCTCCTCATATGTGAAAAGAATCGCTTCACCTGGCACTTACTACTGTCTACATGTCAAGACTTCCATACCTTCTTGTTTTGTGCACACTATTATTTAGGCTTGGGAGACCTTTCTACCTTTCTAAGCACTTCTTGTAATAGAGTGGAGATAGATTAGTGTCACTTCCTGACAGAGAGCACAGGATGGAGAGTGACTGCAATGGACCCAGGATCCACCTCTGTATCACATGGATGAATGTTTGCTGGACTCTCTCCCATTCTCTTCCCTTCTTCACTATCTTGATTCCTACCCACACGTTAGTCTCATTTCTTTTTAATTGTCTTGGTGAGTTCTTCCTGCATCCCTCTGTGGTAAGTCTCTGTAGCCTTTGGGTACCACATTTTACAATCTGTCACAATGTACTAATCAATGTGCCTTGACTGGCCCTGCTGAGTTCTGATAAAGCAGACACATGCTTACTGTGGTCACCACTGGCCTCTTAGAGCCACAAACAGTATCTGGCACGTGATTTTTGCTGTCTGAAGGCATAAGTACATGGAAGGCCTCTCCCATTATTAATTATTTTGAGCCTATTTTTACCTTGAGACAAAGTGGTCACATGTCGAGGGAAGCTAAGCCTCCCCTTGCCAGTCTGACTGTAGGCTGCTACGCTTACTTGATATTCAGTGCCTGGCTTCAAATCTCCAATCACTTCCTCCTGTCAATAACCAAACAAGAAAGATGTCAAAATTAGAAGTTCTACTTGGACAGTCTAGAGCAGTGGTTCTCAACTTTCTTAATGCTGCGGACCCTTTAATACAGGTCCTCATGCTATGGCCATCCCAACCATACCATTGTTTTCTTGCTACTTTATAACTGTAATTTTGCTACTACTATTAATCATTCTGTAAATATTTGATATGTGTCATCATATCTCTGACTCCCAATGGGATTGCGACCCATACATTGAGAACTGTTGATCTGAACAGTTTCTGTAAGGTTTACATCTTAGATCTCCAGGAACTTGCTTGGGGATAGAGACTGTTTGCTCTATCTACATTTAGACCAGTTATAAAATCCAAAAGCCACAAAGCAGCACAACATATTTCACAGGTCCAGAGGGTCAGTCTTTATTAGAGTCTGCACAGTGCCCCAGAGCGGAGATTATTCACACCCCAGACACTCTTCTCAGAGCTGCTGCAAAGCATGCAGGGATCTTTTGAGGATACCCAGGGTCTTTCTTTCCAGTTTTAAATTGCAATGTAGAGAGGCCAGCCACATGGCAAACTTGAGTTTCGACTTGTACCATAAAGTAAGGGATGAAAATTTGGGTTCTCAAATTTTAAAGCAATGGAAACACCAAGAAAGCTCTCTTAAGGTAAATGATGGTGTCAATTCCCATAGTGTCTGATTCCGTAGTCCTGAATGGGAAGTGACTGAAGGATTTGTTGTATTTCTGACAAGTTCCCAGATCATGCTGACAATGGTGCTGATGCTGACTGCTTCCGACTCCCTGAGAACTGCTAGAACTAATGTTGGATGTATGTGTGAACTTCCCAGCACAGACATACTAAGTAGAAAACCCTAACTGAAGATCTGCCCCTTTGGCTTCAAGAAAAGAGGCTTGTCCCCAACAACAGTGCTAAGTGGGTGGTGCAGCTGGCCTCACCAGAGAGAAGCAGTAGAGTACAGTGCAGTGGGAAGGGTATCAGCTTAGAGCCAACCTGTTCTGGCCTGGACCTGATTGTTCTACCCTTTCCTACTTGTGCCCTTCATATCAGACCTCCCGAGTGTGTCTTCTTCAGTAGTGGACATGTAGCTGCCCTGCATGGTCATAACATTAGGGACTGTGTGTGTACCATAGTTGATAAAGAAGCCATGCTCAAGAAACAGGCTGTGATGTCTACTGTCTGGGGTCTGTGATGATGCATCTCTGCTTACCTAGGTTCACCATCCACTTCAGGAGTCAACACTTTCCTTGAACCTTTCTAGACCACCTAAACTTGATGAGCACACCTGCTAAGTATTTTGCCACTAATTTGGCAAAAAATTTCTAATCCAAAATATCAAAATCCAAAGATTTTTATGACACTAATACGGCATCAGAAGTAAAATACTGTACATATGACCACATGTGACATCAGACCAAAACTACTGATCAACTGAGAAAGTCTCATGCAGTTACCTTCAAACCGTGTGATAAAGTAGAGATGAGATGGGAATGATTCCTGTTTATAGTCAAGCTCTATCTGCATTCTATCCCATCACACAGATGTCACACAAACACAGACAGGTAGACAAACACATAGATAGACATAGACATAGACATAGACATAGACATAGACATAGACATAGACATAGACATAGACATAGACATAGACATAGACATAGACATAGACAGACATAGACATAGACATAGACATAGACATAGACATAGACATAGACATAGACATAGACATAGACATAGACATAGACACACACGCACACACAGAGAAAGAGAGAAAGAGAGAGGAGAGAGATACAGACACACACCCACAGAAAGAGACATACCCACACAGATGCAGACACACAGGCACACACATACAGAGAGAGAGCAACAGACAGACAGATACACACAGAGAGACAGACACACAGAGAGATACAGATACAAAAAGAGACACAGACACCAGAAACAGACAGACAGACAGACTCTCTCTCTCTCTCTCTCTCTCTCTCTCTCTCTCTCTCACACACACACACACACACACACAGTCCAAAAATATGAACAATCAACTTGTATTACAAACTGTTAGTGTGACTATTTCTCAAACAAGGCTGTAAACTATTGAACTGTTTGAGAGCTGGGATCACATCTTAATTTTATTCCAGGACATCTTTAGATGTTCACTGTCACTGCAGAAAATTATGAGGTTAAAAATGCTTCAAAAGTTTCAACTAATAATTATGAAAACTCAAGAAATCAATTGTTAACTCCTGACCACACATACCTAATAACATTAATACCTGACCACACATACCTAATTACTCCTTTTCCTACTAGGAAAGTTAAACGGAACACTGCTGTTCTCCTCTCACTTTCTAAGCCAGAGATTCTTGATACTTATGTATCCATTCTCTCCCAGCACCCAACTGGTTACCAGTGTAGCTGACGACACCTTCTTCATTGGAATCTACCTATGTCATTTTATCCCAATAGCCATTTAAGTCTAAGCCCTTATAATGATGATGCTGGGATGATTTCGTCTACAAGTACTGACTGTGCTCTAGTCTGGACCCTATGCCGCGATGCTAACTCTTATCTTCCTAACTCTCAAAATGGACCTTACACTTTACACTTAAAGCTTCCCTTAGAACAGCATACATGTGTCCCTCTTCTAACATCACCATGCCACCACCCCTCCTGGCATTCTATATTCCAGTCATAACTAAGAACTTGGCAGAGATCACACTTATGCCGTTCAATTCCTTGCCTCTGGGCCTTTGAACCTGCGGCTTCTCTCCATGAAATGCCCTTCTCCATTCTTCTGCCTGGCTCACCCTGCCCATCCTTCATGACTCAACTGAGACATTACCTCATTTCTCTACCCCGTCCCCCAGTCTGGTTAGATGCCCCTCCTCTATGTTTCTTTGTTGTCCTTGGTGGGCCTCAATATCCACACTACTCACCTTTTCTTGTAATTGCCTGTTCACCTTCTCCCTACCCAGTTGAGGGCAGGATGGGACTTCCTACTCCCCTGGCATCGCAGAGCTTAGGAGAGTATTGACAGACATACTGCCAGTGCGCATGTGGGACTTTTGATGAATGAATAAGTAAACTGAAGGAAAATGAAAGAAAGGAACCAAGAACCAAGATGTCCTCAAGCAGATTACCTCATTACGAAAAGAGCTCAACTACTGACCCCGCCATCTTGATCAATAGTACCTTCTAGAGCTTGATTGCATTCCCATTTAAGTTCATGTTCATCATCTAATAGAGGCCTAAATCCTCAGTCCAACAGCGTTAGAGGTTGAGCTAATCCCTAGGTGATTAGGTCATGAGGAGAGAGCCCTCGGGAATAGACTAATGTTAGTTAATAGGGGAGTAGGCTAGTTAGTTATTGGAATAACTGGCTCTTGACTGTTGAAGCAGGAGGCTCAGAAATGCAAGGTCATCCTGGCTACATGGGGAGGGTTTTTGAGTCCAGCCTGGGCTACAGATATTGTGTCTCAAAAGTAAACTAATAAGTGAAAGAAAGAAAAAAAAGGAAGAAGGGAAGGAAGAAAAGAATAAGCATTAAAAACCTAAATAGAAGTGAGTTGCCCGCCCCCCCCCCCATTCTCTCTTGTTCTCCAACTCTTTCGCCTTCCACGATGGGATGACTTAGCAGGGGGTCCTCACCAGATGCTGAACAGATGTGACTCTTATGCCCTTGGACATTCAGCTTTCAGAAACATGAGCCAAATACATTTCTCCTCCTTATAAATTACCCATGATGTTCTGTTGTAGCAGCACAAAACAAGCTAAGACAGCACCGGGCTTCAGGCTTTGTAGTCAGCAATTCCACAGACAGAACAGTGTCTCTTGCCAGCCACTGTGTAAGTCCTCAGACCTGCCTCCTTCCTCCATGTCTACCTCAGAGTTCCGTGGCTCTTTGTCGGGACCACTGAGCTCTGTCTGTCTGTCTGTCTGTCTCCTACTCACTCCTTCACAGGAGATCTCTGCTGAACATCAAGTCTGTGTCCATAGTGCCTCCTTCTGCTCTGCTTTCTGGAATCGTAACTTTATCTTTTATCCCAAGGTTGAGGTCAAGTTGAGAGGTCTAGAGTCTAGAGGGAGAGGTGGGTCCAAAACCTCAGGTTTTCTCTTCTCTCAACTGACACTGCAGGCCTGTTCCACAGAGCAGAAATACTTTCAAACTAAATGAACGTTTCACTGGCTTTTGCTGTAGGGTCCTTTTCTCCTGGGAAGTCATCATAGAAAAAGTAAAAGAAATAATAATTTTGAAGTCAGAATAAAGGTAATATTGATAGGATAGGGTGGGCTATAAGTGCACATCTACATATATAGTAATATTGTATATGTATATGTAATGTGTATGTGTATGTGTATGTGTATATGTATATGAATATGTAATGTGTATGTGTATGTGTATGTGTATGTGTATGTGTATATGTATATATATATGTAAATGTAATGTATATATGTATGTGTATGTATATGTATACGTGTATATGTATATGTAATATGCATGTGTATATGTAATGTATGTGTATGTGTATATGTATATGAAGGTGGAGGGAAATGATATGCTTTCATAGATTAGTGTTGATTTATCCAATAGCAGATAACAAATTGAGCTAACATTAATTACCACCTTGGCTGGTTGGTTTGTCCTACAGCCTTGCCTTATGCACATAACTTTATTCAATTTGGTGTACTCACAACATATACTTAGGAAGGGGTGACTTAGGATCCAAACCCTGCGCAACACATTTCTGAAACCTTAGTTCTAAATTAATCATATCTACACTGAAAACGTTTATGACGTTTACATCAATAATAAATAATGAAGGGTAGATTATTATTTGATACAGTCTACAGCAAAAGCCTGTAGAACATTACTATGATATGAATGTTTACAGATCAGAACTGTGGGCATATCAAGTATAAAAATGAAGAAAAATTGTATCTGTAGAAGTGGCATATACACATTAGCAAGCAATCAAACTGCTCGTTAGACATGAAAGATTTGTGCTACCCTCAGATGGGGAGATATGGAGGCCAACTGCATCCAGCACATCAATTCTCATGCTGGTGCTGGCCAGGTGGCCCACCTGTGAGAGATTCATGGCACTGAGAAGATGGGGCCATGAAGAAAGTACTGGATTCAGTGATTTGCTTTCATTTCCTCCACTGACATTTTCTCCCCCCAAATAGAATTTCTCAGAATATTGTGACTTGTGAAAATCTTCGGAATGATTAGTGAAATACCAGACAATTCAACAAATCTTTATATGTCTGTCCTTGAATCTCTTGTTAAGTGCTACTTCAGCCTTCCCGGAAACTGGAGGAAATGCCCAATATGTTCTTTGCTAAATAAAAAGGTTTTTCTGTGTGCTGGTGCTTTGTCAAAGTCTGAAAGTAAGCCAAGATGTTCCTCTCTCTCATGCTTCATTTCTGTTGGGGATGCTTTGTTGGGGAAGCCGGACTGAATTCAGGACCCTTCTCTAACTCCCCCGCCACCTCTTTATTTTATTTGGTTTTTGGAAAGGTTGGGTGCTGCTGGAGAAATCTGATTTTTGTTTGCTTATTTCCTGAGTCTTTTCTGAAGTGCAAAACCACTTCCTAAAGTTGCATCCTTTGTCTCCACAACACCAGGAGCATCTGTCAGCGACTCAGTGTCCATTGATTCACAACTACAGGGATTTTGAAAGGGAAGCCATGTATTTCACTGAGCTCAGAGAGAAAGTTCAAATGACTGAGTAAAGATAGCTCTTCCCCAGGATTCTTCCCTCTTCACAGGTGGACATAGTACCCTATCATATGTGCATCTCATGATTGGTTTAGCCGAATGCTCTTACATGGTGTTTTGGAATTTATAAGGTCTTAGCACCACCAGGGTTTTTTCTATTTCATACAATAGCTCTGAGAGGTCAATGTTATTATCCCCACTTTATAGACATGGAAACTGGATCAAAACAGCGATGAAGTTATCCCAAGTAGCTTCCACTATAAAATTTTCCATAACCTAGTTTTTCCAATCTCCTAGCTTCCAGACATTGCACACTCATATCTAAAGCTAGCCTCTGCTTGTTCCAAGTTCAATTGCCTTTCTGCATATCCTATCCTAGTATCCTCCTCCATTCACAGTTCCATCTTATGACTGGACTTCTTCATATCCATCTAGTCCTCACCCGTAACAGAATGCCTGAAATTCAGCCGGACCATGGCATGAGATGTCCAGCCTCCCTTCCTTTGGCATTGTCACATGAATGAAATTGGTCCAATAAGACACAGGTGAAAACTCGGAGTCTAATTTCTGAGCTATTTATTAAAAAGAAGGGTTGTGTGTTCCCCTCTTCTTTTCTCATTTGCGCTGGCTATGACATGGCTGTGGCAGTAAGCCGCTTTAAACCATGGGGATGAGGGCACAAAGGGTAGCAGAACAATGTGGTGGGAGGCTGGAGAGAGAAAGAACTCATCAAAGATATCTGCACAATCCTGAGTCTCAAGGGATCCAATGCCTTTTACACACACACACACACACACACACACACACACACACACACTTTAAACAGGAAAAGAACAAGGTGGAAGAGAGCTAAAAATCTTCCTTGTGTGGAATCTCCCCTGAATACTTTAAGAGAGCTTATAACCTTCGTGTTTGCCCACTAAGATACCCAGGCATGCTTCTATTTGCTCTCTATTGGCTGACATACTTCTCTATGTCCTCTACTGACCAAATGTGGCTCCCACCAGGAACAGTAGCTAGTCTACCCCTGTTCTGTCAAAGAGATTCTTATGAGTTCAGTGACCTTACTGAAGTTCACCTTTGCTCAGGTGAAAATCAAGTGGTAACTAGAAACAAGCCTTTCAATTCTTAAGTTTTCTCCCTCTGACTTTGGATATAACCTAAACAGAATCACTGTTCTGGCTCAGGCAGACCAATAGAGTCAAAGAACTGCCCAGAGCCTTTAGGTAAGCAACACAACCTATGAGGTAGCCGAAGAAACCAGAACTTTCTATTTCTGTTTTATCTCTTCTTTAAAGATTCTGTGGGATTTTATAATGTACATAATACATTAGAATAGCCCTACATGTATAATTTATAAATACATAAATATACATATATTGCTGTATGCTCAAGCATTTAACTGATGGTACATGCTCAGAATATAAAAATTGTCAGTCTAACACTTATTATATATTTCTAATGCTCAAGAACATTATCACATTTTTTTTTTGCTTTACTTCAGTATTTTGTTTTCCAGAGTGGAGATGCAAGTCATCTTTCTAAGACAAAGGATAAAGTGGGTGCCAGAAGCAACCGTATCAGAAGCCTCCAGAAGTCTATCAAACAGTCTCCAAGAACGCCACATTGCCAGCCAGAATTGGTCAGAATTTCTGTTGTGTTTCTCCCTTTCAGTGTATCAGTTAAATCTGACTATCCATTTGCCAACCTCATTCTCTACTTGGTACTCAATCTGGAAAATCAAATCAAGTTTTACTTTTGGCGATGGGCCTATGTTACTCTAAAGACACCCTGGCAGTAAAAGTAAGGATCTGAGAGGTTGGGAGTGGGGAGACTTCCCCATTATGTGGTTCACGATTTTAAGTATTTTTACTTTTCAACTAGCTTCCCGTAATTTTAGAACAGAGTTCAAATGACAACATGCCAGCCTTTCTTTGCCTTGTGAGATAACAGATCAGGCACAAAGACACTAATACTCTTTCCTAAATGATTAAAATCCCACTTGCTAACCCTATGATTAGTTATCTACATAGGACAAAAGGATTCAGAAAATTAGACATTTCAGCAAGGAGGATCCCCCACTTCCACAATCCTGGGCTGGGGTTGAGGTTTAACTTCCCAAAGACATACAAAAATTGCCTGATGACCAGGAGGTCCCTGAAGAGAGAGAAAGGAAGGAAAGCAGAAGAGAAATTAAGAAAAATTCTGCAAGGCTAAACTCAATCCACACAGCTCCTGCCTGTGCCCCCAAGTTTGGCAATGTAAGTTGTATTAATCACTTCTCAGGTCTTAGTCTGTGCAGGCATGCTGAGAACGCTACAACCATCTAACTCATTTAATTCTCACAACATCTATATGCTATAGGTTGAAATGTTAAAGTATGGAGGTCCCAAATGTTCTCTGATTAAAGTGCACATAACTTCTCAGAAACATTTTACACCATCTCTGGGCCAAAAGGAATACACAACAACTCCATTTACTAAGTAGTTATGTCCCAACACCTTCTTAATGTTAAATCACAGTTTTCCTTGAAAGTGACTATTTATTATTATTCACTGTGTGCATTATATATTGTGGCACACATATTCCACCTCTATGATACATGCACCACGGGCAGAGGACAGCTTTATGAAGTCAGCCTGCTCTCTCTACCTTTACATGCACCAAGGGCAGAGGACAGCTTTATGAAGTCAGCCTGCTCTCTCTACCTTTACATGCTCTGGTAAACAAACTCCAGGTCACCAGGTTGTGCATCAACTTCTTTTACTCATCAAGCCTTATTGCCAGCTCCAAAATTTTAAAATGCTACAGAGTGCTCATATGAGCATCGCCATAGACCGCTGAGGTCCTCTGACACACAGTTTGGCAACCACAGATATTATCTGTGGTCTAGCACAGCTTTGGGATCCTGACTTTGCTTACAGGAGACAGACTCAGAACGATTGCCTGGTTGGTTGGTTGGTTGGTTGGTTGGTTGGTTGGTTAGTTGTTTGGTTAGTTGCTTGGTTGGTCAGTTGGGTGTCATATAAGAATCTGAACTCATGGACTGCCATTCTACAAACCTTCCCACTCTGTCTTATAGGTTTGTCACATTCATGCATATCAGAAGCTTCTAGAAGTCTCCTCACCCCCACCCAAACATACCCAGCCGTATGTGTATACATGCCCATACCTAATGTTCAAACTATTTCTTCCCACTGGGATGGTATTCCTTTGATTTTCTAGAAAGTTCTGTTTCGATTTCTAGCCCCAAGTTTTATCTCTTGACTGCTTGTGTCAATATTTATCTATCCCTTTCAAATCCTGTCTACTAAATATCAGGTTAATGGCATCTGGTCTTATACTGATGTATAATTGTTTTATTAGAGTAAGTTTTGTTTCTTTGTTTTGTTTTATATATTGTGCTTTGAACAGTGAGCCTCTCACATGCTAGTCAAGCACCCTACTATTAAGCTATTGCCTCGGCCTCTCTTCCCACCTTTACCTTTTCATTTCCCTTCTTTCTCCTTTCCTTTTGAATCATGATCTTCATACACTTATGTTGTATCATTAAACTCACTATGTAGTCCAGCAGGCCTTAAACTGGCATTCTCCTGCCTCAGCCTCCTGTGTAGGTATGATTGCATGCTAGCAGGCCAGACTGAATTTTCCCACGTCTGAATGCTGTCCCTAAACAGAGACTGCATGTTATCTTGCAGTGGACTTACAGAAGCCACCATGCCATTTGTTACATCAGCAAGATGCTGGAATACTAGAAATTGTCAGGACACCTTAATGCCTGGATGTAAAATCAGAGGGAGGCATATAGTCAATATCAGAGTATCAGACATGACACCAAACTCCTTCGTGATATTTTATGAGAGGCTTTTATGACAGTGTTTTATCTACTCTCGGTGCAGTCTGATTATTGCATTCTTTCTTTGGGACAAAGCTGAATCTTAGACAAAGTCATTTTGGCCAGCGTTCTAACCTGCAACTGGGAGGGGTAGTTCCAGAACTCCAGTGTCACACTTCCTGGTCTTCTATTTGACACCTGCTTTGACATACACTCAATGAATCACTTGTGTAGACCAGGTCCCCTGTGCTAGGCAGACTCTCAGTTTCAAAGCTCTGGGTCAGACTGTGTTTTATGTAGAAGAGCAAGCCTTGAAACATAGGAGATTGGTGGGGAATGCTACTAGGAAAAATACCCACTCTTTGATGGGGTCAATGAGACTATGGTTTCTTACATAAATCTAACCCAATGAATACTGTTCCCAAAGAAGGACAGCATGATTTCTTGCAGTAGATATATTGAAGGCACTAGGCCAGCTGATACATCAGCAAGAAGCTGGTATACTAGTAATTGACAGGAAAGCCGAATGCCTGGTACTAATCTTCTAACTTAGGGCAGAGAGAACCACAGGCTGGGGGAAGAGTGCTGAGGGCTTCAGAAGCTAATGAGTTCAGGGCAGGAGGATGACTGGAAGATACAAGCAAGCTGAAATGCATAGCTACCCCTCCCAGGTCATGAGAGTGTTAGTAAAGATGAGACAGGTCTGAGGCTCAGACCTCCACTGGAGGTGTGCAGGCGATGCTGGTTCTCCATGATATACGATTTGGGGGAGTTACTTCACCTCTCTGTTTCAGCATTCCTGTCAGCAGAATGAGGTCATGGGAGAGTTGTGAAGATTAAACAGGAAAACAAACATAAAGCAGGAGGGGCCGTGCCTGGCGGTGACAGACACTTAATAAGTAATAGGGACTTATCGAAGATGACAAATGGGTTCCGGGCTGTGCTGTACTCAGCAGGCACTTATTAAATGGGAGTGACAGACAGTGCCACCACGGCCATCATGACACTGTTGTTTGTAGGCACCGGTGTCATGCTTTATGGAGCTATTCTGAAGCTTCAGCCTGCAGATCAACGAGCAAAATGGGAAGGAAGAAGGTGGCGGTGGGAGGTACCAGAAGAAGCCAAAAGAAAAAAAAAAAAATCTCACCCTGAGAGACCCTGGCAAGAAATGGGAGAAGTTGATACATGCCCGGCTGGGAAAATAAAATAAACAACAGATCATGTGGATATACATTTCAAATTACATCATTTTCTTCTGCCAGTTGGAAACTCACAGATGTGTCATGTTTATTTATAAAGTTTTATTGAGATTACAAAAGTGTCAGCATTGAGTTTTATGAAGAAAAGGAGAGTGGAGTGGGGAGGCCTTCTTGAGGCTGATTTCACTCAGGGACAGCGGAAGTGTGTCTGGGATGGACCCTTGCATCAAATGCCTGCCTTTCTAGAGAGAGGGGTATGTCTCCAGAGTAGTGCACATAGGAAACACTTGAGAATGCTAATGCAAATCCCTTGTTATTATTACATACGTTGAAGTACATGTAGCAATCCAGAAGTCTATTTGTGTTTCCCTGGGGTCCCAAACACTCTGATGCCTTTATGGAAATACTCACAGTGATTAGGGTATCCTGGCCAACCGGGACGTTGTGTGACCGCTCCCGCAGGGACTTATCTGAACCAACCTCAGAGTAAAACACCTTAGAAAGAAGCAGAAGCCATGGTGAGAATAAAGGCAACATTTCCCTAACATCAAAAGTTCAAAAACATTCAGAAATGGTGTGGCTATGGTGGTATGTCACTTTATGTCATAAGTACTAGGTCCTTGTGACTAAAGGGTAGTATCTAGTAGGGCCACAAGCCTGCACAAGCGTGGAGAAAGACCCCCACAGTGAGGAAGAATGGGTAGAGCTGAACTCAGCTCCTCCCCCCTTCCCAAAATACAATCTTCTTGGGGCACTCATTTCTCATGTTTGTGGATGAGTCACTGCTTTCTCATTTTTATGTCAACTTGACACAAGATACAGCCATTTTGGAAAAGGCAACCTTAACTGAGAAAATGCCCCTACAAGACTAACCCATGGACACATCTATGGTGTATTTTCTTGTGTGGTAATTGATGTGGTTGGGCCCGGTTCACTGTGGGTAGTGGTTGTGGGCACTGGAAGAAAGCAGGTTGCATAAACCAGTAAGCAGAACTCTTCCATGCCCTCTTCTTCAGTTCTCTGCCCTGCTTGATTCCTGCCCTGACTTCCCTCAGTGATGGACTGTGACTTGAAAGTTACAAGATGAAAATAAGCCCTTTCCTCCGCAAGTTGCTTTTGGTCATGATGTAGAATTATAGCACCAGAAACCCTAAGATGGTCTCAAAATAGATTTCTACTTAGAGAAGACCAGAGGGCATGGAGCATGCACACCAATCTCTGTTCTTTAGTGAAACAAAGACAGTAGGCAAAGGAAACAGCCTTTTCTCCACCCCACATGAAGTCCTCACCCCTAGAGGCAGGATATCCTGAGCTTGGCATGGCCAGCTCTCCCAATATCACAGAGATTTCAGAAGTCTGAAATGTCCTGACTTCTAGAGTTAACTCATTTCTAAAAACACTATTCAAAATAAAAATATTTTGGTGAACTGCAATAGTTCAGCCTAGTTTGTTTTCTCTCCTGGCCTAGGACAGAGTCACTAAACATTCTCCTGCTTACCCCGTGTGTTCCCTTAACTCAGATCCTGTCAGTGACACCCTGTGATTTTCTCTGTTCAGTATTATCATCTAAGTTTGATGCTGTGCAGCTGGTAGCAGAAACCATGCATTCTACCTGTTTTGATTTCCCTTTGCCATATACCAAAAAGACTGCATAGATCCCAGTGGATGAAGGGTGCCACCAGGTCACCAGAGGAGAATGACAGAGTCATTAACACAAGAGGATTGATATAAGGGGTCAAAAGCAAGGTGAGTACCTATATTACAAAAATCAAACTCTGAACTGCTTCAAGATCTGAAACATTTTGATTCCTGATATGACCCCAAAACACACAAAAAAGTGAGATTTCACACATTGCTTCACATGGTGAGTGAAAACTTAGATACACTAGAAGTATATAAAATTGTCTCCTGCTATATGTATGTGTAAGGTACATATGAACTGTTATTAGATTTTGGGTTTAGTTTTGGGTCCTAGCCCCAGGATATCTAACTATGTAGTAGGGAGATGCTCTGAAATCTGAAGGGAAAAAAAATCCCCAATTCAAAATATTTCTGATCCCAATGAGATAAGGGAGACTTAACCTATGCAGGAGATATACATGGTAAAAATGGACAAATAGTCAGACAGACAGACAGACAGACACACACACACACATGCACACACACACATGCATGCACACATGTGTATGTACACACATGTTCACACACACACACACACACACACTGCAGAATCCTCCATGCCCCTGGACTCACTGTGTAGCCAATGATGGAGCTACCAGAACGCTTTGGTGTTTTCCACTGGATGCTGAAAGCTGTACAGTTCAAGGCTCCCAGCTTGATGTCAAGAGGAGGTCCCACCTTGCCTGCCCAAACAAAAGAGATTGTGTTAGATGTTTCGTGTATCTCATCTTAAGTATTATATAAACAAGATCTGACTGCTCACAGATGAAGACTCACCAAAAGTTAAGGACAATGCAGCATCCTCTTATACACCACATTGGTCTCAGACAACCTCACCAGAACTTGACTGCTGACTCCCAGCCTGCCACTCATAGAGAAAGTGACGCAACGAAATTAGCCTTTGATCTATTCTGTAACTTGTGGTCATCAGAGACCAGCAAAATGGGATTTACAGTTCATGATGGAATAAGCCAATCTCTATGACTTTCCCATTAGAATTTGAAAAGGGTCTAATAAGATGATCAGTTTTTTAATCTACTTATAACTTATATATTGTGTATGCATGTTACAAACATGTATCTGTGTATATAGTTAAGATAGTCTTACGGGTTGTTTCAAAAATATGGTCTGCAATGGTTAATTTTAATTACCAGCTTGACACACTCTAGATTCACCTGAAAAGGGAGTCTAGATTGTCTAGACCAGGTTGGGCTGTGGGCATGTTTATCTGTAGTTATCTTAATGATGTTAATTAAAGTGGGAGGATCCATTCTCTATGGGTAGCACCTTTCCCTGAGTTTGGATCCTGAACTGTGAAAGAGTAGAGAAAAATGGAGCTAAATAGTTAAGAGTACTTCGTGCTCTGACAGAGGACCTGGGCTCAGTTAATTGCACCCAATAGCAGCTCATAATTTTCTGCAACTCCAGTTTCAGGAGATCCAACACTCTCTTCTTGCCTTGAGGAATAGGGCATGCATGAGCCAAGCAGATATACGTGAAGGCAAACACACATAAATAAATAAATGAATAAGTAAATAAATAAATAAGCACGCATGCATTCAACGCTCTTGGTCTTTTGACTGTGGATGTAATATGAGTGGCTGATGCCCTGACTTACTTACATTAATGGACTATTACCTGAAACAATAACCCAAAATAAACCCTTTCTCTATCAGGGTACTTTATCACAACAATGGGAAGAGAAACTAGCACATTATCTATTTTTCTTAAACAAATTTATGACCATAAATAATATATTTTATACTTCTAAAACAGCATATGAAAGTTGTTAAGATTTAGAACACACACAGGCCCACAATCTTATTATTCAGAAACGAGTCCTATTAGCATTTTAGTAGGACCTTCTTTTGTTCAAATACAATTAAAAATTATTCTGTATGTTCATGATACATATAATTTTAGTTAAATATAATTTCATTTATAATTTAGTGATTATGTGTATATGTGTACATGCTCATAATCTTACAGTTTATTTTACTTAATTTTCCATCATTAAAATAATTAGCTCTAATGACTGTAAATGCTTCCATAGCATGCTCATTTCCACAATAAACAGTATTTGTTATTCCACCATTGTTAGACACTTTTATTTCCCATAATTCACTATTTTAAATAACATTCCAGGAGGGCAGAAATCAGTTCTGTCCTGTCCAGCATACAGACTAGGAAATGGTCAGAGCTCAGCAAACATCCCTTGACAGAATGAACGCTCAAAAATTTGATTTCCTTGCTGGCTGTGGGGAGAAAGGGGAGGCAGATGGATGTCTGTGAGTTCAAGGCCAGCCTGGTCTACATAGCCAGCTCCAGACCAATCAAGGCTACTTAGCAAGACTCTGTCTTGATTCCCTTCCTAGTGTGCCCATGTGCGCTTTTCTTTTAATTATGGCATAGAATTCTTCAATTTATCAGAGTATTTGCAACATACAGAAATCTAATGTATCTATTTAAATGGGCCAATTTCCTACTTCAGAGGTTGTTCACCAATGCTTTCATTCCCCCTCATGACCTCAATGGTTTTATTACTTGAATTGTATTAATGGTTCAGGAAGGCCAGGGAAAATGTTCAGTTAATCTTATTATACTACTGTTAACTTGCTATTATATAAAATGCCTTAAAAATGTCTTCAGGCATCTGTCACCTTGTGGTTCTGATTCTTTCCTGAGTAATTAAGTAATTAACTGTTTCACCAATGTTTCCAGTAACAGAACTCAAGGTTTTCAGATGAACTAATAGAATCTTGATTCACTTAGCAAGAACTACGAGACCAGGAAGGACCCCTACCCCCTTCCCATAGATACCTACATTCAGGAACTTAAACCTCCAATGATCTATCTGCTTCTGCTTAGTTCATGGCTCAAAGATGCATCTGATCATCCAAATTCAGGCCATGTGACTACCCATCAAAGGGATAACAGAGAAAGAGTTAGTCCTTCTTAGTTTTCAAGCCCAGGTATACCAGAATGAAAGAAGTCCTGGGATTCGATCTTATACCAAGTCCATGCACAAAATAGAGGGCATTCACAAGGACTGCATGATTGTAGAAAGGTGGGTAGAGGTCACATAGCCTACAACAGTCCCATACAGAGCTCATTTGTACATTAACCATCAGCCTACTCGATGGGCACCTAGGCTGTTTAGGAAGTTTCACTTAAGAAAATGCTGAACAGAACTTCTGCATGTGATTTCTCGTGTGCATGAACAAGTATTTCAGGGATCAGTATCTTTCAGAATTATAATACACGTGCACTCTAATGAATGTAGGTAAATTTGAATAATTTCTTAGACAGAATTCCTGGACCTAAGACAATTTCTCAATTGTCTATTGATACTATTGACATTGTGAGTTAGGTAGCTGATAGCAAGCGGGTCTACAGTCGGGAAGGGCAGTTAGCAACATTGTTAATGTTCAGCAGCCTTGTTAATGCCTCTCCACTGAACAATAGGAGCATTCTTTCAGACAGCTGGAAAAACCGAGAACATCTTGACCAGGCCCAATAAATCTAGGTAAACAACTGACACCTGCTGAGAACTGCCAACTTAAGAGAATCAATATTTTTAAAGACTTGTGAGAACCTAACTTATATATGAGAAATTAACTAATTTATAAGCTTATGGTGATGTATGGCATGCTCTAAATAAGCAAAGTGGGCTTTCTGGGTCTAAATATTAGCATGTCAGAATTTCTACTCTGCAAAAGTATGGTCGAGAGAGTGGTCTACAAAAGATGATTCGTACTCAGTACCTCTGATCAAGGACTATTAGTAAATATATAAAATCTATAAGCTAAAGTGTCTCTCTTCCCCCCGCCCAGCTTATCTTGAATGTAATCTCCAACTAATGGCATTTAGGTGGTGATTAGATGGGGAGAGGACAGGCTCATGGACAGACTCAGTTCTGTCATGGTTTCCACTTGAAATGTCCCCCAAAGTCTCATGAGTTTGAACACTTGGGCCTAAGCTAGTGCTACAGTTTTGGAGGTTATAAAACTTTTCGGACATGGGCCCAACTACAAGATATAGGTTGATGGGGACAGCTTTAAGAGATACATCTGCTTCTCGTGACACCCTAAGCCCCCCTGCTTCCCAGTCCTTGGAGATAAGATCGGTTCTTACAATCTTGAACTCCTCCAGGCTTTATGTGTTGTGCTAAATCTTCTGAGTGTGTGAGCAAAAGAAACTTCCCTCCGTTAAATTGTCCTGTCGTGCATCTTGTCACGATGGGTGACAAGAAAAATAGTGCAGAGCTTTTAGAGAAGAAACCTTGGGCTGGAAAGACAACTCAGAGGTTAAAAGCACCACATGGTGGCTCACAACCATCTCTATTGGGATCCGGTGGCCCCTTCTGGTGTGTCTGAAGGGAGCAACAGTGTACTCATATACATAAAGTAAAAAAATAAATCTTAAAAGAAAAGAAACCTTAACTACCCCACCTCCACCTCCCCTTCTGCCATATGAGAGTTGAGCAAGAAGACTAAGGGATACCTTTATAGACAATCTCTTGGCGACATGATCGTGGACTTTTGATACCCTACATACCAGAGAAGGGCATCTCCATCAAGGCCTTCTCCCAGCACCCTCCATCTTGCAGACATGTCCCATACCCCAAAGTTTCCATAAAAGTGAAAAACAAATTTCTGTTGTTTATAAGCCATGGTGCAGCTTATTGTATTTTGTTACAGCAACTGAACAAACTACAGACACAGAACTCTTAGTGTTCACTCGAGTTTTTAGCACATGCCGAAGATAATCCATGAAGGTAGATCTACAGAGAGCAGACAAGCACACGAAAGACGGCTACATCACATTAGGAAGGAAATGAACAGTCAAACAGTCAATGAGATTTCATCTATACCTACAAGAATGGCCAGATCCTGAGCACTCCCAAGAATGGGAAGCAACAAGAACTCTGGTTCAGGCAGGATTGGTAACTTACACTGGGAACCCTCTGTCACTAAGGCTGGAAGATCATCGTTAGGACTGCAGAAGAAGTTTTAAGTCAATCTGGGCAACCTAGTGAGACTTAGTCTCAGAATAAAAAGTAAGAGGAGTGCTGAGTATATAGTCCTTCCCAAAATCGGCCTTTAGGGTGTGATTAGAGGGGAGGGCTTCATGACCAGGATTAGCATCTGTTGTGAAACCAGTTCAGTCCCCAGTTTTAAAAAACAATCTCTCATTCATGCTGATGGAAATTCAAACTGCCACAATCACTTTGGAAGACAGCTTTGGGCAGTTTCTTAGAAAAAAAAAACCTTACCATAAGATCCAGCATTGTGAAACTCTTGTTATTTAAAGAAGCTAAAACCTTCTGTTCTCACAAAATGCTGTGCACATATATCTACAGCAGCTTTATTCATGCTTGCCCAATCTTAGACATAACCAAGATGTCATTCAACAGCTGAATGGATAAATAAACTGTTGTACATTCAGACAATGGGGTGTTATTTGGTACCCAAAATAGATGGGATATTCTATGACAAGGAGACATGGGAGAAATTCAAATGGGTATTACTAAGTGAGGGAAGTCAGTCTGGAAAAGGCTGAGGGATTCCAGATAGTTGACATTCTGAAGACAGTAGAAATGTGACTGACTGCCAGGAATCTGTGGAGAGATAGAGATGAATAGATGAACTTTTACAAGTTAAACTATTCCGTATGTGACATGTACTCAAGAGACAGATTCAAGAGAAGGAAGGATTCTGATGCACAGTGTCAGAGACTCAAGACCATCATGGTATGGAGGGGTATATCTCAGGATATCAGGTGATAGCTCATCTCATGGAGGTCAGGAAGGAGAGAGAGAGAGAGAGAGAGAGAGAGAGAGAGAGAGAGAGAGAGAGAGAGAGAGAGAGAGAGAGCACTTATGCTAGCAAGCGTTATATCCTGCCCCCTTTATCTACCTGGACCTTCAGCTGTTGGGATGGTCAGCCACATTCAAGGAGGGCTTTCTCTCCTTGGTTAATCTTTTTTGGTAACACTGTCAGAGGCACATCCATAAGTGTGTTTTATGAAGCCCCCAAGAGTCTGTCTCAATCCAATCAAGATGATAGATAGAATTAACATTTGCTATATGATACTAAAATGAGGTATATACATACCATTATATAGCTAGCCATACTGGTGTCATATTCAACTGGAATAATGAGCCCTTGTGTGAATTGTGAACTTCAGCTGAAAGTTGATTGGAGTCAGAGCAGTTGGAACAAATGTACCTCTCTGGTGGGGGCTGTTTATAATGGGGGGGTCTGAGCATGTGTGGAGGTAAGGGTATATAAACAATCTCTTCACCTTAGTCTCAATTTTGCTGTGAATCGTAAATTTCCATGAAAAGTTCAAGGCATCCTTTGTGACTTTGGGGTAGTGCTGCAGATCAAACCTGGGACCTTGAAGATGCCAGAGAAGCACCAGACTTCTGAGTGACAGCCCAAGCTCTGAAAACTGGAAACTCTTTCTGTTAGGTGTGATGGTGCATGGCTTTAATCCCAGCACTAGGAAGACTGAGGCAGGTAAATCTGTGAGATCAAAGACAGGCCAACAGAACGAGTTCTAGGCCAGCTAGGACTAAACATGGAGGCCATGTCCCCAAACAAAACAAACACCTTTGTAAAATTAATTTTTAAAATTAAATATATTATACTTTTATATTAATTTTAAAAATTAAATGTCATATGTTATTTAAAAATAAGTATTTCATACTTTTGATAGATATTTATTTTTGTGTCTTTTAAAGTTTTTAATTGAGTTTTTTTTTATTATTAGGTATTTTCCTCGTTTACATTTTCAATGCTATCCCAAAGGTCCCCCATACCCACCCCCCCAATCCCCTACCCACCCACTCCCCCTTTTTGGCCCTGGCGTTCCCCTGTACTGGGGCATATAAAGTTTGCAAGTCCAATGGGCCTCTCTTTGCAGTGATGGCCGACTAGGCCATCTTTTGATACATATGCAGCTAGAGACAAGAGCTCCAGGGTACTGCTTAGTTCACATTGTTGTTCCACCTATAGGGTTGCAGTTTCCTTTAGTTCCTTGGGTGCTTTCTCTAGTTCCTCCATTGGGGGCCCTGTGGTCCATTCAATAGCTGACTGTGATCATCCACTTCTGTGTTTGCTAGGCCCCAGCATAGTCTCACAAGAGAGAGCTATATCTGAGTCCTTTCAGCGAAATCTTGCTAGTGTATGCAATGGTGTCAGCATTTGGAAGCTGATTATGGGATGGATCCCTGCATATGGCAATCACTAGATGGTCCATCCTTTCGTCACAGCTCCAAATTTTGTCTCTGTAACTCCTTCTATGGGTGTTTTGTTCCCATTTCTAAGAAAGGGTAAAGTGTCCACACTTTGGTCTTCATTCTTCTTGAATTTCATGCGTTTGGCAAGTTGTATCTTATATCTTGGTTATTCTAAGTTCCTGGGCTAATATCCACTTATCAGTGAGTGCATATTGTCCGAGTTCCTTTGTGATTGGGTTACTTCACTCAGGATGATGCCCTCCAGGTCCATCCATTTGCCTAGGAATTTCATAAATTCATTTTTTAATAGCTGAGTAGTATTCCATTGTGAGTTTTTATCCTCATTGTTTTATGAGAACTTTTGATAAGTTAAAGATCTTAGCTATTAATTCAACTACATTTTCTTACTATAATTTTATTCTTGGGTCTGACGATAATTACCACTAGTGGCCACATTCACTGCTTGTTAAAAAGGTCTATTCCTAGACAACCTCAATGATGGCAAATGAGGACAACGAGAATGAAAATGGCTTGTCAGTCCTTCAGGAAACATTAAGATATCCAATGGCATAGCTGTATCTGGAGACATAGGAGTAGCATCCTTCCTATTCACTGGAAAAAATTAAAAGGTATTGAAACAGGATGTGTAGTTCAGGAAGAGGGAGTTTCTCATCATATCCCTAATATGTTTGTAATGGTTTAGTCCATAAATTAGAAAATACCCTTGAATCTTTAAGATAAAAGATAGTTACAGAAGTTGGTAGAAGGTCAGTGAAATGAAGGTTAGTAGTTTCCATCAACTGTGATAATAGATAGATAATGATGGAGATAATAGATAAATGATAGATAGATAGATAGATAGATAGATAGATAGATAGATAGATAGATAGATGATAGACAGATGATAGATATACAATGATAAATAGAAAGGTAGATGATAGATAGATGGTAGATAATAGATTGATGATAGATAGGTAGATAGATGATAGATATATAATGGTAGACAGACAGACAGACAGAGAATAAAAAAGAAAGAAGGAAGGAAGGAAAGAATGGGGCAGTGGTTCTACATTACATCAGATATTCAGAACCAGGAAGTTTTTACTCTTCCATAGTTAATACTGGTACCACAGCCGCTTCCAGATACCGAGCAAGTGATGGATGCTAGAAAAATGTGTTCTCATACTCTGATGACCTGGCCTGACTGCAGGAAAGTGGCCTCTGCCACTGCCTTGCTTTCTATGTCTCCCAAGGGTGTCTTTGATTGGTAGAACCTAGTTCATATCCAGTGAGTGAATGAGTGTGTGTGTGTGTGTGTGTGTGTGTGTGTGTGTCTGTAAGCCTTTGCATTACAGTAATGACTTCTATACAGACAGTGAAATAGATAGGGAAAATGTCAACCCACACTACTCAAGTTGGTATCATAAAAACATGAAGTCCAGCAATCTGTCTTTTTTACTGTAGTACTCTAGACAGAATTTACATCCAACCTCGCTGGGCACTGGTGTGACTCATATTTCATTGTCCTTCTCATTCATTTCTTTTTTCTTTCAACACATCCAACAAATATAAATTGAGCTTCCTGTATGTACAAGGGACTGGATCAGCCAGTGAGGTCTCATTAAGAATGAAAAGATGTGGCCCCTCAAACAAGATAGCAGGACTTTGCAATTGGGTCTAAGAACCATTACTGTTGCAGGGTATGTATAGATTTTCTTGCATCCAGCAAAGACTTCCCAGGTTCTGTCTGATTGTAATAATGAGGCAGACAAAATGGGTGTGAAGAAAGTATCCTAGGCAGAAGAAGAAAGACCAAGTTTTCTTGTAGAAGAGGGAAGGATCTGTCTCTGTCTCTGTCTCTGTCTCATCTCTCTCTCTCTCTCTCTCTCTCTCTCCCCTCCCTTTACCCCTCTCCCTCCCCTCCCACATATCTGGGATAAAGAACTGAGTGTACATGGGAGCGAGCAGGAGGAAGGGATTGGGATGGCTGCAGGGAATTCTGCCTGGGGTCACAGAGAAAAAGGAATGTATGTCTCCCAGTCAGCTGGAAACATGCATGACCTTTTGCTGTCGTCTATGGAGATAGGACTGTGCATGGAAGGTAGCCATGTCAGACATCTGGACCAAATACCAAAAATATTCCAGATGAACCTGTGACACCTGGGAAATCAAGTTATAGAATACACATGGATCTCAAAATCAGGTTGGTTGGTTGGTTGGTTGGTTGGTTGGTTGGTTGGTTGGTTTGTTTGTTTATTTATTTATTTATTTATTAGAGGAATCTAGCCAGGCTTAAAAGAAGCTAAAAAATAAATCAAAAGAAAACTAGTTGACTCTAAATCATGAAACTTTCATGACTCATTTCAAAAATTACAAAAGGAAACTTCAAACTGGCAGATTGAGGGGTAAGTAATTGCTGCTAAATGGCAGGCCATGGGATATCTTTATTATGAAACTCATAAATATTGATAAAAAACATACTGAAACCTTAATAAATAAGATATGAAGAGAGAACTTACACAAGAAGTATAGCCAGTAAAAATTCACAGGGAAATATTCAAATTTGTGAGTTATGAAAGAGACAATTTTTAAGAACTGAAATGTTGTTTTCTTTTGCCTATTAAACAAAGCTGAAATGCTTAAGTGTAAGTAAAGAATGCTGAAGAGTGTGTGCACACACCACCTTCCAATAGTCAGGTATGGCAGTGTAGCTGAGTGTGTACGCATCCACAATCATGACTGTCCAGTCTTTTGTCTCCCAGAAGGGTGATAAGCCCGTCTCAGGAGAGAATCTTAAACTAAGAGAAGCCTGCACCAGCAGGATGCTTCCCAGAGCCTCTCCTGGGGCACAGACAGCATAACAATCTAAATATGCAGAAACGGGACAATAGCTAGGTCAATTATACTACATCACCCAGGAAGACTGTGCACAAACACTGACATGGGATTTTGTCAAGCATGTGTGCCACCTTGGACTGGATCTCAAAAAGAAAAAAACGTTTGTGGAGAAACTACCAAATCCAGGTCATGTCTGCAGCTTCCTTGATAGAATTATACTTCCTCTAAGCGAGACTTGGCAAACGTAGCACAGGCATGGAGGGGTTAACAAGAGGGGAAACTGAGTCAAGTCATGAAGGCATTCTCTCCGCTCCTTTGGAAATCTTCTATAAACCTAAATATATTTCCATAAAAAATGTAAGTAGAGAATTAAGTGTGTGTGTGTGGGGTCATACCTTGTTCATGCCTGCAACATAATTATAATAAAGTATAAAATTTGAGAAAGTTGCCCACATTATCATAGTACTAGGGTTACAGTCCTATAGTGGATTTATTTGAAAAAATAACTAGATGACAAAAGAAAAAGGTTAATTGTGACATTTATAGGCGGCTGGGATCAAGGATTCTTTGCTTCCCTATTTTTTCTACCTGACAAGCTTTACATGTTGTTATCATATTGGTTTATCCCATTTTAAAAAAAAATCCTTTCAAAAAGTATTTTTTTTTTGCATCCAAAGGCCAGAACTGTGGGGTTAGGAGTCCAACTGAGAGCCTGGTTGTCACAAAGGAAACCTGCAAGGTGGGTGCTAAGTCTGCACAGCTACTCAGAGCAAAGAGAGCTGCTGTGTGTCTGCAGTCTGCTGTCCTCTATTCAATGATGAGGCTAGATATAGTTCACAGTTAAAAAAGCAGATCAGCTCTCAACAACAAAAGGTAATAGGACCTATATCATCATGTATCCATGTCTCACGTCAACCATCACAACCAACTCAAGGCGACCAGGAAGGAGGCTTAAGTTAGGGGTATAAAACTGTCACATGGAAGTACTCACTGACTGTGACAGAACCTTTATCAGGGAGTGGCTGCAAAGGACAACCCCCCTCCTTGCTAGGCAGTGACAGGCTGCAACTAAACTAGAAGTTTGCATGATCTTTCCTACACTGTTCTAGATTAGCTAAGGCCATTCTAATCAGGAATAAAGTCTCAAGAATATATCTTTCTTCTTGGGCTCCTAATCTCAAAAGAGGGCTGTCACTACAAGGTTTCACAAGAGGTGAAGACATAGAGGACATGTTTGTTAAGTATCACTATGTCCAGGGGTTGAACAGCAAGTGTCATGTGCAGTGCTGTGTCTTCACATTCCTGTGAAAATCCTGAACTGAGATTGGTGGGTCAGTGGACAACAACCTGTCCACATGTCTAACTGTAACATTTTTTTTTCTGAGGCTGGAAGGGTAGCTCAGTATTGAAGAGCATTTGATGCTCTTGTGGAAAAGACCAGTGTTCAGCTCCTGACACTCACACCCATAGTTACAAGGAATCTGACGCCCTCTTCTGGCTTCTCTGGCTACCTGCATGCATATGGTGCACGCGCGCACGCGCGCGCACACACACACACACACACACACACACACACACATAAACACACTCACACACACACATACACACACTCACACACACACATCAAATAAAAATAATTTTTTCTCTTTCTCACTGATACACATATAAAACTGAATTTATTACTAAATATAGTTTTCAGTTTTAGATTTCCTCTAAAAAGTAAAACTAAACAAATACAGATAAACCACTATGTCCCATGTCTGTCCCCTTCCTCCTTTCCAGAGTTAGTGACTATTTTATGGTACTGGCTCTTCTCCTCGTGTAGGTCTGTTGTCTCATTTCATATGACTGTTTCTTTAATCTATCGTTATTGGAAACAACCAAACTATCCATCAGTTAAGGGACAGATAACTTGTTGGTTACCCAGGCAATGAACCAGTACCATATGAAGTAAGCATCTTTTTTTTGAGGGAGAGAGAGAGAGAGAGAGAGAGAGAGAGAGAGAGAGAGAGAGAGAGAGAGAGAGGGAGGAGAGAGGAGAGGAAAGATATCTCTAAGAAAAAGGGCTAGACAGGGTGGTAAAGAGAGGTTCCAAATATTCACAAAATTTAAAGTAGTCAAAACATTAATCAGCTCCTATTTGACCTTCATTTCTGGCTAGAAATCTTATTTCCTTGGTTTCCAAATTCAATGTCACTTTCTTGCTCATGTGCTTTCTGGTTCCAGAGTTTCTTTGTTGCTATAGTCAACTTCCCTCATCCTTCTGGCTACTGGTCTTTCCTGCAAGCATTTGCTCTGACATCAAAGAGACCTGTAGCAATGATCTCTATGCAGTCTACCATGTTCACTGGAAGTTAATTGATCATTTCTGGGCTGAATAGGGCATTGTTTCTTTTCTTTTCTTTTCTTTTCTTTTCTTTTCTTTTCTTTTCTTTTCTTGTCCTTTCCTTTCTTTTCCTTTCTTTTCCTCTTCTCTCTTCTCTCTTCTCTCTTCTCTCTTCTCTCTTCTCTCTTCTCTCTTCTCTCTTCTCTTTCTTTCTTTCTTTCTTACATGAAGAAACAGGGTTGTTTTGTCTAGGGATCTATGATCTTACCAAAGAGACAGAAGGAGGTATAGAGAGGAATAAGGTCTAGATGGGCTTCCATCCCCATCCCCACCCAGGCTGTGTGAGTCTGGATGATTTGTGATTCTGTTGTTTCCTCCCCACTTCAATTCCCTCAACAGCTTCCTCCCTGCCCATTCCTTCCAAGTATATTCCGTGGCTCAACATCCTCCTCAGCCCAGCCCCTTGTGCAACAGGATCAGTCCTCTGTGCCCCAATAAAATAAGCATGGATGCCAGGTGGGTCTCTAGTTTTATCATCGCTTTTCTTTTTCAACCACAGTACCACATATGTTCCTGGGAATCACCATGACCACCCACCGTAACTTCCAGAGCACCATCACAGTATCCCTGTCAGTCTTCTTTTATGGAACTCTTAGAACTCCCCTCAACCATATGCCCAGGAGCAACACAGCTAACTAGCCAGGGCTGGCAATGACCAGCCATCTCTATCCTACAGTCCTTTCCCCTCTATGGACTGTGTTAGTGAGGACAGCTTTTTCTCCCTTCTGAGAAACAGTTGAATGCAGTGTGGTTTGGGTCGGAGGACTGGGAGTCTAGATCTTGTATAAAGGATACACAAATGGCTGCTACAAGAAAGAACTATAGACTCCTCAAGCAATGTCTTCATCTGAGTGCATCTCTGAGTGTCTGAAGTGTCATGGAGGGCAGGATAGATCACCAAGCCAGTGTTCTCGGAAGTAGTACTTGCAGCATGAAAATATTGCTTACATAGAGATTCTGTGACTCCCGGGATATGGAAGGACAAGCTCAAGTCAAAGGGTAAGGCAATCCCACGATGTCACCCCTGGGATAGAGATAAACGCCGAAGAGGAAAGCCTGGGGGACCATCAGCTAAATGCATATGCCTGTATCAACTTCAGAGACAAGAGGCATCTGGATAGGGTCTTAACAGCAATGAGCAGATCACAGTAATTCCCTCCCCAAAGCTCTGACAGCCACAACAGAAGCTCTTCCTGCCCCTTCAATCCCCGAGGCACCATAGCAGAGTTCAGACTTTCTATAAGGCACACAAAAGCCAATTGAGTCTCTCCAAGAACTCTCCATGAAGCAGAAAGCATTTGATCTGAATTAGGCGGAGATCTTATCTATTATGGTAAGGAAACATATCAGCGGTTCCTCAGAGTTAGAAACCCTTCCAACAATGAGTCTCTCACCTGTGGGAAACCAAGATTCAAGGGATTAATCAGAAATAATATTTCTATCTCAACGATGATGAGTATAAATGATGAAATTATGCTACCTATAGAAAAGTAGTGTGGAGGAACCTTGTCTTTTAAAATGAGTATAAACTAGAGCTACCAATAAAACATAGCCTGAAGCTTGTTCTTATAAGCTAAGCACTGCATCTCCAAAGAGATAACTAAATAAAAGCTTTTCCTTTGCCTCGGGGAGATTCTGAGATTCCTTCTCTGGGAGATTTGTTTTTGAAAAAAAAAAAAACTGTATTAGATTTTTTTTTTGCATTAGAAATTGCCAAATAATTAGATCAATTTCTTATGGTAATTTTATTTCATAAAGCACTTCGACTTACTGAGCAAAATCCACCTCTGATTCAATTAGTTTTGCAAACCAATTCATAAAAACACTTCAAAATGCAAACCAAAATATGGTCTGTGGTGGAAATACATGGCTGGCTCTCCAGTGATTTGATTTTCATCGGAGTGAACCACGTTATAGTCACTGGTGCGGTGAAAAGTGCCCGACTAACTAAAAATAGTCAGCAAGCTCTGAATAAGGAAAGGAACCCTGCATTTGTGCCTTTTGTAGCATGCTCTATTATTGTTACTAAAGTAGCATTGTAAGGATGCGACTGAATCTCCCCCGCTGAAGATGCTTCCAAGTCAATCAATACCTGCAAGGCAGCAGCAAGAGCTTGGCTTGAAAGCACAGAGGAATGGTTGTTTGACTCAAGTCAGGATTTAGGAAATGCCCAGACACCGGATTGAAAGAGGTCTCGTCTTCCAGAACCCTGTGGGTCTCTTTGTGGGGCAGTCCATTCCTGTCACAGTCAGCCCCACCCCTGCTTTTGAAGTCCACTCTTACAGTCTACAGAATGCAGGCCACCCTTCTGGAGTATCAGTTGGCAGGGTTGGGATACGGAGTGAGGCATCCATGGGGTAGTGTGCGTGGGTACGTCCCTGCAAATGGGAATTGGGGTCGAGCTTCTCACTTGTCTAAGAAAGCAAGCAAGAAGGTTGCACAACTCCACCACAACTAGTATCACCATACACATGGGTACACACACACACACACACACACACACACACACACACACACACGCACACGGGCACACAAGCACATATGTACACAGAAGCACACACACATTCCACAGGCATCATAAATGCCTGTAAGTCCCACTCCTGTCCTTCCCTGAAGTCCTAAACCTATTTACCAATGGCATCTGGCAAGAATGGAGTAGAGAAGCTTTACTGGCAGGCAAGTTCAACCTATGGCCAGGGGGCCAAGCACATCCCCAGAATAATTAGGAATGCATCCCAACACAAAATTCCAAATGTACTTAAATTTCTTAGATATTTTTTCCTCAGTGTCTCACACCAAGTGCCCAATACTCCAGGATAGAAGGCTAGAGCCAGCATCTTTTCCTGTTATAGCTCTCCCTCCTCCCATGTACCACATAGCCAGGACATCACAGCATATTACAGCTCTCCCTCCTCCTATGTAACACATAGCCAGGACATCATGGCACACTGTCAAGTGCTCCTCTCTTTTCTGTTCCAGATGGGATCTCTCTGCCACTCCTAATACTCATAGGATGTAAGCCCCACAAGGTCAGCAACATTTGTGACCTCTCTGATGTCCCTTAATGCCACATGCTTATAACAGCTGGCACAAAATAGACACCGTAGGCTAAGTAAGCAACAGAGTAAACTCATGTTCTCTTTGCAACTGTGTCTGGGACCTTAACTGGCCTTCTTCCCATATGCACTCGCATCCCTGAGCTAACCATGAACATGAATCTGCTCTTCTAGCTGCTATGGTATCATACCCCACTGCAGACAAACATGGAGTCTCTCGCTACCCCAGGAAATGCTATCACACTTGAGCCTAAAGGCCTTTTGCTCTATGCTAGCAACTTACTGAGTCTGGACTATGGTTCAGATCCTTCTCAGTACAAAGCATTCAGCTGTATTAGTAACCTGTCTCCTCATGTCCCTCTCCCTGTTCCTCACCTGCTCCCTGCTCCCCTCTCCTTCCTTCTCCCTCTCCTCCTCTCCCTCCCTCTCTCTTTCTCTGCCTTCCTCCTTCTCTCTTTTGTGTGCAGCTTGTAAGGGTTGGTTCTTCCTTTCTACCATTTCAGTTCTGGGACTTGAACTCTTAACAAGGCCTGACCTTTCCTAAGAAGGCATTGAGAAGCACAGGGAAAACCCAAAGTGACACGTACCATCCTATGTCCCCAAAGCTACAGGCATGGAAGAATCCCTCGGAAAGACAAAGGATTATGTCCATGACCTATGAACAGCCTTCATCCTCTGATGACCTCAGAGAAGTGGCCTACATCTCATAAAAGCTGCCTTCTCTGGCTTGCTACTAGACGAAGCGTCTTTGAGGCTATTGTGCCCACAGGCAGGGTCTCTGCAGGCAGAATAAGGCCACTAGAATGCCAGAAGTCACTACTGCAGGCCAGTCTAAGGTGAAGGCTTTCTGAAGGAGCCAAGAGAAACAGTTTGTTTGCATAGCCCCAACATATCTCACCAGAAATGTGTACACACTGATGTCATCATGATTTTTCATTTCCATGAAAATTTCTGATAGCTTTCCCTCTACAAATGGGAGATTGTCATAGTTCACGAAAGCAATCATAACAAAATATCATAAAGTAGGTAAGTTAGAAACAACAGAAACGTGTTTCTCATGGTTATGCGTGGTGTCTGGGAAGGTTGTGTTTTGATTCAGGCCCCACCTCTTCTTACGTGGCAGAAAGGAGATTGCTTATTTTCCATCCCCACTAGGAACACTAACGCCAGCTGTAAGCCTTCTACCCTCATGGCCCGATGGCCTTCCAAGTGGCCTGCCTTCGAATGTTATCACTTGAGGATTCTCTGTCAACATATAAACTTGGGGAAGTCAAGGGCTCATTCTACAATAGAACTAAAGCCATCATCAGGGCTGAGCCAGGCTGAGCTTTGTGTCAGATATGGTGAGATGAAAGGAGATGAGAGTATGCCATTTCTGACAAACCTAAATTAAGTGTCACCGTGAAAAGAATAACCCATTTAAAAAGCATCAATGTTCTGCAACACAAAAGCTTACCTAGCATCTGCCACTGACTGGATAGATAGCACTAAAGAGCTATGACATCAAAAGGCACAGCGGGATCCAGGATTGGATCCTGAGTGGAAAAAAAGGTACTGGGAAAAGTGAGTAAAATCTGAATAATAACTTACTGTAGTTAATAGTACCGTATCAACATTAATTTCTTAGATAACTGATCACCATGGTAACGTAAGACATTTACATCAGAAGATGCTGAATGAAGGCTCCACGGAAACACTACTGTACAAGTCTGAAATTTATCTGAAACACACACGTGGAGAAATCAGAAATTGCTCAAAATTAAAATGAGCAAAGAGAAAAAAAATGCCATTTTTCTCTGCCCTCCCTCACAACCCCAGCAGGGAACCCCGGTTGCCCAGGCAGAAGCCTTCTCACCACACAAGCCTGGCTACCTGGAACAGACTGTCCAAGCCAGGGAAATGAACACCACAAAGCCATCAGCACGAAGGATAGATGGGACACCTGAGGCACCGCCCCCAGGGGAGGAGCTATGAGTCATTGATAGCCAGGGGTGCGGGGAATTACATTTCCTTGGGCATATGCCTTCTGGTGGGTTTCTCATGACCCAGTGAATGACTCCACGGGCACACACAGGTGGACAGAAGTAATTAGACTCAGTGTGCTCGAAAATTAAATAAAAGCTAAAGAAGGAGGTCATGAAGATATGATGGGTAGTCCTGGCAGGAGCTGGAGCTGGTGAAGACACACTATATACATGATTTCAAAAGATTAGTTTTAAAAAAATTCATAAGAACACAAGACTGATCCTTTCTCCAAGTGCCACTTACAGCAGCAGAACGCTACACCAATTCTTTGGCCCAAGAAACATCCCTTACTTTTTCTATTTAGAATCAATCCCCCTTCACACACACACCCTTTTCTTCTACAGCCAACACTGGCTCCTGGCAACCTATGCAGCACTGGAGGAAGGCGGGGCAGCCCACACCTAACTTAGAGAGCATCTATCTCCTTGCTCAGACAGAAATCCAAGTTTTTTGTTTTGGAATCTTTTTTGTTTTGTTTTGGTGGTGTTTTGAGACAGAGTCTCACTATGTAGCTAGCCTTGGCTGACCTGGAAAGCACTATATAGACAAGGCTGGCCCCAAGCTCAGAGAGATCCACCTGCCAATGCTGAGGGCTGGTATTGAAGGTGTGCACCGTCATACTCAGCCCCAAATCCAACCTCTGAGTTTTACCTAAAACAGCAAGGAACATCTTGCTCAGCCCCCACTTGTAGCTTTTTCCAGAAAGTCACTGACTTCAAAGAACCTGGAGCTCGAGCATTAGTAAACATAGTGTGGTTTTTCATATATATCTATACCTATACCTATACCTACACCTACACCTACACCTACACCTACCTCTACCTCTACCTCTACCTCTACCTCTATCTAATGATTGCTTAGAACTCATTGTCTTTCAGAGGATAACAGTCATTTGAAAATGGGAAGGAAAGCAATCACCTCTCTTTTCTCCCGAAGCTGGGGACTTTTAAAACTCCTGGCAAGTTCACAAGTCTGGCATGTGAACTTGTCAAATGTGATCTCCCGGCAACCGCCTTGACATTTTACTGAGAGTGTACTCAAGCCGTAAGACACTTTTGGGAGACTAGAAATTAGATCCATCTTCTTAGAAAACACTGACTCCTAGGCCAGAGAGATTCTGTGCTGTACGAGGCCTCCTCCATGCCTCCTGTAGCCCACTCCACCCCAGGCAGCCCAACAACTAAGAGCTTCACAGGCTTCGAGACCTGACACACAGTAGTGTGTTGAGCACTCCGCTATGAACTTGCCAAGTCTAGTTTTCAGAGGTTTAGATCCGTTCACTCACCAATCTGTTAGTGGCTCTAAGACAACCACTGTCCTACTTGAGGTGTGAAGAACATAAGGAACCAGGAAATCATGACTGGCCTCAAGTAATGAAGACAATGAGCGATCTGTTGCTTTGGATGACAACGGTCCCCCACAGGCTCAGGTGTAGGAGTTACAGGCCTCATCCCCCTGGATCTGCAACTTTTTCTCCTGCTCCAGAAAGTGAGGTACTGGGCCTTCTTCCTGGGGGGTGGGGAGTGCAGTAGTAGGGGAGTTTGTTTCTGGTTTGCTTGTTTTCATTTTGATTTGTTCGATGGTATGTCTGACAAAGGATGGAGACTAGATAGATGCAGGGAAAAATGAATCACATGACCTCTGACAGGAAGGAGGTACAAAGTAGTCAGACATCCTACAGAAAGCTTGATGCTGTCCTGAGCCTGAAATCGGAGATCAAGCTGAATGCAGTTACTCACCCAGAGAACAGGAAATGCTACAGGGTCCCAGTAGGAAAAGCCAGCATTCACTTGGAGGACCAGATTCCGTGCTTAAGTAATTCGCATGTGCTTTCTCAGTCAGTCTTCACAGAGACCCTACTTTATATACAGGGGAAGTGAGGGTGGTGGAGATACAGCAGCTTGCTGTCTGGTTGGCACTCCCCATGCCCCACATACAGGTGGCAGATAGAAGTTGAGGCTAGTTGTACTCAGAAACCAACTTCCCAACCACAGGCTCCATTGTCTTCTCTCTAGTTGAAGAGGGCACCATTTTTTAACACAGCCAGGTTCATGTCATCTGTGTCACGTTTTTCCACCAAGGGCAAAAACAAAAACAAAAACAACCCTCTTTGTTATAGTTAGCGAAGAAAGTGTAATAGAACTATATCACACAGTAACTTTTTAAAGACAAAGTGAATAAACATAATAATAATATACATCTATGGGATAAATAATGTTATTGTTTGTGATGGGCAAAAGTTTGCTTGAGGTGTCCACTCGGACTTAACTTCTCTATGAAAAAAAATCAGCAAACTGAAGTGATGAGATATGGGGATCTTTCTATTTTCTGAAACAAGCAAATCATGTCATGGTGTTAGAGATGGGGGGAAACCATAAAGCTTGGACTCACAATGATGATAACTCCTGAGTTAGAAAACCAGTACCCAGTCAATAAGATGTGAGATCTGCCCTGGTACTATAAAGAGAAGCACTTGAGTAGACCACAAAGTTAAATCATTCTATGTGCACCCCACTGGTGTCCTAGCCCGTATCTACTTTAATTTCCTAATTTAATTTAAGCATCTGATAGAATTCATGATGTATCAACTACTACTAAGTATTTTGACTCATTCTCTGTTACCAGTCTGGATGGGCTAACTGGTGCTGCTATAATAAATGAGTACCGAGACTTACAACAAGAAAGGTTTGTAGTATTTTGCAAATCCCTGATGGTTGGTTACAGCTCTTATCCCACATGGTCTGATCCCCATCATGGAGTCTGGACTAACATTTGGAAGAAAGCGAACTACGGACTCACTATCCAAGCTGCTTCCAAGGATCGACAAAAGTTACTATAGCTTATCTCTCATTGATCAATGCTAGTCACATGATTCACCTCACTTTGGTTGGTCCCCATTATATATTAACAGTAATAGTCTACCAATGTTTGAAGATCGCAAAACACTGGAGAATCTGGGACAGAGAAGTAAGTAGTAGTGAGATCCATGTTGGCACTGTCCAGGTGATGCAGTGTTTGGGAGCACATGCAGAGGTGGGAGGACATCCACACCTCTAAGTATCTCTTTACAATAAACAGCAATCACTCTGTGGCCTTCTCAGGCTCAGACATAAGCAAGAACAAAATCCTTGGGCCTTTCTAAGTATCCATTGACCTTAACTTTATGTTCACACAAATGTGCTAGCTCTGCTGGGCGTTCTTGAAATAGAGGGCTTAAAAGACCCTTCAACTATAATTAAAACCCCATGGAATTGGCATAAGGAATGAACAGGGAGATCGATAGAACAGGACGGATGGCCCTAGAACATATAAAAACGTAATTTATGATAAGAAAAGCATCTTGGATCAATGGGGAATGGAAGAATTATTCCACGGATGGCATTAGGACAGTTGGTTAGCAAATTAGAAGAAAAAAATCAATCTCCAGCCTTAATTCATACTATATACTGACATAACTTTAACTCCAGATGGATTAAAAAATTTGAGAAATAAACAGTAAAGCAGGGACCTTCTTCATATTCACCCGCAGCCACTCCAGCGTTTTTACATCTAAGTCCTTGCTCATAGGAAACCATCCACAAAAGAGACGGTCACACAGGTCTTAAAATAGTTTGTGTGTGAAAAGAAAACTAAAGCTAAAATACTACCTAAGGACAAGTATTTACAAACCAGTAGAAAAATAATATCATTTAACATACAAAGGAGCACATACAAAACACAACAGAAGTATTTTACGATCCACAGATGGAAAATGGGCAAAGGACTTAAATAGACAAATTACCAGAAACAACAGAACTTAAACACACACAGTCAAAAAATATTTAGAACACATGAGTAGTTAATGAAGTACAGCCCTTCCTGAATCCCTGGGGGCTACTGCTTCCTGTGACTGAAACAAGACACTGGCCAGTGGGCTCAACAGGTAAAGGCCACCAACTGATGACCTGAGTACAATTCTCAGTGCCCACAAGGTGGGAAGAGGAATGAACTACACAAAGTTGTCCTCTGACGGGCACATGCTCATGCTTGCACACGCACACACATTTAACAAATGAAGTGCAACTCCTTGGGATTTGGTTTGTTTTGCCTTTAAGACAAAGATCTCACCATGTAGCCTTACCTGACATGAAACTCCTTATGCAGGCCAGGCTAGCCTTGAACTCACAGAGTCTCTCATTGTGCCTGTGTCTGCCTCCTGGAGGCTGGGATCAAATCGTGTGCCATCTTGCTGGCTGAGACAAGTGTTTACTAATGGTAAGTTCCACTGGGGCATTTGTATACACTTCAATTCAACTTGGTATGGTTACTTTTGTGTTTGTGATGTGGGATATGGAACTCATAGTCGTCTACTGATGAGGCAAGCTTTCTTCCCTGAGCAACATCCCAGAATTTGTTTTCTGCCATCAGGTCTCAGTATGTAGCCTAGGCTGACCTCAAACTCGCTGTCTCTTTCCTTATATTCCAAATGCTGAGATGAGGTTCCAGGAAAGCACCATCACGCTCAGCTTGCTATTACTCGTAAAAAGTAGATAGATGCTGTAAGATAATATGGGAATATGTCCAGATACTTGCAACCCTCACACTCTGCACTGAAGAAACAAGCTTATGTGGGGATAAGTTTTATGTACAAGTATGCTCATCTTAACACGGTCATAATAAAGAAAAATTCAAACAGCAAGAAGCTAGTCAAGAATATGGAAGTGAATCATGATCACATATGTGTGCATAATGGCTTGTCACTTAAATGATGCTCATTTGAGTTGGTAATAAGAAATGGAAATGATTTTTTCTGGTGTATATGATCAAAGAAGTCTATGAAGTGAATGTCCACACAACACATGGTTGTAGATATGAACTATACACATAAAATATATATGCCACATGAGTGCACATATAACACATGGCTTTATATATGTCACATGAGGTACACATTATATATCTTATGAGTATATGTACAACACATGACAATATATATGCTACATGTGTGTACATATAACACATGATTATAAAAATGCCACATGAGTACACATATAATACATGACTATACAAATGGCACATGAGTGTACATACAATACACAATATACAAACAACACATGACTATACATATGTCACATGAGTGTATGTACAACATAAGACTGGAAGCAATACATGGCTGTACATGCAACATAAGTGTGCATACAACACACAGCTATACATAAACCATACAGCTGTACAAACAACACACTATGTGTGTGTGTATATATATATATATATATATATATATATATATATATATAATATGTATATAAAACACAAGTATATATACAATATCTATGTGTATATGGAATACAGGACTATATATTTTTATAATACAGAAGTGTACATGCAATACATGTTTATACAAAACAGAATAATTTTTCTGAGAAAATAATCAACAAAATTTTTATTAAGAAGTTCCCCAAAGTGACAACATTTTCTTCCTACTTTTTCATATATGTTAATTTTCATTGTGGAAGCATGTATTATTTTTTAGAAGATAAATAAGCATCCTACCAGCTGATAATAACTGAGTGTTGAGGGCATGCATCACATGGCACATTTTTAATGCCATTGCTATCTGTCACTAAAGACAGAGCATCAGATCCAACACATACTAAATGCCAGAGAATCCTCAAGGAGTCCATATATTTAACCTCTCACTCAGTGTTAACGTTCCTGTTTCACAGAAGACCAAGACACAGCAATTGAGAGACTTTTTTGAAATCACTCAGCTGGTGAACCAAGACAGATGGATTCTAAAGCCAGCGTCATTGCGTTTATTCCATACAACGACCCTATGATCCCATTGTTATTATCTTACACATGAAAGAAACTGAGACTTTGAAATTTTAAGTAACCATGGCAACAGGGCTAGCAGAAATGGAGCTGTGATGAGCTCGGGCATCTAGCTTTGAAGCCTAACCTCCTACCCTATTTCTCCTCCTACCCCTACCTGAACCCCTATCCCTACCTCTACCCCTACTTTCAACCACTGGATAAGGCTTCCTTGGTAAATATGTGCCCCCTTCTTAAGAAAGTATATAATCATTGGTAATATTTTTGTTATTTTGTTTCTTTGCCTTTTGTGCATTCCTTCCTTAGCCCTAGACATTCTAAGATTGCCAACTTTATTCCAAGCTTGTGGTTTGATAAAGATCTTAGCATTGAAGGACTGAGAGACTTTCGACATTTTATAGATGTTTGCCATTTCCATTTTTTGCTGCCTTTACTGGCCAAATAATCCCCAAATTCTAGAAAAGTCTATCTGTCAACCAATGGATGAATAAAGATAAATGTAACACGGGCACACTAGAATACTACTCAGCCTTTAAAAGCAAAGGGAATCTTGCCATTGGAAACAACACTGATGAACCTGGGAGGTGTTGTGGTAAGTGAAATTAGTCAGCTAGACAGAGTAATACCATATGCTCTTGCTCATGTGAAATCTAAACAGAAGCATGGAGCAGAGTGGTGGTGACCCAGGACTGAGGCTGGAAGAAAATGGAAGATGCCAGCCATAAGCTACATAAGCATTTAAGTTACATATTGGGAGCGAGTTCAAGAGATTTTATGAGAGCTAGCAGTAATGCACACTTGAAAATAGGTGCCATAAGACAGCACGGGGGAGAGGAGAGGAGGAGGGAGAGAGGATGGCAAGGGGGTTCTACAGAATGCATCTGCCCAAGAAGGACTTGATCAAGTTTCTGCAGGATCGTGGTTGAGATTCGTTCTTGCAGAGCATAAATGATTGGGAAACATTAGAAGTTTAGCTAAGACTGCTAATAGGGACCATTCAGTTACAGCCTTTAGCCATCTTTTTGAAAGTTACCATTTCAAGGATGCTGAAACTGTAAGTATAGAGTCTGAGCCAGTGAAGCATGTGAAGCGATGATGATAAACCCAAAGAAACCAAGTCTGAAGAGACTCTTGATGAGGGTCCACGGAAATATAGAAAATCGGTTCTAAAAAGGGAGCTAAACCAACACTCCCAAAAAGGACGATGTTGTTCACGGCTGGTATACAGGGACACTCCCAGATGGGACTGGTTTTGATACTAATATTCACTCAAGCTCAAAGAAGAGAAACGCCAAGCCTTTAAGTTCCAAGGTCACAATAGGGAGGTTGTCAGAGGAGGGGATGAGGCGCTCCTGACCATGAGCAAAGGAGAATGGGCTCAAGTGGAGACTGAACCAGAATGGGCTTATGGAAAGCAAGCACAGCCTGATGTCAGAATTCCACCAAATGCCAAACTCATTTCTGAAGTAGAATTAGTAGGTATTGGCTGAAACCATTGATTCAGATCTAAAGACATCCGCAACAATAAAAACTTGGCCTTGAGACTCAGTGTGACTAATGAGAGCTTAGAGCTATTGTAAGGGAAGCGTCAACTGGAAAATTCCAGCTTGTTTATCTGATCACAGTTTATGAGAAGTGCAACCCCCTGGAAGTCCCTTTAGGTCTCAGATATTTTGCTGTCACTATGTAAAGTATTAAAGAGAAATGGTCTTCCTTTTACCTCACAATATAAACTAAAAAGCTCTCATAAAAATGCCATGGGTTGCGCTGAAAGAAAAAATAGACAAGGAGCTGCACCACATAAAATAGGATTATCCTTCTTTTTTTGCCCACCTTGGATTAGGGAGACCTTGAAGAAAGAAATATTTAAGACCCCTCTGAAGTAAACTCATTTCCCTAGAGATCATCACCATCAGTATCATCACTACCACCATCATCCTCATCACCATCATGGCCATCACCATCATTACCACAATCACCATCATTACCACCATCACCATCATGACTACCACCATTATCAGCTTCTTCCTTATTGCTACTTTTATTTTATTATTTCAATGTTGAGTGTTAAATCCAGAACCTCACATAATAGGCAAGGGACATACTACCGAACTACACATTTCCAATTCCTAGCTACCCATTTACCAAAAAATTCAGTTCATGTTCTGAGTCCTTAATAAAATTTAATTTTAATCTTTGGAGCAATATCATAACACAAACATTGAATATCTTGGGGGTTTTGGATGAGGAAGTCTGAGGAGTATGAGAAACCAGCTTAAGGTTACAGGCTACACCTAGCCAGAAACACCCAGTTTCAAAACGAGTACTCTGGGCCACAACAGCAAGCTTTGCTGCTCATGCTACCGCCCAGTCCTCATGAGCAGAAGATGTCCAGCAAGAACTTCACCCTAAGCGTGCCACAGCATAGTCTCAAGAGTCTGAGAGCCTGTCTTTTTCAAATAAAGTCCATACTGCTGAATTTGTCCACTCTTAGGTGTATGGTCCCTGGAATCTCTCAGCAGTTTAAAACATTTTTCCCTCCTCTGGACAAGAAGAAAGTTCACTAAGAGAGTTACCTGCAAAAAGGAGCAGAATGAATTACAAGCATCCATAGTGGGGGTGGGGCTGCATTAAGGATACAGCAGAAAGCAGACCCTGGCTACATCAGGCTGTAGGTCTAGTGGACAAGCCAAAGAAAAGAGCCATTTAGTTATCTGCTACTCACTAGCACACAAGCCAGAATGCCATGGCTTCAAATGACCTTACTTATTACTTTGTCCACATGGTTCTTTAATTGAGACAGGACATGATCAAACAGCATGGCTTCCCAGTACCTATCATCTGCAGAACTGGCCCAGTTGGGCTTGGTAATCCACCTGTAAGGTGGGCTCACTAACACGCATGGAGAGCCAGATCTGCTGTTGGCTGGAACTTCAGAGAGACTCACTCCTGCTATCAGCAGGCTTGAATTCTCCTTCATGTGGCCTCTCCACACAACCACCAACTCAAGGAAGGAGTCCAGGAAGGGTGTGGATACCAGAGGACTGGTTCCTTCTTTGGGGATCACTAGTATAGTAAACTGCTACAAGGGTCATTTTTCTCACCAGTGTGATAAATAGCTTGCTCAGCAGCACAATTACAATGCATACATCAACAAGAATAAATAAAACTTGTGCTACATGGAATATAAATTATACCATAGCAATAATAGCAGGAGCTGCAATTTAGGAAAATGCTCTTGAATATGAGACATTTAAGACTTTATCTTTCCTGTCAACCAGGAGGCCAGGCTAGTATACCACCAACCAGTGCACCAGCCTGAGCTAAGCTGGCATATGGTCAAGAATGGGGGCCTGACTCAGCCCACTTAGATAGATAGATGTGACCAGGCAAGCAAATGTTGAGTATGGATGTGTGGGTTGACTGATACCCCTGTGCTATTTGAAATAACATGATGCTCAAAGACACTTCAGGTTTTTCCAGAAAGATTTCTTTTCTCCTATCTACTACCCTGCCCTCATACCCTGGGGCATAATCTCACCTTTCTAGAATCAGAAATGCATTTTTGGATGCTTTTCTTTTATATTTTTCCCCCATTCATAATCTCTGTTCCTTCCAGACTGCATCTTTCTTTTATTAACTATTTTAATATAGTTTTAATTGAAATAGAATTACATCACCTTCTCCTACCTGTTTTCTCCTTTCTGCCTCCCCCAGGTATCCTCCCTAGAGCCTACTATACCATCCCTGAACTCTCTAGTTTATAGCCTCTTTTTCTTTGATTACTATTGTTACATACATGTGTGTGTGGGGGGGGTTGTAGTATATGCACGAATATATTTTAATACAAGCCGCGGAGTCTGTTTCTCTTGGTGGTGAATATGTGGGTTCAAGGATGACCACTCTGCACTAGATGACTAGTAAAAGTCTTTCTGGGAAAGACTAATTTCTTTATGCTGGAAGTCACTGGTGGCCTGGAGTTCTTTGTCTAGGTGGTAGGAGATTATATTTGGTTACTAAAAACATTCTTTAGATGGCTGAGCAGTCTTAATTTTATCTTCATACTTAAATGTTGAGAAATCTAACACTCCCTGCAATCCATGTGGGAGAGCTTGGTCTGTCGTGGTTGTGAGTTTTCACTGTCTGCGACATTGGCTCTTTCATCTCAGGCTGGCCAAGTCCAAGCGAACGACCTCTTATCCAACCTGAGGGAGAGTATAGTCTGCCCCAATTCTGGATGCTAAGTAGGGAAGGTTCAAGGTCTTGACAGTGAATAAGTTTACATCTTTCACTGAGGCAGCCATATCTTCAGTTGTGGTAGCTACCCTTTGACCATAGAACTTCTGCATTCCTAGTCTTTTTAGAAGTGAGGCAATTGCCCAGCTAGGTGGAAATGAGTGAGAGAGAGATGCAGGATTCTGACTTCTCAGTCACACGTTCGCCCGGGCTCTACCTCACTTCCCTTTCACCCCCCCCCCCAACACTTCCAGAAGCATCAGAGGATGCAAGCATGCGAGAATTGAAGGGTTCAGCGAGCTCATCCACTCGCTGCTTCTCAGCTCTCTTCACTGTCAGCTTAGGGTGTTGTTCTCCAAAACTTTGGGATCTTTGCCTCTATTTACTCTTGGGACCCAACCTACTTGTTTTTGAGAAAACAAATCCATTTAAGTAGAGCTTCAAGTACACACAAACGGAAGTGCAAATGGAACCAATCGCTAAGATAATATTCTTCATGCATTGAGCAACTCTCAAGAAGAGGTAAAGAAAAGTTAGGACACCTCGTCTTTCACCCTCCTCGTTGCCTGGCCATTCCCACGTTTGCATGGCTTCCCCAGTTACGTTGACTCTGCAGCATCTCCCGTTGGCTCATGTTTTTGACCACTCATTGTCTGGCATGTGGCAATACTCTGTGACTGTAAAACTTCAGGAGGTAGGGTCTAACTGGCAAAACTAGTTCACTAAAGACAAGTCTTTGAAGTTTATACCTGGACCTGGGGCCCTGTCACAGTCTCTCCCCCTGAGTGCCATGATGGGAACAGCCAGTGTCACACTCCTGCCATCATGAACTAAGTTGCTCCATACTGCTCTCTCCACCATGATAGGCTGAAACTCCTCAAAACCATGAGCCAAAATAAATCTTCCCCTCTTCCCTTGTTTCTGTCAAGAATCATGGTCACGGTGATGTGAGAGTAACTAGTGTGCTTCCCTGTGACAACACAGACACACCTTTGTTAGCAGGAGCTGTCTTTAAGAGGTGGACCCCATCCATCCTGTCCCAAAATGTCTTTCTCAAATTTCTCTCCCTGTTGTAAAGCACCATCTATGACTGGCATCCCAATGACCACAATTCCCCTAAGCTCGTATTTCTGGTAAGAATTTTTTGTTTTTACTTCCAGGTGATATTTCATCTCTCACTGAGAGACTGCTCAGTGAACTGCAGAAGGGAAGACAGATTGGAAAGTGTTTTTCTCTTCATGGAAGTCATTTAAAAATGGTGTGGATCTTCATTCTTCTTGATTTTCTTGTGTTTTGCAAATTGTATCTTGGGTATTCTAAGTTTCTAGGCTAATATCCACTTATCAGTGAGTGCATATCTAATGACTTCTTTTGGGATTGGGTTACCTCACTCAGGATGATATCCTCCTGATCCATCCATTTGCTCAAGAATTTCATAAATCCATTGTCTTTAATAGCTGAATAGTACTCCATTGTGTAAATGTACCACATTTTCTGTATCCATTCTTCTGTTGAGGGACATCTGGGTTCTCTCCAGCTTCTGGCTACTATAAATAAGGCTGCTATGAACATAGTGGAGTATGTATCCTTATTACCAGTTGGAATACCTTCTGGGTATATGCCCAGGAAAAGAATTGCTAGATCTTCCAGTAGTACTATTGTATCCAATTTTCTGTGGAACTGCCAGACTGATTTGTACAAGCTTGCAATCCCACCAGCAATGGAGGAGTGTTTCTCTTTCTCCACATCCTTGCCAGCATCTGCTGTCACCTGAATTTTTTATCTTAGCCATTCTGACTGGTGTGAGGTGGACTCTCAAAGTTGTTTTGTTTGAGTTACAGAAACAAAGTTTGGAGCTAAGATGAAAGGATGGACCATCCAGAGACTACCCCACCCCGGGATCCATCCCATAATCAGCCACCAAACATAGACACTATTGCATATGCCAGCAAGATTTTTGCTGAAAGGACCCTGATATAGCTGTCTCTGGTGAGGCTATGCCAGTGCCTGGCAAATACAGAAGTGGATGCTCACAGTCATCTATTGGATGGAACACAGGGACCCCAATGGAGGAGCTAGAGAAAGTACACAAGGAGCTGAAGGGATCTGCAACCCTATAGGTGGAACAACAATATGAACTAACCAGTACCACCAGAGCTCGTGTCTCTAGCTGCATATGTAGCAGAAGATGGCCTAGTCGGCCATCACTGGGAAGAAAGGCCCATTGGTCTTGCAAACTTTATATGCCCCAGTACAGGGGAACGCCAGGGCCAAGAAGTGGAAGTGGGTGGGTAGGGGAGCAGGGTGGGGGAGGGTATAGGGAACTTTTAGGATAGCAGTTGAAATGTAAATAAAGAAAATATATAATTAAAAAAAGAAATATAAAAAAAAATGGTGTGGGGCAAATAGCAGGGTCAAAGTATGTACTCTCTGTTCATCTGGTCTTAGTAAGCACTTTCCAGTCTATGAGATGGTAAAGGCAACCCTTCTGGGTTCTCCTACAGTGTAGGCAGACACTTTGGGTGACACCTGCTACACCCTGGGACTCCATGAATCCAAAATGAGTGGTTATATCCAGGCCTGAGGACGGCCTGGGGCACTGAAGCTGAAGACTGTTCACAAAATCCCCACTGAGACACTCGGTCTGTTCAGTAGATTACCGGGAGCTGAAGAGAATAAAGCCTCAACCCTTGCTGGGCATATGGGAAGCTTTAGAAAAATACATACTGTCCATTTTACAAGTACTTGGACAGAGGAGAAAGACCTGCTTTCCAGGCACTCTTTCTGAATCTCAGAAACCCAAAACACAAGCCTCTTAAAGATGGTCTAGATAGACTTCAAGAGCCCAGGTGAAATGGTGCTTTTGAACTCTTGAAGGAAAATTAATCAAAGGAATGGAAATAAAGTTAATTTCTACTTTAGCAAGAACCAGGGGGCTCATTTCCTGAAGCCTGGCTTCAGGTCAGTACTTGTTCTTTCATGCAGCTCCTATAACAACCTATGAGACACACACTGCTCTTTGCCCTGTCACGTGATAAAGGCTCCAAGGCATCAGGGAAAGACAGTGACTGAGCTGAGATTTGAACAAAGCTTGCCAAATCTGTGTCAAGCCCAGCACTGCATCTCATGGAAGGGGACTTTAGGTCTTCAGTTATGATTATGAGGGCTGCATGTGAACTCCTCTGTCCCAAGATTAAGCTGGACTTCTGTCACTGACAAAGGGATAAGGAGGTTAATGTCAGGGACATACCAGGTCCTGGGCAGTAAGTTTGCCTAGCATAAGTCGCTCGGTACACCCAGACCCTGCTGCTCACTAGCTCTCTCCAAGCCCACGTAATTTAATGGATGTGAATTCTGACACACCTTTCTTTAATTCTCCACTCCCAGGTCCCTCTCACTCTCAGCCATCCCCACTTTCAGCCCCATCTCCCAAGCTGTAGTTTTCCCTGAGTCTTCTGCTAACCCTAGTATTGAAAGAGGCCTTGCTAGTAGGTCTGGATATGAAATATTTAAACATACTGGTGTTCCTGGCATTAAAGAAAACAGCCCCCTGACTCTTTTTGTCCTGTTCACTAATGCCCAACCCACTCCTACTTTCAAGAAACAGTTCCCTTAATCATCATCTGATTATCTTGTTCATTTTTGGCCATTCTCATCCCTCCATGCCCCCTTCTCTCTTAGGCATTATCCTCATGAGCCACTGAGATGCCTGCCGCAAAGGCCCCCAGTGGCTTCTACTTTGCTACTCGAGTGGGTAGTGTTTGTCTTACTTTGCCTTACCCGATCCCCTGTCTCTCTGACCTACATCCTCCATTAGGTTTCAGGATCCTCCCCCAGTTTCCCCTTAAAGTGACCTCACTCCCTCTGAGAAGCTGTGGCTGGGTCCTCCTCCCTCCCTGACTTCCCAGGGCTTCTTCTACCTTTATTCTCTTCTTCTTTCAGCTTGTTCATACCTAAAAGACTTTTTCTAGTTTCTTTTCCTGTTGCTGTGATAAAATAACCTGACAAAAACCAATGTAGCACAGAAAGATTTTGTTTTAGCTCACAATTCCAGCCAATAGTCCTTCGTACAGAGAAGTCACAGTAGCAGGAACTTGAAGCAATTAGTCATAGCCACAGCCAAGAGGAAAGAACGAATGCAGGTATGCTCCAGTTTTCCTCTTTTGTGCAGTCCAGGATCCAAACCCAGGGAACGGTACCACCTACAACGGGCTAGGTCTTATCGATTCAACTAATACAATCAAGATAACCCCTCAGATAGACCATAGGACAGCATAATCTAGATCATCTCTCAGTGATACTGTTATCCCAGGTGATTCTAGATCCTGTGAAGCTGACAATGAGTGACCATCACAAAGTTTTCCAGATCGTTGTTTTGCCCACAGTTTCTTCCCTTACCTGCAAGTGAAAGATCCTGACAGAATGTGAAAGGTCACAGAAGCCCTGAAATTGGCAAAATAGATTTCATTGTTAGTAGAACTAGCTTCACTGATTTAGAAAAATAGAGGTGCACAATGCTCTGGCCGCTCCTCAAACCTGTGTGTCTGCCAATGTTCTGACCAGGTGTGTGCCCACTGATGAAGCCCATTGCCAGGTGTTTGTGATATTGGTTGCTGAGAAAGAGTCAGAAAATCTCCCCAGCAACCACAGCCGGGCCAATCCTGAGTTGCTACACCTGCACCAGACTCTTTCCTTGTACCCCTCCCATACCCATTTCTTGTTTAGACATTGTTTAGATCTGGAAATCCCCTACTCCTCCCTTCTCCTTTCCCCCCCAAGGGCCTATAAAAACTGGGACCTCTTTCCCCTCGAGGTCGACTCCTCTACCCCTGCGTGGGATATGAGTCGTCCCCAGAGCTCTGGCTTTCCCCGAATAAAGCCTCATGTGGTTTGCAACAAGCTCGGTCTATCATGAGTTCTTGGGTGTCCGCTACTGTCCTGAGGCCTGAGCGAGGGGCTCCTTTCGGAGTCTTTCACAAGCTCATAATTTCAACTCCCACCTGTATGGAAGCATCTCCAATGCCGTGCTCTAAGATGGAACTCGTGATGTCTTGACCATAAGATCTACTTAACTCATAGCCTTCTTCACCTGGATCAACATGAAGTCTCCGTTGAGCTGCTCAGGCTAAAAATCTTGGTTTCATCCTTGATTCTTTCTTCTCTTACACACCAACAGCCAATGTCTGAGGAAACCCTGCTGGTTTTACTTTCAAAATACAGCCCCAGCCCACGTGCTTCTAACCACCTCTGGACCACATCGCACTCTACCTTACTTACATCTTGGCCTCTACTGTGTCACTGCAATTACTTCCTGACAGGTTTTCCCCTTTCTGCCTTCATATTTCTAAATAGCCAGAGTTGTGTGGTGAAAAGGAAAACCTTTAGGTCTGGGGCTTGGCTCAGTGGTCAAGCACTTTTAGGCTTTGTATTCATTTTCTAGCACAACCAAAAAAGTCTCACAAGTGATCCTTCCACTCAAAACTCTGTTCTGTTTCCCACATGACCTTGATTCCAACTGTGGTTCTTATCTCTCTCATCTCCTCCCACTCTGCCTAGCTTCAGCCCAGTCAGATGACTCCCAGTGCTTCCTGCTGCTCCCGTGGTATGACAGCTTCGCTCTCTCATGAAGCTTATTGGCTACCCATTCTTTTCATTAGTAACCTCGTTACCCTTTTTACCCCACTGAGACCAGCCTGACCATTGTAACATTGTTATGAATATCTGTCCCTGCCCTGTACCTTCAACTGCCTTTTGGTAGTCAAGTCAGTGTTTCTTGTGTTCTATAGTAGATACACACACAATCCCTTCACACACATTTCCTTTCAGCTGTTTTAAATTCTCCCTTTCCTCTAGGACATAAGTATCTCTTTTCATTTAGAGATACCAAATATCTAATACATTACAGTGCCCAGCACATCACAGGCACTGAATAAATGTACAGCAGACTCATCATGTTGAACAGACTCTTAGAATACTGGCTAGATTTTTCATGCCACAGCCAAGTCTTGCTAACTGACCTGCCACATACCCTATATTCTGAATTCCCATTGGTTTTGGTTTCTCTAATCCACACAGTTCATACAGAGATGGCTGGAGATGCTTTGTAAGGAGGCAATAACAGATAAGCAAAGAAATCCTGTAGTAGAAGTATGGGTCTTGGATGAAAGTAGGTACCTAAGGAGGCCATCTTGTCTGCATCCATCTTTTCTGTGTTGCAGAATCCATGCCATATCCCAGAGCAGCTCCCATGACTAGGGCACAATGCCTGCTCATCTACTCAGGACCTGCCTCTGCCACTCACAGGCTGCAATTCCTAAAGCCAATCCCATTTCCTTTCTGTGACTGTTTCCTTAACGGTTACAAGTGCATCATCATTGAACTGACATCTAGCATCATTTTAAAGATTTGCAACTGAGGGCTAAATTAGCTAACTCAAGAAAGAGGAAGAAGGGTTTTTGTTTGTTCATTTCATTTTGTTTTTTACTGTTTGCTATATAACAAACATTCAGGGGCTGGTGAGGTAGCTCAGCAGTTAAGAGCACATATTGATACTATGGAGGACCTGAGTTCAATTCTGAGTTCAATGTCAGGTGACTCTCAACCAGCTGTGATTCCAGCCCCAAATCTAAAACTTCTGGCCTGCATGGGCACCTACACTCACATGCACTACCTAACTACACACACACAGACACACACACAGACACCCAGACACACAGACACACACACACACATACACACACACACACACACACACACACACACAGACACACACACACACACACACACTTACAAGTAAAAATCATTTTTTAAAAAAATTAAATTATTTTGGCTAAGAAGTGATTTTTTTTTAAATTGGCTGGAAATGTAGCTCAGTTAATAAGAGTGTTTGCCTAGCATGCATGAAGCCCTGAGTTCGGTTGCCATACCCCATATATGAGGCTTGGTAGTGCATACACAGAATCCCAGCATTTGGAAGGTAAATACAGGAAGATCAGGAGTTCAAGGTCAGCTTCAGCTACATAGAGAAATTGGAGCCAGCCCAGACTCCACAGGATATCTTAAAAGTAAACAAATACTCTGCGCAACTTTGTTTTCTAAAAACTAATAAAAGCATATTTATATTGTTCTTCATTTATGGTAATGTGATAACCAGTTTTAGGTTTATATTGACAGGCACTCAAGGAGTTATGTGACAGAGTATTTAATCCATGACAGTGGTCTTAGTGCCATGTCAAACTCCAGCACAGGCGCTTCCTCGAGTGACTTAAAGTCACTAGCATGTGTGGTGCTGTGATCTTGCTGTGACTGAGCCAAAGAGTTGGTGGGAAAGCCCAATGTAAGAAGGGGTGGGTAGGGAAGGTCCCACAAGCTGTGATGTAAGTCTCTCCTAACATCAGAGCTGGGAATGGAGTCCTTGAGAAATGAACTCCTAGAGCTTCCTTTGACATTGCTCAGATAGAGCCTGGGTCATAGGCAGTTAACATAGTTAATTTTGCAGACTGTGGCCCAGATGGGGAAGAAGCAAACACCCAAGAGAGTCTCACTGCCAGCCAAGGTTCATGGGCCAAGCATGTGAGAAAGCCATTTCCCTCCTTTTCTATGCAGACAACTCTTGGTTCTGGGACTTTGTCCATCTGGCTGTTCTCAAGTCCTTGAAGACCGATTTTCTCCCATGGTGGCCACTACATACACACTGGATCCTGTCTGGAATGCCCTGGAGAGATACTGTCACTAGAACATGCAAGGGATAGCAGATCCCAGCTGGAGTCTTTCCTCCTTGGCCACTTATCTTTACCAAATGATTTAAGGCCTGGGGCTGGGAGTACTCACAAATAGCTCTAAGTCTTTGGTGGGAGGTTCTCGGAGCCCAGTGTGATTGGAACTCATCTTTGGAGTTGTTATGACAACTGGTACCTGGGAAAGACAGTGCTAATCACACTTCCTAATGAATGGCTTTGACTGGCTCTTTGCCTGAGAAGTGAGTTTAAAGACCAGATAATTACTACATGGGACAGATTAAGAGAGAGGTGCAAGTTTGGTTAGAAACATAGAATTCTTTAAAGGTTTCTTTCTCCCAAAATCTATGAAGGTGAATCTAATAAAGTCTCCAGAAGTCTCCAGGTGAGGCTGAGTCCCACCTAGCCATCACTTGTCACCAAACAAGGTTTCCAGTACTGGAACTGGTTTACATACAATTGTGTGGTTAGCCAAAGGGGTCCCTTGGAAATCCTCAAAAAATCCAGGCTGTTGCCAAGAGAATAGGTTGCTCTCCACAAACTGACATCAAGGCCCCATGTCTGAAGACAACACCCACACAACTCACTGAACATGGAGAGATAGACCTCCTGCCTACATAGAACCTTCACCCCAGTGCTTTGCTGTCTTTGTTTGGTATGGGAAGGCATTTTGCAGGCTATTAAAAGAGAAATGGAGACACAATTCAGCCACAAACCCTTTGATCTACTATGCTATCCTTCCTGCAAAATATGTTAAGGCAATGATGACACAAAGTTTGTCATAGTAATCAACCAATGTTTGACTTGATTTAAGGCCGGTTCCACAGATAGAACCCATACCCAACATTGCTTGAGTGACCAAGAACCAGAGATATGATAGCCCAGAGACCTAGTGTAAGACCAAATAATACTGATCTAAAAGAAGGAAAAAAGTAGTGTTAAAATGATTCCTAATGATATTGTGTTATACTTATAGATCAGTGCCTTATTCACACATTCAGAGAACTTCCTCTTGCAGCAAATGGGAACAAATGCAGATACCCACAGCCAGACATTACACAGGGGAAGAGAGAGAGAGAGACCTTGGAATACACAACTCTAAATAGGATGTCTCTGTCAAATCCATCTCCTTGGAACTCAGGGAATCCCTAGAAAGAGGAGGCAGAGTGTAGAACCAGAGGGGACAGAGGATACAAGGAGAACAAGGCTGTCTAAAATAACTGAACAAAGCTCATATGAACCCACAGAAACTGAAGCAGCAAGCACAGGGCCAAACAGGACTGCACCAGGTCTCTGTCTCTCTCTCTCTCCCCTCCCTCTCTCTCTTCCTCTCTCTCTTCCTCTTCCTCTCTCTCTCTCTCTCTCTCATCCTCTCTCTCTTTCTCTCTCTCTTTCTGTATGTGTGTGTGTGTATTATAGCTTTCAGTTTACTCTGTTTATGGGACTCCTGAGTGTGTGAATGAGTGTGTCTGTGATGAGTGTGTGAATGAGTGTGTGAATGAGTGTGTCTGTGATGAGTGTGTGAATGAGTGTGTCTGTGATGAGTGTGTGAATGAGTGTGTCTGTGATGAGTGTGTGAATGAGTGTGTCTGTTTTTAAATGCTCAGCCCAGAGATTGGCACTATTAGAAGGTGTGGCCTTGTTGGAGTAGGTATGTCACTAGGTGCCTGGAAGCCAGTATTCTGCTAGCAGCCTTCAAATGGAGATGTAGAACTCTCAGCTCCTCCTGAACATTGCCTGCCTGGATGCTGCCATGTTCCCACCTTGATGATAATGGACTGAACCTCTGAACCTGTAAGCCAGCCCCAATTAAATGTTGTCCTTTTAAGAATTGCCTTGGATAAAAAAATTCTAATATTGGGGGAAAAAAAAGATTGTCTTGGTCATGGTGTCTGTTCACAGCAGTAAAAACCTAACTGTGATGGTTTGTATATGCTTGGCCCAGGGAGTGGCACTATTAGGAGGTGTGGCCTTGTTGGAGTAGGTGTGTCACTGATGACATGGGCTTTAAGACCCTCATCCTAACTGTCTGTCTGAAAGTCAGTATTCTGCTAGCAGCCTTCAGATGAAGATGTAGAACTCTCAGCTCCTCCTGCACCATGCCTGCCTGTATGCTGCTATGTTTCTGCCTTGATAATAATGTACTGAACCTCTGAACCTGTAAGCCAGCCCCAATTAAATGCTGTCCTTTATAAGATTTGCCTTGGTTATGTTTTTCTGTTCACAGCAGTAAAACCCTAACTAAGACACTAAGACAGAAGTTGGTATCGGGGACGGGAGTATTGCTGTGATAGGCCTGACCATGTTTTTGTTTGGAAGAGTGTGGATTTTGGGACTTTGGATTTGGAAAGCACATGAATGTTTTCAATGGGGCCTAATGGGCTATCCTAGAAGGAATATGGAAGACTTTGTTGCTGAGAGTGATTTGAACTGTGCCCACCCGGCCCAAGATGTTGCAGTGGAGAATTTCAAAGTGTGACCTAGAGACAGTTTTTGTGGTATTTTGGTGAAGAGTGTGGCTAATTTTTGCCCTTGTCTGAAGAGTCTGCCTGAGGCTAAGGTCAAGAGACTCAGATTAATTGCACTGACAAAGGAAGTCTCAAAACAGCCTGGTGTAAAATCTGTTGTGTGGTTACTAAAGTTCATTCTTATAAAGAGCATATTAGCGAAAAAGAGCAGTTGAGAAAGGAAAATATAAATTATATGATCTGAGTATTAAAGGGACACAAGGAAGTGAAATGGAGCTGGATCCTGTGTTCCAGGATATTAAATTGAATTAAGGGATTAGTGACCTTGAGGCAAGATCCCACCCAGCTAAATTTAGGTTCAGGCATAGTAGTATTAGCCTCTAATCCCAGGAGGCAAAGCATATCTCTAAGTTCTAGGCCAGCTTAGAGTAAATTCTAAGTGAAAAAACAAAACAAAACAAAACTTAAATCTAGGCTTGGTGGACCACACCAATAATCCCAGTGCTTAGGAGACAGGCATTCAGACTCTGAGTTCAAAGTCAGTCTACAGAGGAAGTTCCAGGACAGCCAAACTTAGGCAGTGAAGGAGTTGGAAAACAGTAAGCTGATGATAAAGTAATAGAACAAGGGGGCCATGTTCCAGCCCCAGCAAATAGCAGAAGTCAGCAGCTTTAGCCACATGGCTCTGGCTTTAGAGTCAAGAGTAAAAGGTACTACTGGGACAGTTGATGCTGGTTAGCTGGAACTAAGAAATTAGTGGTGATTAAGAAGAGAACAGCATCATTGAGGTGAAATCTTCTGGGAAGTGTTTTGTGGAAGTGTGTTCCAGGGATAGCCAAGGTTGTACCTCCTTCAGCAGCTTTACTTGGCAATGTGTAAGAGTCACCCAGGTGGTATTGGTTTTGAGGGCATAAAGACATCATGAAGAACAGCTGAGGCTTGGCACTGTGAGAGGCCATGGGAGGCCACTGCTGAAGGTGCAGCCTCAGTTGAAGCTGACAGTTCAGGACTGATGGGGTCATGCAAAGGAATTGAGGCTTGGTACCATGAAGAGACCCTATAAGAGGCTATTGGTGAAGCCTATTTACAACAGAAGATTACAGTGTATTGGAAATGCCAGTACCATGGGATGATCACCAAGAACAGCAGCAGAAGTAGAGTAGATCAACCTGAGCTTAGAGTGCTACAGAGGTCAGAGCTGGTGAAGTGACACCAGCCCTTTGGAGGAGGCTAGAAGATCAGGTGTGGATCACAGGCATTGAAACAAGAAGCTACATCATTGAAGTTGCCTTGGAGACCCCAAGATGTTCTAAATGCCACAGCCATGGACTGTCTACTGAGGAAAACTGCTAACTGGGAGTAGAACCAGCCCAGGAGAAAGACTTTGCTGCGGTTAACAAAGATGAAAAAGGAGCTGGAGATATGCAGACCACTTTGACATCAGACATGGAGGTGCAGAGTTTGGAGTTTGCCCAGCTGGTTTCCTATCTTGCTTTTGAAATTACTGTCAAGTGATTGGATGAATCTCAGAAGAGACTTTGAACTTTGGGCTTTTAACATTGTTTAGATTGCTATAGACTACGGGCACTTTGGAAGTTGGACTAAATATATTTTACATTATGCTACGTTTAGGTATGGCCCCCATAGACTCATGTGTTTGGACAAGCCTATAGGGGCAAGGTAGTGGAATGTGATGGTTTTTAAAGGCTCAGCCCAGGGAGTGGCACTATCGAAGGTATGGCCTTGTTGGAGTAGGTGTATCACTGTGGGTGTAGGTTTTAAGACCCTCACCCTAGCTGCCTGGAAACCAGTATTCTGCTAGCAGCCTTCAAATGAAGATGTAGAACTCTCAGCTCCTCCTGAACATTGCCTGCCTGGATGCTGCCATGTTCCCACCTTGATGATAATGGACAGAACCTCTGAACCTGTAAGCCAGCCCCAATTAAATGTTGTCCTTATAAGAGCTGTCTTGGTCATGGTGTCTGTTCACAGCAGTAAAACCCTAACTAAGAAGGGTCTCTGATGCTTGTGCCTTCTTTGGGGCTCTTTTTCTTCTGTTGGTTTGCCTTGTTCAACTTCAGTGTGGTGGCCTTTTGTTTTATCTTACTGTAGTTTACTTTGTTATGAAATGTTATCTCTTAGAAGCTTGTTCTTTTCTAATGCAAGTAAGAAAGAGAGCAGATCCAGATGGGAGGAGGGGTGGGATGGAGCTGGGAGGGGGCCTATGATCAGGATATAGTGTAGAGGAAAAGAATCTATTTCCAGTAAAAGGTAGAAGAGGACTTACTCTCTATTCTTGAAATGACTTATTGTTCAAGTAGTTTCGACTTTATTTAAATTACAAACCCATCCAGAAGAATGAAAACAACTAAAACATCACACAGACAGTTCAATACTAAGCAAAACTATGCAACTTGAAACCCATTGTCAAGTGATTAGGTATTATTGTACAGTCTTGGAATTACTATATTTCTGGATAAGTAAATAACCATCTTTATTTACTAAAAGAATAGTTCTCTGATGGTAAAATGGAGTATTTAGTCTTCATTAATTTAGCTTATACTGTTATCGTTTTTAAATTCTTTACTTGAATTTAATTTTAGACTTACAGAAAGGTTTCAGTGACAATAACAACAACAATCTCTGGGTGCCCTTTGTCCTATTTAATAACAACAATGGTCTCTAGGTACCCTTTGTCCCCATTTGCCTCTACTATTAAGTCTCACCACAGTGTAATAATAAATTCTAAAAACTTGACATTGGTTCAAATTTTGCCAGTTTCCTGCTAATCCCTTGGAAGGGGTAGGGGTGTTTTACGTCAGTCTGCACCAGCTCTGGAGTCTTTCCTTGTCTTTCATGACTTAGACTCTTCTGAAGAGATCTGGTCAATTATTTTGCAGAACATTTTTCAGTCTGGTTTTGTGATGCGTTTTCAGTGTAGACTGGGATGAAATATTTTGGGAAGGAACACCAGAGCAGCATTGTGCCTGGCGTGAAAGAGGACACATCTGTGCCTGGCATGAAGGAGCACATAATATCAATGTATTACTACCAGTCCTGTTACACCTTGATGATTACAATAAGATATGTCTGACAACTTTTCACCATAAACTTACCACTTTGCCTTTGTATGTAAGGAATATCCTCCAGTGGAGGCCTTTTTGATGCTGTGGGTCATTCTCTTTCTCTCAAGCTTTTGCTCATTAATTTTAGCACCCAATGCTGAACATCAGTATCACAGCATTTGTCTGCTGGTGACTTTTCTATTTTCCACACTCCCTAAACATTTTATAACTGAACATTGTCTTTAAGTGGAAGACAGTTGAGTGTAGATGAAGGACTTTGGGATCAGACCAGTATACTGATGACCTTTGCATCATGGTGACCAAATACATGAGACACAGAGTATAAGAGAGGAAGGCTTTGTTTTGACCCATGGTACTAATGGCCCATGGTGAGGCAGAAGATCATGGTTGCAAAGGCATGTGGTAGAAGGTGCTCACATCATGGTATACATGAAGCAGAGAAAAGAGTACAGAATAGGGTCATGGCAAGATAGAGCTCACTTTTTCTAAAGGCCCCATGTCTACCTGTTCATCATATCTCAATAATGCTGTGATATTATGACTCAATGGAGTAATCCATTCATCACCTCTCAGCACTCATGATCTAACTGCCTCTGGGAACACACACACACACACACACACACACACACACACACACACACAGAGAGAGAGAGAGAGAGAGAGAGAGAGAGAGAGAGAGAGAGAGACTGTACTAATCCCTGAGTGGTTTCTTAGTTCAATCAAGATAACAAAATCAAACCACACAACTGGCCTCCTGGAATCTGAATTATTTAAGTCAATTCTATCATCATCATCATCATCATCAAAAATTAATGCTTGTCTTCTGAAGGGCAATTTTTATCTTAGTTTAGAATAGTTAAAACAGTCAGCCAAGGGATGTTTTCTATCTGCCTAGCCCTCCCACCAAGACACACATGAAGATAGCTTGTTCTTTTCCTGTGACCCAACCAAAATTTTTCTCATTTTTTATACATTCCTTATAAATAATTTCATGGCCAGGAGAACTGGTAACCAGCAACACACACACACCTCACACATAAACATACACACACACCACACATACACACACAAACACAGACATAGACACATACTCCACACACATTCACAGACACACACACCACACATACAACACACACACACACACACACACACACACTGCCCCTCTATATTCAGGCTTGCAAGGTTCTATTTGCCTTCACAGTGTAGTTCCTAGAACACTATGCTCTTCCAATCCACTAACAATTGATAAATGAGGCTTGCTTAGTAATGGAATATATTTTGCTTTACACAAGCACTATTTTCGTGCCAGAAATGTGGAGGACACATTTTACTCCTTGCTTGATAACTGTACCATAATCATGTTGGTTACTTGATGCATTTTGTTGAAGGGAGAAGAAAGGACAAAGTTCGCATTAAATTCTACTTTTCAGTTCAAATTTTAAATGAAAAACTTCAGTCAGTTTTCTATTTTTAACCAATTATTTTCAATTCTTTTTCATTTAATGAAATAATGGGGTCTGTTATACATGCATCTGGAGGAATAAAAGAGAGCACTCAACTTGTTCACGTCCCTGTCCCCAGCTTATCTGTCTATACTTCGTTCATCAGTTAGATTTTAGAACATTTCAACGGATGCATTATGCCAAACAGCCATTCATTCAGATGACCCCTCTATGTCTTCATTACTGCTGCAAACCTGCTTTTCTTTCCAAGTTGAAAGTGGTAAAGAGTGAATTGAGAAGGCATGATCACTACCACACTCCTAGCTTCCTTTCTGAAGCCGTCTGTCCAGGCAGCATTTGCTTTCTTATAACTAATTGAGGTATATTTTCTTTTTTTTTTTTTTCTTTTTTTTTTTTAAAAAGCCCAGCAGAGACTTTGTTCTCTGGTTAAGTCTTTTTTTTTTTTTTCCATTTTTTATTAGGTATTTAACTCATTTACATTTCCAATGCTATACCAAAAGTCCCCCATATCCACCCACCCCCACTCCCCTGCCCACCCACTCCCCCTTTTTGGCCCTGGTGTTCCCCTGTACTGGGGCATATAAAGTTTGCAAGTCCAATGGGCCTCTCTTTCCAGTGATGGCCGACTAGGCCATCTTTTGATATATATGCAGCTAGAGTCAAGAGCTCCGGGGTACTGGTTAGTTCATAATGTTGTTCCACCTATAGGGTTGCAGATCCCTTTAGCTCCTTGGCTACTTTCTCTAGCTCCTCCATTGGGAGCCCTATGATCCATCCATTAGCTGACTGTGAGCATCCACTTCTGTGTTTGCTAGGCCCCGGCATAGTCTCACAAGAGACAGCTACATCTGGGTCCTTTCAATAAAATCTTGCTAGTGTATGCAATGGTGTCAGCGTTTGGATGCTGATTATGGGGTGGATCCCTGGATATGGCAGTCTCTACATGGTCCATCCTTTCATCTCAGCTCCAAACTTTGGCTCTGTAACTCCTTCCATGGGTGATTTGTTCCCAAATCTAAGGAGGGGCATAGTGTCCACACTTCAGTCTTCATTCTTCTTGAGTTTCATGTGTTTAACAAATTATATCTTATATCTTGGGTATCCTAGGTTTGGGGCTAATATCCACTTATCAGTGAATACATATTGTGTGAGTTTCTTTGTGAATGTGTTACCTCACTCAGGATGATGCCCTCCAGGTCCATCCATTTGGCTAGGAACTTCATAAATTCATTCTTTTTAATAGCTGAGTAGTACTCCATTGTGTAGATGTACCACATTTTCTGTATCCATTCCTCTGTTGAGGGGCATCTAGGTTCTTTCCAGCTTCTGGCTATTATAAATAAGGCTGCTATGAACATAGTGGAGCATGTGTCCTTCTTACCTGTTGGGGCATCTTCTGGATATATGCCCAGGAGAGGTATTGCTGGATCCTCCGGTAGTACTATGTCCAGTTTTCTGAGGAACCGCCAGACTGATTTCCAGAGTGGTTGTACAAGCCTGCACTCCCACCAACAATGGAGGAGTGTTCCTCTTTCTCCACATCCACGCCAGCATCTGCTGTCACCTGAATTTTTGATCTTAGCCATTCTGACTGGTGTGAGGTGGAATCTCAGGGTTGTTTTGATTTGCATTTCCCTGATGATTAAGGATGTTGAACATTTTTTCAAGTGCTTCTCTGCCATTCGGTATTCCTCAGGTGAGAATTCTTTGTTCAGTTCTGAGCCCCATTTTTTAATGGGGTTATTTGATTTTCTGAAGTCCACCTTCTTGAGTTCTTTATATATGTTGGATATTAGTCCCCTATCTGATTTAGGATAGGTAAAGATCCTTTCCCAATCTGTTGGTGGTCTTTTTGTCTTATTGACGGTGTCTTTTGCCTTGCAGAAACTTTGGAGTTTCATTAGGTCCCATTTGTCAATTCTCGATCTTACAGCACAAGCCATTGCTGTTCTGTTCAGGAATTTTTCCCCTGTGCCCATATCTTCAAGGCTTTTCCCCACTTTCTCCTCTATAAGTTTCAGTGTCTCTGGTTTTATGTGAAGTTCCTTGATCCACTTAGATTTGACCTTAGTACAAGGAGATAAGTATGGATCGATTCGCATTCTTCTACACGATAACAACCAGTTGTGCCAGCACCAATTGTTGAAAATGCTGTCTTTCTTCCACTGGATGGTTTTAGCTCCCTTGTCGAAGATCAAGTAACCATAGGTGTGTGGGTTCATTTCTGGGTCTTCAATTCTATTCCATTGGTCTACTTGTCTGTCTCTATACCAGTACCATGCAGTTTTTATCACAATTGCTCTGTAGTAAAGCTTTAGGTCTGGCATGGTGATTCCGCCAGAAGTTCTTTTATCCTTGAGAAGACTTTTTGCTATCCTAGGTTTTTTGTTATTCCAGACAAATTTGCAAATTGCTCCTTTCAATTCGTTGAAGAATTGAGTTGGAATTTTGATGGGGATTGCATTGAATCTGTAGATTGCTTTTGGCAAGATAGCCATTTTTACAATGTTGATCCTGCCAATCCATGAGCATGGGAGATCTTTCCATCTTCTGAGATCTTCCTTAATTTCTTTCTTCAGAGATTTGAAGTTTTTATCATACAGATCTTTCACTTCCTTAGTTAGAGTCACGCCAAGATATTTTATATTATTTGTGACTATTGAGAAGGGTGTTGTTTCCCTAATTTCTTTCTCAGCCTGTTTATTCTTTGTATAGAGAAAGGCCATTGACTTGTTTGAGTTTATTTTATATCCAGCTACTTCACCGAAGCTGTTTATCAGGTTTAGGAGTTCTATGGTAGAATTTTTAGGGTCACTTATATATACTATCATATCATCTGCAAAAAGTGATATTTTGACTTCCTCTTTTCCAATTTGTATCCCCTTGATCTCCTTTTGTTGTCGAATTGCTCTGGCTAATACTTCAAGTACTATGTTGAAAAGGTAGGGAGAAAGTGGGCAGCCTTGTCTAGTCCCTGATTTTAGTGGGATTGCTTCCAGCTTCTCTCCATTTACTTTGATGTTGGCTACTGGTTTGCTGTAGATTGCTTTTATCATGTTTAGGTATGGGCCTTGAATTCCTGATCTTTCCAAAACTTTTATCATGAATGGGTGTTGGATCTTGTCAAATGCTTTTTCTGCATCTAACGAGATGATCATGTGGTTTTTGTCTTTGAGTTTGTTTATATAATGGATTACATTGATGGATTTTCGTATATTAAACCATCCCTGCATCCCTGGAATAAAACCTACTTGGTCAGGATGGATGATTGCTTTAATGTGTTCTTGGATTCGGTTAGCGAGAATTTTATTGAGGATTTTTGCATCGATATTCATAAGAGAAATTGGTCTGAAGTTCTCTATCTTTGTTGGATCTTTCTGTGGTTTAGGTATCAGAGTAATAGTGGCTTCATAAAATGAGTTGGGTAGAGTACCTTCTACTTCTATTTTGTGAAATAGTTTGTGTAGAATTGGAATTAGATCTTCTTTGAAGGTCTGATAGAACTCTGCACTAAACCCATCTGGTCCTGGGCTTTTTTTGGTTGGGAGACTATTAATAACTGCTTCTATTTCTTTAGGTGATATGGGACTGTTTAGATGGTCAACTTGATCCTGATTCAACTTTGGTACCTATTATCTGTCCAGAAATTTGTCCATTTCATCCAGGTTTTCCAGTTTTGTTGAGTATAGCCTTTTGTAGAAGGATCTGATGGTGTTTTGGATTTCTTCAGGATCTGTTGTTATGTCTCCCTTTTCATTTCTGATTTTGTTAATTAGGATTTTGTCCCTGTGCCCTTTAGTGAGTCTAGCTAAGGGTTTATCTATCTTGTTGATTTTCTCAAAGAACCAACTCCTCGTTTGGTTAATTCTTTGAATAGTTCTTCTTGTTTCCACTTGGTTGATTTCACCCCTGAGTTTGATTATTTCCTGCCGTCTACTCCTCTTGGGTGAATTTGCTTCCTTTTTTTCTAGGGCTTTTAGATGTGTTGTCAAGCTGCTAGTATGTGCTGTCTCCCGTTTCTTCTTGGAGGCACTCAGCGCTATGAGTTTCCCTCTTAGAAATGCTTTCATTGTGTCCCATAGGTTTGGGTACGTTGTGGCTTCATTTTCATTAAACTCTAAAAAGTCTTTAATTTCTTTCTTTATTCCTTCCTTGACCAAGGTATCATTGAGAAGAGTGTTATTCAGTTTCCACGTGAATGTTGGCTTTCCATTATTTATGTTGTTATTGAAGATCAGTCTTAGGCCATGGTGGTCTGATAGGATACATGGGACAATTTCAATATTTTTGTATCTATTGAGGCCTGTTTTGTGACCAATTATATGGTCAGTTTTGGAGAAGGTCCCGTGAGGTGCTGAGAAGAAGGTATATCCTTTTGTTTTAGGATAAAATGTTCTGTAGATATCTGTCAGGTCCATTTGTTTCATAACTTCTGTTAGTTTCACTGTGTCCCTGTTTAGTTTCTGTTTCCACAATCTGTCCTTTGAAGAAAGTGGTGTGTTGAAGTCTCCCACTATTATTGTGTGAGGTGCAATGTATGCTTTGAGCTTTACTAAAGTGTCTCTAATGAATGTGGCTGCCCTTGCATTTGGTGCGTAGATATTCAGAATTGAGAGTTCCTCTTGGAGGATTTTACCTTTGATGAGTATGAAGTGTCCCTCCTTGTCTTTTTTGATAACTTTGGGTTGGAAGTCGATTTTATCCGATATTAAAATGGCTACTCCAGCTTGTTTCTTCAGTCCATTTGCTTGGAAAATTGTTTTCCAGCCTTTCACTCTGAGGTAGTGTCTGTCTTTTTCCCTGAGATGGGTTTCCTGTAAGCAGCAGAATGTTGGGTCCTGTTTGTGTAGCCAGTCTGTTAGTCTATGTCTTTTTATTGGGGAATTGAGTCCATTGATATTAAGAGATATTAAGGAAAAGTAATTGTTGCTTCCTTTTATTTTTGTTGTTAGAGTTGGCATTCTGTTCTTGTGGCTGTCTTCTTTTTGGTTTGTTGAATGATTACTTTCTTAGTTGTTCTAGGGCGTGATTTCCGTCCTTGTATTGTTTCTTTTCTGTTATTATCCTTTGAAGGGCTGGATTCGTGGAAAGATATTGTGTGAATTTGGTTTTGTCGTGGAATACTTTGGTTTCTCCATCTATGGTAATTGAGAGTTTGGCCGGGTATAGTAGCCTGGGCTGGCATTTGTGTTCTCTTAGTGTCTGTATAACATCTGTCCAGGCTCTTCTGGCTTTCATAGTCTCTGGTGAAAAGTCTGGTGTAATTCTGATAGGCCTTCCTTTATATGTTACTTGACCTTTCTCCCTTACTGCTTTTAATATTCTATCTTTATTTAGTGCATTTGTTGTTCTGATTATTATGTGTCGGGAGGAATTTCTTTTCTGGTCCAGTCTATTTGGAGTTCTGTATGCTTCTTGTATGATCATGGGCATCTCTTTTTTTATGTTTGGGAAGTTTTCTTCTATTATTTTGTTGAAGATATTAGCTGGCCCTTTAAGTTGAAAATCTTCATTCTCATCAATTCCTATTATCCGTAGGTTTGGTCTTCTCATTGTGTCCTGGATTACCTGGATGTTTTGAGTTAGGATCCTTTTGCATTTTGTATTTTCTTTGACTGTTGTGTCGATGTTCTCTATGGAATCTTCTGCACCTGAGATTCTCTCTTCCATTTCTTGTATTCTGTTGCTGATGCTCGCATCTATGGTTCCAGATCTCTTTCCTAGGGTTTCTATCTCCAGCGTTGCCTCGCTTTGGGTTTTCTTTATTGTGTCTACTTCCCCTTTTAGTTCTAGTATGGTTTTGTTCATTTCCATCACCTGTTTGGATGTGTTTTCCTGTTTTTCTTTAATGATTTCTACTTGTTTGGCTGTGTTTTCCTGCTTTTCTTTAAGGGCCTGTAACTCTTTAGCAGTGCTCTCCTGTAATTCTTTAAGTGACTTATGAAAGTCCTTCTTGATGTCCTCCATCATCATCATGAGACATGTTTTTAAATCTGGGTCTAGATTTTCGGTTGTGTTGGGGTGCCCAGGACTAGGTGGGGTGGGAGTGCTGCGTTCTGATGATGGTGAGTGGTCTTGATTTCTGTTAGTAGGATTCTTACGTTTGCCTTTCGCCATCTGGTAATCTCTGAAGCTAGCTGTTTTAGTTGTCACTGTTAAGAGCTTGTTCTTCAGGTGACTCTGTTAGCCTCTATGAGCAGACCTGGAGGGTAGCACTCTCCTTAGTTTCAGTGGGCAGAGTATTCTCTGCAGGCAAGCTCTCTTCTTGCAAGGCAGGTACCCAGATATCTGGTGTTCGAACCAGACTCCTGGCAGAAGTTGTGTTCCACTCACTAGAGGTCTTAGGATCACGTGTGGAATCCTGTGTGGGCCCTTGCGGGTGTCAGGCGACTCAGCTGGCAAGGTAGCCCGGGGCTCGAGTGGAGTGGAAGGGGTTTGTGCCCCAGATCAAGCCCGGGTAGCCTGCTTCCCTATGTACTGCAGTCTCAAGTTCCGCGCGATTGGATTGGGGCAGGCGCTGTGTTCCACTCACCAGAGGTCTCAGGGTCCCGTGGGGAGTCCCGTGTGGGCCCTTGCGGGTGTTGGGCAAGACTCTGCTGGCAAGGTAGCCCGGGGCTCGAGTCACGAGTCGAGTGGAAGGGACTTGTGCCCCAGATCAGGCCCGGGTAGCCTGCTTCCCTATGTACCGCAGTCTCAAGTTCCGCGCGATTGGATTGGGGCAGGCGCTGTGTTCCACTCACCGGAGGTCTTAGGGTCCCGTGGGGAGTCCCGTGTGGGCCCTTGCGGGTGTTGGGCAAGACTCTGCTGGCATGGAAGCCCGGGGCTCGAGTCGAGCGGAAGGGACTTGTGCCCCAGATCAGGCCCGGGTAGCCTGCTTCCCTATGTAGCGCAGTCTCAAGTTCCGCGCGATTGGATTGGGGCAGGCGCTGTGTTCCACTCACCGGAGGTCTTAGGGTCCCGTGGGGAGTCCCGTGTGGGCCCTTGCGGGTGTTGGGCAAGACTCTGCTGGCATGGAAGCCCGGGGCTCGAGTCGAGCGGAAGGGACTTGTGCCCCAGATCAGGCCCGGGTAGCCTGCTTCCCTATGTAGCGCAGTCTCAAGTTCCGCGCGATTGGATTGGGGCAGGCGCTGTGTTCCACTCACCGGAGGTCTTAGGGTCCCGTGGGGAGTCCTGTGTGGGCCCTTGCCGGTGTTGGGCAAGACTCTGCTGGCAAGGTAGCCCGGAGCTCGAGTCTCGAGTCGAGCGGAAGGGCGAGGTATATTTTCAAGTTAAGCACCACTTAGTTAGGGCTTTACTACTGTGAACAGACACCATGACCAAGGCAACTCTTAAAATGAACATTTAATTGGGACTGGCTTACGGGTTCAGAGGTTCGGTCTTTTATCATCAAGGCAGGAGCATGGCAGCATCCAGGCAGGCATGGTGCAGGAGGAGCTGAGAGTTCTACATCTTCATCTGAAGGCTGCTAGCAGAATACTGACTTCCAGACAGCTAGGATGAGGGTCTTAAGACCACAGTGACACACCTACTCCAAGGCCACACCTTCTAAAACAGGGCCACACCTTCTAATAGTGCCATTGCCTGGGCCGAGCATATACAAACCATAATAACCACTAACACCATTTCAACTTGGATTTTAATTTGTTAGGACCTTTTTCGTTAAACACTAAAATCCCACTCCAGGGCTTCCCACTCCATGGGGAAAATGTGAGCAGGAAGTAGTTCCTGTTGAGGAACACTACATTCCTTGCAAGGGAGGGGAATTATGGGTAGAACTGAGACAAGCCTAAGAAACCTGTTGCCTCTCATCTCTTCTCACAGTATAGACATCTAATAGGGCAGCATTGTCTCTGAGCATCATCTTCCACATCCCCTCACCAAGGTTGTTCACTGAAGAGTTGGTTTGCACTAAAAGAACCTCATCTGCATGCACTTGGCAATGGTAGTAGAAGAAATGATTAATCGAAAAATTTTATTCCTCCTATCCCTGAATAGAAATATACTTCTCTTCAACACTGATATTTGGTTTGTCTGTATAATTTGTTTGGCCTCATGGTAAGTGATGGATAGATAGATAGATAGATAGATAGATAGATAGATAGATAGATAGATAGATAGTCACTTCTTGTTTTTACATTTGACAGTAGTATTTGCTTTAAGGAATGAGATATTAGTGAGTGTGTTGTGGTAAGATGTTTGAAATACCCTCACACACATGAGCTTGCCTCCTGTGCTGCTATTCTTTGAGCCTGGGTCCAGGAATGTGAAATAGATCTGTGCATGAACTGTTACAAGAGGTCAGTTCCAGAAGGAATCTAGCCTAGCTCAGCCTGACCCCAGCCAACCTGATGGACCATGAGCAAGAAGGAATGACTGATCTCTTAGGTTCCTGAGTTTGGCGTGCTTTGCTTTGGGGCAGCAGGTGGCTGATGGAGTAAACTTTTAAAAGGAAGAAAGATCAATATGGAAGTTGCAGAGTGGGCAAACACCCTGAGTGAGTGTGACGTAGAAGTCCTGGCCCCACTGCTCCTCAGCAGTCTCAGTTCCCACGCGTCTCTCCAGTGTCAGGACCAACTTTTCTCTCATGCTGAAGGAGGGCTATGTGGCTAAAATGGCTCCCTAAATGGAATCACATGTGGGTCACCAAGCATCTAGATTATATTCTTGAGACATCAAAATAAAAAAAAATTCAAAAGTAATGTTAGCTTTTTTTGCAATTCTTATATAATCGCTGCGCTTAGGAAATAATTCAATAAAACTAACAGCTCCAGCTTGTATCTGAAGAACTACATTTGAAGACACTTTTAGGAGCTAGGAAAGGGAAACTACTAAGGGGAAAATATGTTTGTACTTGTTTCCTGTGTGGGTTAGTGATTCTCACTAAAATATTTCAGGAATGAAAGGAGACTGACAGGAGGAACTTCCGGCAGCCACAGTGGTACCAGCGTGATGAAAGAAGGGACCAGTGTTTAAAGACATCTTCAGTTTTCACATTTGTGACTGATTTTAATCTTCACTGCAATTCCTTGGGGGTGATGGTACTGTTATCATTACTGAAGGCCAGAAGGTAGACACATGTGTCTAAAGTCAGGCCATTCAGACTGGAGCTAGCGCTCAAACACAACTCTCCTGGCTCAAACCCCGTGATTTTCACAATGGAAAGTAACTCTCATACACCCCAGGTTAGGAAACAAAAGATCTGTGTGGTGCAGAACATCAGATGAAATAAGAGTTAAAAATAAAGAGACTCCATTAGACTAAAAATTAGTCAAGCGCTTAGTCAGGAGCTAGCCAAACTCTTCCAAATAGAAATGAAAAACATATGGAGGCCAAGGTTCAAAAGCAGAAATAAAAGCCTTCAACCTGAAAACAAACTAACAAACAGGAAACAGGAAAGGTCATTCCCAATGTGCTGCTCTACAAAGGGCAGCTCCGTAGGGAGACAGACACACAGAGAGGGGCAACCATGCTGTGTGCTCCATAGGAAGACAGAGAGAAAAGGGTAGCCATACTATGTGCTCATTAGGGAGGCAGAGAGAAAAGGGTAGCCATACGATGTGCTCATTAGGGAAACAGAGAAAAGGGTAGTAGCCATACTATATGCTCATTAGGGAAACAGAGAAAAGGGTAGCCATACTATGTGTTCTTTGGGGAGACAGAGAGAGAAGGGTAGTCATACTATGTGCAACACAGGGAGACAGAGAGAAAAGGGAAGCCATGCCGTATACTTCATAGTGGGACAGAGAGAGGGGAACAGCCATACTGTGTGCACCATAGGAAGACATAAAAAGAGGGGCAGCCATACTATGTGCACCATAGGGAGACATAAAAAGAAGAGCAACCATACTGTGTGCTCCATAGTGAGACACAGAGAGAAGGGTAGCCATACTATGTGTTCCATAGTAAAACACAGAGAGAAAGGGCAACCATAATGTGTCTCTATAGGGAGACAGACAGAGACAGAAGGGCAGCCATGCGGTGGGTTCCATAGTGAGACAAAACAAAAACAAAAACATGAGTTTCCTTAATTCTACCTGTTTTTAATATGGTGTTCACATAGTTGCAGTAATGATTAATTCCTCAAATGCATCATATAAAGTTCTTTGATTAATCCTTCCTTCCCCCATCTCAGTGCCAGCCAATCCGCCTACACATACCTATATACAAGAACATTTGCCTTTGCATGATGTAGCTAAATTGTCTACACATGCCTGTGTGGCAACTATTTAATATGCCTGCTGCCTCTGTATGATTTTAGTATGGGAATAATCATCCATTCACTAACTCTGGGTGCCCAGTTTGCACACAGCAGCACACAGGGGCATCTCTATGCCTAACAAATGGGAAGAATTTCAGCACTTAGAAGATGAAAGGAAACTTTGAGGTTGCTTGTACTTGCAAGAGACCCACAACTGTGCAGCTGTTGTTCAAGATTTTCCTTCCAGACGTTCTACTTAAGCAGTGGCAACAAACATAGACGACTCAACAAAGCCATTCTTCAAACAAACCTGAAATCAGTCACTCTAAGAACAAAGGGGCACTCAATGAAATCCAACAGCAAGTCATTTCAAACAGATAAAAGAAAAGGCATTGTTAAAGTCAGTACATAATTAACTTACAAACTGACTGTGCATGAAATTGTTGAGGCAAGTAATTTGATAAAATTTTTTAAAGGAAGGACTCAACTAAGAACGTGGTCTGTTTCTGCTCTGGAGGGAAGGAGAAGAGAAGGGTCACTTATCTTTTTTTGTAATGAATCACTATTTGTGTTCAGATTTTTTTTGTTTGCTTGTTTGGTTTTGTTTACTTTTGTAACTCTGGCTGTCCTAGAACTCACTCTGTAGACTAGGCTGGCCTTGAACTCAGAGATTCACCTGCTTCTGCCTATAGGTGCTAGAATTAAAGGGGTGCACCCCCGCTGCCTGGCCAGAATCATAACAATAATAAGAGGTTGGGTCATAAAACTTGGTGGCAACCAGGTGTGCTGGTGCACACCTTTCATCCTAGCACTCACTTGGGAAGGAAAGACAGGAGGATCTCTACGAATTAGAGATCAGCCTGGTCTACATAGTGAATTTCAGGCCAGCTAAGGAGACATAGTGAGACCCTGTCTAGAAATAAAACCTTGTGGCATGCAAAACTCAGAAAGAGATCCACGGATGGGACCAGAGCCACCTGCCCTACTATTGCTTCTCATAGGATTTCAGTGTGTGACAGAAATCTGAAAAAACTCCTGTTATAAGACTATGACTTTGAAAGTGAGAAAAAAAAAAACAGAAACAAAAAAACAAAAAAACACTGTGGGCTTTCTTCTTCAGTCTATCCCAGTTTGTCTAGATTAATGAACGGCAACTCTGAACATCAGTTGAGAGCATCAGAGAGTCACCTCCTATCTTCAGTTCTAGCCAAGCAAGGCCAAAGGCTATTATCACCTCTTGATTATCAATGATCCTTGGAAGACAAGGTAAAGGGTCAGGTTCCTGGGCAATGTGCCCAAAGATTATTGAATTGTATTTGTCTTGTCGTGAAACATGCATTGAGCAACTTATATTTCTGGTGGGAAAATTGGCATACATTTTCAGCTACAGCATGTGGAAAGGGGATCGGCCACACAGCCTGGAGACTGCAGTCCTCTTTGGTAGGCAGCTTCTTCTCCTGTCCCTACTCAGGAGTAGAAACTGCAAGGGACAGCACAGGTGACAGAAGCCAGCTGACCAGAGAGCTGATGGTGGTACAGGAGTCAGAGAACAGAAAACTGCCTTGTCCTTAATCCCAGGCTGCAGTATGACCTTGGGTAGCACCACCTAACAGGTACTGAGAGCAAAAGAATGTACACATATGCATGTATACATTTACCACACTTCTTCTACCATTTTTATATGGAGTTATTAAGAAAATATGGTCCATGCTTACAATGAGTTTAAGATCAAATCCACAAAAATCTACAAATGCCCGTGAAAATAGAATAGGGAAAGTTCTACTGGAGCACAGTTGACTAGGAAGGCATTTAGTGGACTGTCTCAATTAGTTTGTCAACTTTACACAACCTAGTTATCCAAAAGAGGAAACATCCATTGAGAAAATGGTGCTGTAAGATTGCCTAGACAGATGATCCTGGGAGGTATAAAAAGAAAGCAGGCCAAGTAAGCCAGTGATGGGACATGGCAAGCCAATACATAAGCATCATTCCTCCATGGCCTTTACTTCAGCTGCTGCCTTCAGCTTCCTGTCTTGAGTTCCTGTCCTGCCTTTCCTTTAGGTGAGAGCTGTAAGATGAAATTACTCTTTGCTTCTCCAAACTGCTTATGGTCGTGGTATTTATCACAGAACTAGGAAGCTAACTATGACAGGGACAGAGACCCCCTTCCTGAAGAGCACAGAAGCTGTGTTGAAGGCAAAGGTCTAAGTAGAGCAGAGTTCAACAATTTGGTCAATTTAATATTGTTTAGAGTTTGTGTAACTTGTAAGGGAAAGCCAATGCTTGCCGTCTTTTGCTTTGTTATGATCCGAGAGGGTTTTGCCATGAGAAAATTTACACTTTCCCTGAGCTTCATTGTGGAACTAAAATGTCTTCTCCTTATCTTCTTGACTTTGAAACCATGGCTTCCAGAATTCAAAACCCCACTCTCAGCTCTCAAAGGAGAGCTATTCAACCCGACTATGTGATATTAGAAAGCTTGGCTTTCCTAGGTGAAGTATAATTGTGAGATGAGAGTTTTCCAGAAGGAAATAGAACTGTGCATAATAGATTATACCAAAGTGGAGAGCTTTTCTTGCTCGTCAATGTGGGTTTTTTTAATTCATCTCCCATTTTTGAAAGTGACCAAAGTTACAGCTATTTTACTAATTATATTGGAAGCGCCAGATGATGTCAAGAAAATTGTATAGCACAATAAAAGAGCCTCTCTATGTATTCAAGCCCCTTTATCTTTCACAGTTTTGTGAAATCTGTAGACCATCTAACCTGTGCGGTGAATTTTCATTTATGCAAAACTATATTAATAAAGATCTATAATGAGAAATTAGACTGAAAAGCAGTTTGTAACGTACCTTTCAGCTTTATAATTAGCTCCATAATCTGTAATCAGATGATTTAGATCTAATAGAGTTAAATTACAAAATAAGTAATTTCTAGTTCCAATAGGAACTGCTATATCTTTGGAATTTTCTGGCGTGCTAATGAGTTTTAGAGAAATCATTGCACACCTTATTCACTTTATTTCCATCAGTAAGCACAATGCCTGGCATATGCTACTTGCTAAGTAAACAAGCACTGGACAAATCAATGACTTGAATGAGCCATTAATAAAGCCATATTGATGCACCATTGCTCACACTCAGGGCCTGAATGATGCTCACTTCCCCATCGTCTCAGAACGTGCATCCATTACCTTCTCCATTCCAACTAGATGGGACTTCTTCCACATCAGTCATTAAATAAAACATTCAGACCTCCTGGTGATGTGTGACAAGACTACTAGTCAGAGTCGGGTGATGTAGGGCTCATTTCTGCCATGTCTCTTAGCCTTTCTGCATACATAGAGGAGGTTTGCATTCAGTCTACTTCCAGTCAAATTCTATTCATGCACAACACAAGTGGTACATGACAACTCATAGAACCCTAAAAGATAAGTGGCTTTCCTCAGTTTATAAGTTAAAAAGAAGACTGAGGCTCAGAAAGATTGAGGACCTTGATCAAGGTCAGGAAATCAAGACACATGATTCAAAAAAGAGGTCTCACTCTAAGTCTATTATTACTATGATGGGCCATTCAAATAGTGACAGGGTAGGTAGATGAGAGCTTTTTAAGCTCTGAAGTATTTTACAAATGTACACTATCATCAATATTATAATGTGCCAATATCTAATGTTACAGAAATTGCCCTATAAAAAGCTCTTCTCTAAAACTCATGAATACCATTGAACATGGCCGTCAAGTCCCTGCCTGGTCAGACCCCTGTGGTAGGTTCTTCCAGATCTGCTCTGTTCAAATCCTCAGCCTCTTCAGATTGGAGCACATGCACACTGGTGTTTGTTTTATTGGTACAGAGTCTTTCTACAGGCTGTTCCCTATTTGTCTTGTTACTTATGTGAAGTGCAATAGGATGCTACCAGTAGCAATGCACTTCAATCCAGTCCAGTGAAGGGGCTTTCCATCAACTGTCATTGAAAGGAGGTATGCCAGAGTTTGGGGGATGGCATGTGGAGAATTTGAAATGATGGGTGAGCAATTAACTTAAGTCTTAACATACCCTCATTCAGCTCTGAGTAGAATAGAATATTCTAGCCACCAAGGCATGCATTCCTTCCTTGAAGAACTGGGTAGCTTCAGAGGTTGAACTCACATTGCCTTTCAAAGACTGATGTCTTCTAATATGCTCTGCTGAGAACCTGCCATTTGTGCTCACTGGCTGAACTGTAAGATGTAAAGGAATATCAAAGCACTCCTGTGGGTGATGTCTCAACCCTTCCAATGGAATGCACCTGAAGTCCTGGGGAAGCAGAGAGGAGGCATGGCTTAGAAGAAAGCTGCTACTCAGCCTGCCTGGGGTCAAGCCCTGGCTTCCTTATCTCACCTCTCTCTGACTTAGGCTCTTCAGGGTGGTCATGAGAGAATATCTGCTTCAAACTGATGTTAAGAGGAACAAAAAGCATTATTAAACCAAGCCTGGTGAAACATGTTCTGTATGTAATAAAACTGTATAAATGTTTGCTTTTTAAAAAATATAAAATTCTAAGTTTACTGATTCCTATAATTGGCTCATGTGTGTTTTGTTACGGAAAAAATGCAAGTTTTAGGAGAGGCTGGAGGCTTACTCTCTGTAGAAGGGTTTCATTGATTGAAACTCCAACACACACACACACACACACACACACACACACACACACACACACACACACAAACCAGTCAACAATTTCATTAGAGATTGGTAGAAGCTTGTATACAGAGTACTTGAGTAAAGCCTGGGTGTTAACAGGGAAGGGAAATTGATTTCTAGCAGATCAAAGCAAAGCCACCCAGCTTTTTATATCACTGGGGATAAAAGAAGTCTCCCTGAGTCTGGTGGTTTGAATAGGAATGGTTCCTTGTAGCCTCATGTGTTTGAATGCCTAGTCCACAGGGAGTGACATTATTAGAAGGTGATGCCTTGTAGAAGTGTGTCACTACAGGGTAGGCTTTGAGGTTTTAGATGCTCAAGCCAAGGCTTAGTGTCTTATTAGAGACATCTTCCTACTTCTTACTGATCCGATGCAGAACTCTCAACTCTTTCCCCAGAACCATGTCTGTCTCTACCCCACCATGCTTCCTGCCATGATAATGGACTAAACCTATGAATTGTAAACCAGCACCAATTAAATGTTGTGTTGTTTTTTTTTTTAAATAAAATAAGTGCTGTCATGGTCATTGTGTGTCTTCAAAGCAATAGGAGCCCTAACTAGACCCTGACAGCAAGCTATTCTCCGAATAAACAAGCAGCATCCAGTCCTGTGTCAAGTATACTGATCTTAACACCAACCTGGGACAATGTCCTCTGGAGACCCTGCCTGGCTAGAATACCCCAGTTTTCCACTTGTTTCCTGTGCTTCAGCTTCTTCCCGTTTCATCTCCACTCATGTGTTATTCCAGTAAGAGTAACTTACTCTTACTCTTACTCTCCTGACTACCCTGGTTGCTTTTCTAATCACATGACGTCTTCTTTTGTAATCAGATGAAATACAAGTATTATTAGAAATAAAACAAAAGGCCCAAACTTGTTTCTGTACAAGCTAAGACAACTGCTTTGAAGTAAGTCCATGAAGGTGACCCCTACATCAGAACACTTGCCATAATTCTCCTACAGGGCCCTGGACTCAGATACTGAGCTTTGGCTACAGTTGACATCTGAAGGATGAACAAACCAGTGGGATCTAATTTGTAAAAACCAAAGAACAAAAGGAAGCTTTGCACTGCATCCAAATCTCACCAAGCAGATCTCCCATTACCATGTTTAACTCAAAATAAAATGTAATTAGATCTATATAAAAACCATCTTTTTTTTTCAATTAACTAGCCGATGAAAGTTGGACTGGATGAGAGTTTCTGCTTTAATTACATGAAAATAATTGCTCTTGAGAATAACTGAATCTGATTTTTTCTTTGTAATGGAGTTATTTTTATTCTTTTAAAGCATGAAAATATGAGCTGGAGAGATAGTTCAGTAATTTAGAATACTTGTCACTCTTGCAGAGGACCCAGGTTTGATTCCCAGTGCCCACATGATAGTTTACAATCACTTGTAACTCCAGTTTCAGGGCAATGGTTGCCCTCTTCTGATCTCCCTGGGCAACAAGGATGAAAATGGTGCATACAAACACTTACATAAATAAAGTACATAAATCTATTTTTAAAATGTAAAAATTTAAAAGTAGGGACTCTGGGATATAGATTAGGCTTAATAAGCCCATCTTTGTGCAAGTTGGATATAATCACTTATTTCCTGGAAGCTCTACTAAACAGTATTCTTTCCCTTTTCCGTTTCCGTTTCCGTTTCCGTTTCCGTTTCCTCTTCCTCTTTCCCTTCCCTTCCCTTCCCTTCCCTTCCCTTCCCTTCCCTTCCCTTCCCTTCCCTTCCCTTCCCTTCCCTTCCCCTTCCTTTCTTTCTTTCTTTCTTTCTTTCTTTCTTTCTTTCTTTCTTTCTTTCTTTCTTTCTTTCTTTCTTTCTTTCTTTCTTCCTTTCTTCCTTTCTTCCTTTCTTCCTTTCTTTCCTTCTTTCATGAATGTATTAAACTTCTCAAGGTTATTATATTTAGGGTAGGACCCTCCACAATTATCCAAGGCTAACTCCCCTGGACTTGCTTTAATGTCTAGCATTTGCATTAGCCAGTGTAACAACTTAGTCTTTGTTGACATTTGCAAGCTAAATTAAATATTTGCCAGGAAATGAGTCTTTCAGCAGGAAAAGAAGATGTTAATTAGATTGCTGAGAGATGAACAGACTGTTAAAAGAGCAAACCAAGGGGACAGGCCTTCTTCTAAACCACCACTTGAGCACTCAGAGCTGACAGGTTCCCAGCATTCTACAGCATGGGTCTACAAACTATAGCTCATTGGTTGACAGATCTGGCCCTTGCCTCTTCTTTGTAAACAAAGTTTTGTTAAAACAGCAGTAACATACAGCTGTTCACATGTGATCTATGGCTGCTTATGGTCTACAATGGTCAGAGATGAGTAGCTGGATTATAGATCCAATAGATGGAAAAAATTAACCAATAAAACATTTATTGTCTGGCCCTTTACCAAGAATGTTGCTAACCTTGGTTCTAAAGGACGTATACAAAAGGACTTCTAAAGGACTTACACTCTGAGAGGGATGACTGCAATTGTGTTTTTAAAAACATTTCTAGAACCTTGTCATGGTGAATTAATTGCTTCTCAAGGTTACCCACAACAATGAGAAGCAAGCCAAGTGATTAACTAAGCCACCGCCACAGTCCTATGATACAACTGTCCCCCCTACATAGGTGCCTTATTTCAGAGCATACTATTCAGATTTGCATATGACTCTGACACGCCTGCATCTCCAACTGTAGGCCTCTGAGGTTTAGAAGCTTGTGTTTTTCACAGACCTGTAGTTTAGCGCTTACCAGAGGTGGCCACAGAGGCAGTCTGATGGAGCTGGAAGCAAGAACAACTTTTGCATAGGCTGTTTAGCCAAGTGTGAAGCTATTGTAGGAGCCTGGGCTGATGGTTTGTTACCTCTGCGTTCTAAAGTGAAGACTAAATTCTAAAGTAAAGACCAGGTCAATAGAAGGAGAGGCTGCAAATTCATTCTGCACGGCAAAGGCATATGGGTAGATCTAGCAGTAGACAGAGCAGCAGAGCATGGTGCAGACAGCTGGGGTCCTAGAGCACAGTCTATCCATGATGTCCTTAGGCAAGTGGCTCATCTGCAACAGAACACAGTCACCCTAAACTTCCTGCTAAAATCTTATGGCCCTATAATCCCAGTCTTATGAAACTAGACTGTTACTTCCATTGCCTGACACACACCAAGCACTGTATAAACATTAGTTATTATTGTTGTATGAAAGTGTGTCTTTAAATGCAAAGGCGAATTCTTTCCCATCATAGCAATCAGTGATCTATGAACCAGCGTCTCAACAAGGCATGACTTATGCAATGAAAACTGAAATCTATTGACCTCAGAACAAATGAATAAAATGCTTTGGTTTATTTGTTTCTGTGAACATCGATGGTGCTTCTCAGATCAAAAACCCCAGCAGTTTACCAGTGAACTAGTGGTTGCATAAAATAACTGTGTTTCATACCACGGTACAGATATCTCCCCTGAAAATCATGGGGAAAGCTGGGACTCAGAATTCAGAATTTGGAGTTCCCAAATATTAAAGATTCTCACAGTGGATGTGTAATACTATAGACATTTCAAAATATGGGATCTGTTTTGTTCCCATGCACATACAGGCTCACACACATGCACACACACATGCACAATTATAAGTTAGAGATAATACAAGAGTAGTAAAAGTAACTAATAACAGAATGGAATAATTTTTAATAATGTTCTGTATAAAAGCTGCCAACCTAAATACTTCTGCATTTGGGAGACATTATGAAGCAAAGTAAGGGTTGCTCAAACCCAAGCACTGTGGTCCCGAGATAGCTGAACTAATAGTATGAGTTCCCGAATGGCTAATGGGCAGGTAACGTACAGGGCATGGAAACACTGAATGGGAATGGTTCATTTCCCAAGCAGCAAGCGCTTTAAAACATAACAAACTGTTCACACCCGAACATTCACTATTGTTGGACTGAGGCAGACAATGCTGGTTGGAACTGTGGAAGGAAAACCAGAGGTAAGAGGAAGTACAATATAGGAAGTTTTCTTGTGATTTCTATTAAAATGGTAAAGGGCATTCAACCTTGCCTTTCCAAGCAGAATTAGTCAGCTAGTGGCAGAGTGGAACTGTTGCACTAGTCATAAGCCTTCAAGGTTCACCGAGTTAGAGCTGGTCAGCCCCTTTCTAGCCACCAGGATCTGCAGCTTCTGTGTGAGGGCTTTCACAAAAATCACAGAGACCTGCTGTACATAAAGCTGAACAGAAAGGACGGACTGAGGGATGAGAGCCCCTGTTCTAGCAACCCCTCCTTCAGAGTCTGGCAGGACCAGTTAGCTTCTTGCCTCCTGGGTATCATAACTGGATTATGGTCAGATTTTCTTCTGTGAATTTAAACTCAGTTGTCCCATACACAGATCACTTGATAAGAGATTCCCACTCACATCCTCTCCCTCCTTGGCCTTCTTGTTTATCCTCTTGGCAGACTTTCAGACAAGTTGTTCTCACTCAACTCTTCATCTGAAGTCCGGTTTCTGCTGCATCTAATAAAGATGGTGGGTGTGGACTAGTACATTCCTTTTTAGTTTGGCTAACAAGCATGTTCAATTCTATTAACCCTATAACACTATGGCCACAAAAATTAGAACAGAATTTTTAATACACACACACACACACACACACACACACACACACACAGAGGAACCACCGAAAAACTTAATCTAGGGGAGAACTGGGGGGGGGGGAGCTCAAGCCTGCTGTTCCTCTCCCCTTGGTCAAAGTCACTAGTGCCATGAGAGCTTGGTTTGGAAACTTTAACTATCTTCCCTTCATTCCACATGTGGCTGGATACCTCTGGGTTCCTAGAAAACGTTCCAGCTGTTTTCACTGGACTCAAGACAACAATGAGTGATGTTACCTTTCCAAGCAGGTACATAACTCATTTCTGGTTCCTCTTCACAGAAGATTCCTTTTTCTTTGTTTTTGTAGTGAACCCCTATTTCTGGGAGAAAGTCAGTGGAAGTTAGAGTACTGTCCCGATTCTCATAGTTGGTAAGTGATGGCGCTTAGATTCAAGGTCCACTACATTATGTTCTAGAATAGCTGTTCTCAGCCCTCCTAATGTTGCCCCCTAGGTCCTCATGCTATGGTATGATTGTAATGTTGCTGCTGTTACGAATCACAATGTAAGTATCTGATATGTAACCCCCAAGGGGTCAAGACCCACAGGTTGAGAACCATGGTTCTAGATGCTAAACTCAGACTCCTTCCTCTGCTACTTCTATTAGAGACAGATGCTACCCTCAGGCCTCAGAGGCACCAAGACTCAGACAGACCAATGTGACACACTGCTGTGACCACTCCACAGATACAGTGCCATATGTAGCAAACAGGAACAGAATGTCAAGTTAAATTTCAGCATCAGACAGACAATAACCTTTTGTGGTGTAAGTATGTCACACTGAATATTTGGAAACTTCTACACTAAAAGTTATTTATTTGACTCAGTCCATATGTGGTCTGCCTAAAATTCAAATTCAAACTTTTCATTTAATCTGATAATATTGGATAAAACACCTAGTCTATCTTTTGATTTAATTCTACATTCATCAAAATTTAGCACAGCATGTGTGACAAGAGCAATTTCTTAATTTTTTTTGCTTTTATTTTTATCATGATAAGAATACCTAACACAAGATCTATCCTTTCAACCAATGTTTAATTGTAAGATACACATTGAATCAGGTAGGCTCAATGTGTACAGAGATCTCTAGAACTGGGAGAATTTCCGTTGAGAATCTTTGAGATGGCTGTCATTAGTTCTTAGCCCCTTAAGGGCACAGGTGTGTCACACTCAGCTCTTGTCCAGATGGCCATCAGATCCTCACCCAGCAGACAAGCTCAATCTCCAAAGATGAAAGTGTCCGCTCGGCTAATAGTTACTGCGTAGATTTAAGGCAGCCAGCCTCTAGCTGAATCAGAGCCGCTCCTGGGAGAGTTGTAAATGCAAGCTATACACAAATCAGAGCCTTGTGGGTATGCCCTGGAAGGAGCAGGACGGAAAGAAGGCATTCATTACAAAACAGGGAGACCAAAGATATTTATCAAGGTCCCAGAAGGAAGAAGTATTTACTTAATATTTAAAATGCTTTAATTAAGAGACTACGTATAGAGGCATGAGCAGCGTTAAGAATCTCCAGGATGCCTGGGCACCCAGAGACTACACCAGTACCCACAGGGCTAGACACACACATACAGAAAAGGCTGTTCCTGGAGCCCACTGGAGGAGGGTCCTGCAGCGTCAGGACCTTCAAGTGTTAGGGAAACCCAGCTGTTGCCAGTGTAGCAGCTCAAAATCAGGGAGGAAATGGAAGGAATTCCACCAGGCTCTCTTCCCCTCTGTGGAGAAGTGGAGCCCAGTCATTCAGCCCCATGGAGCACAGAGCAGGGCAGAGAAGAACTGAAGGCATTCTTGAGGAATGGGGCACAGGACAAAAGTAAAAAAGCAGAGGCTGGGAGAGATAAATTAGTGGATAAAGTGCTTATCATAAAAAGCTGAGGAGCTGAGCTTTGATCTTCAGCACTCCCGAGAGAAGCCAGGACTGGTAGCTGTAATCCCAGCACTGGAGAAGCAGAGACAGGAAGCTCCCTAATAATAATTGGAACCTCACTTTTATGGGCATAAATGTATCCCCACTTGTTTCCTTAATATTTACTTCATCTTTTCCATCAATTTATCATGAAAATATTCAAGCATAAAGAAAACTGAAAGAATTTTAGAGGGAGCAATATATATATGTGTGTATATATATATATATATATATATATGTACATATATATATATATATATATATGCTATGTATATATGTATGTGTATATAATATATTCACACTAGACCTCTACATCAATATTTTACTATACTTGATTTACCATATATCTGTCTAACAGTCTGTCTGTCTCTCCATCTGTCATCAGGAAATCGTATTTCAAAGTCAGTTTCAGACATGAGCACAGTTTCTCTTACCAAATCCTTGTTCCATTTATGCTTAATCTCACGTGTGATGTGACTCATTTGGAACGCTCTATTATGTGTGCCCTCACGTGTGTATTGTCATAAATTTCTTGATATACAGATGGATCAAGAAGTCAGTTAACTGGTCAATCGATCGGGAGCTTTCAATCAGGCGGCCCAGAATCACTTTCAGGCTCGCTGGTCCTTAGAAGGCAAACAATGAAAAACACCTTTGCAGAACGTCCAGCTTTTGGCTTTTCACTTTCCAGGGTTGGCAGGATTGATTTTTGGAAGCAAGCCAGGGTCAGCACAATAAAACTGAAGATGAATGTTGAAGAACTGGGGTACTGTTTTCCTAGTGGCCTTGCGGTCAGACCTCATTACGGTAGACCGACCGGTTTTAGTCCCTCTCCTGCAACTTGACCTTCTTAATCATCTCACTCCCATTGAAGCCTCACTCTCCTCTGGTTTTAAAAGCATATGGGCAAAGGCGTGTTGAACACTGGCTAGTTTAACCCCTCCTAACCCCTGTCCTCTGGTGTCCAAGTATATGGTCCTGTATACTTGGCTTCATAACCTCTGCATGAAAGGCGGGTCTCAGACCCACAGGTTATTTCAAACCAGACTTGGTCTCTGGGTAGCAACAGGGAAGCAGTTCACAGTTTAGACTCAATCAGGGTCTCCTTAAAACCCTGACACTCCAACAGCCTGCAGCAGGCGGGAGGTGGGACTTAAATTACCTGCTGCAGCAGACAGACTCCCAGGGGCATTCCCCTCTCTAAATCACACTGCAGTGTGGGTTTCCAAACGTCTGCACAGGTTGAGCAACAACGTTAGCACGCGGAGGTGACACCTTTTCTGTATTGCACTTGAGAAAGGAAATGAGTTTGGGAGCTGCGAGAGGGACCAAATTAATCACACGATGTGAAAACGCATTTGGCCAGAATGAGGCTGTTGTTTCCCATCTCACAGCTGTCGGCTGAAGGGCCAGCCTCACACAAGACACTCCATCAGGCAACAGAGGAGAGGCAAAGGCAGAGAAATCAGGTTGCTTTTCTTGGAAAAGTGAAGAATAGGGGATATGAGTCAAATACACCAAAACCAAAAGGCCACCACGACCAGAAGTCCAGGCACAAGAGGAGACCCGTGGGCTGGCATCCACCTACCGGGTGTTCTTTGACAACTCTTTGGCCAGGAACAATTGAGTCATACCTTCAAAGGTATGTCCTTGTGCAGAGATGAGAGAGCAATATTTTAAGTCAGACCAACATGTGGACAGCATTCAGAACTGGAAAAAGGAGAAGAGGGTCTATAAAATGGCAAGCAATCTAGCTTGACTGGAGAAGGGACTGTGAAATGAATTCAGAGACAAGACAGGAAAAGAAAGGTAGTGTTATCCCAAACCTGGAGTATCCAGCCCTAGGTTCTAGAAGGCTGAGGGGCCCTGAAAAGAAAACATAGTAAACATGAGAGTCACAAGTTCAGAACTGCATTCAGAGAAAGTTATTGTGGCAGATTATTGTCAAATCAAAGGTGGGGAGAGGGAAGAAATACAACAAAACCCTCAAAAACTGGGCCTGGAGTTGCATACCAGTAATTCCAGCACTAAGAAGGAGGAGCACGGGGATCAGAAGGCCAAGGCGTTCTTAGCCACACTGTGCGTCTCAGGCCAGCCTAGATTATGTAAGACCGCATCTAACAAAGTGGGGGAGGGGTGAAAGACAGCATTTACCACAGAAATAGCATCTTTGAGCTAGAGATTAGAATCATTAAGAGAACATGCTGTTCTTCCACAGGACCAAAGTTTGGCTCCCAGAATTCATGTTGGGAAGCTCATGGCCATCTATGACCACAGCTCTAGGGGATCTGATACCTTTGAGCCTCAGCAGACACCTGCACACAGGTGTGCACATATACAGGCAAATGAATACAAAAGGGTTCTTCAAAAATGGCATATTTTAAATGTATTCTGTATTAGTATGCTTTAAAAAAATAGCCTCAAAATATTTCAAGTACGAACAACTCACTTTTTGACAGTTTACATATGAAAACCTATCACTCCTACAGTGGCTTAACCCTTCCTTCCTGGTCTTATACGAAGCCTCCAATGGGCATTGACTATTTTGTATTAAATTTGACTCTGATTCCGTGTTCTTTTGTCAAGGCCATGAACCTTATGGCTAACCTAGACACTAAAACTCATCATCTGAGGGCGCATATTTGAAAAAGCTGTGATATAAAATTAAGGCAATGGAATTCTTTCATTTGCATGTTCATGGGCTCCTCAGCTCATTTGCATGCTATGTCAATGTCCTCCAAGTCTGAGGTTGTGTCAATCTGAAAAAAAATAATACCGTCTCTGCTAGTATATAAACCCTATAAAGCATAACTAACATAATTGATGAGCACCATGAGCAGCAAATGTCTAGGCATTTTATAGGCTTACCCAAACAACCTTATTCTAGGTGCGATGATGCTTAAATTTCAGATGAGAAACGTAAAGGATGGAACATGAAGCAGACCTCTGGAATCAGTCAACCGTAAAAGCTGAAGCTAGAATCCAAACGCAGATTTGTCTGATTGGAGTCTCTGTGATTCCCCTGTGTTCCACATACAGGTGGTAATGGAAGTTTATCCATTACACAACCTAATGCTTGCTTGCTTTATTTCACGACGCCAATTAGAAACCCTCAGAACATCACAGGGAAAGCCTTGTCACTTGAGTGCAGAGCCTCGACTTATCCCACTTTGGAAGACTAACAAGTATTGCTTACTACCAAAGAAGGTGGCTACTGAATATTTGAGAGATGGGAAACTTCAAAGCTAGGCAGTCATGAGGGTGGTCCATGGTGCACCAAAAATCTCTCCTATCAGAGACACCCAGAAGATTCAGGGGTTGTCATCAGTACACCAGCCATTGGGGATATGACTGTCAAGACTCCTCAGTCATTCTAGACTGTCCATGGCATGCACATGACCTCTCCAAAGGCAGGATAAAGAGGAAATCTCACTGGTGAAATTCCCCCCAAGCACAATGGACTCACATCTTGCATTTACCTGGGCAGAGATAAGGGACAAATATTCCAATGTCAGATTAATGTAGGGTCAACATTCAACACCAGGAAAGCAAAGAAGTCTATGAGATAGCAAGCCTCCCAGCAGAGCGAGATTTAAGTCAGCTTCCAGAAGTTTCACTGTTATCTTCTCTGTTGGCTACAGATACACCTCTATACTGCAGAGCAATAGGGTTAGACTGTTGGGTAGCTTAGGTTCATGTCGTGGCTATGCCATCTGGCTACTTCTAAGTCATCCTAAGTGGCCTGACTTCCCAGTGGAACAAAGATGACAAAGCCACAATGAATTCATCTTTCCAAAGGTGCTTTGGAAAGTCATTCAAGCAAACCTACGGATTGACTGACAGTGGGATCTATCCACGCTATCTTAGTCCTTATCCAGCAGGCTGCTATGTCTATAAGATTATTGTTATATTTTAAGAAGCATCTCACTGAATAAATTATCTACCATGAAGGATCCTTTCTATGATGAAAGCCAAATAGAAGAGCTTCTAGAGAACTGGTGTGGGGTGGCTGCAGTCTCAATTTGTCTCTTTAGAAAGCCATTCTTTCTTTTCCTTATTATTTTGCCTGAAGAGAACCCTAGAGTTCAACAATCAGGCTTGCTGTCCAGCAAGCCCCAGAGAGCCTCCTGTCTCCAGCTCCTCAATGCTGGGATTGTAAGTGCATGTGTGTAAGCCACTCACTCAGCTTTTAAAACATGGGCTCTGGGTTTAAAATTTCTCATGTTTATGTGACAAGGACTTTATCTTCTGAAGCATCTCCCCAGCCCCCCAAGATATACGCTCCAATTCAGTGGTTCTCAACCTGTGGGTCACGACCCCCAAAGGTTAGCAGAAAAATACAGATATTTACATTTACATTATGATTCATAACTGTAGCAAAATTACAGTTATGAAGAAGCAACATAACAATTTTATGGCTAGGGTCAGCACGACATAAGGTCCTGCATTACGGAATCAGCGTTTGCGAGGTTGAGAATCACTTCTCTAATTCATAGGTGACTTCTATAAAGGGGGTAATTGTACTTCTTGTCAGATGTATGAATGCACAGCCATATATCATTTAGCTTGAAAGGTTCTGGGTTTTGGGGGGTCTAAGGAGACATGGATTGTCCCAAGGGGTAAGAGATTTGCTAGATTTACATAGGCAGATACACAATAACATGAAAGAGGCTCTGAGGAAAATTCATACCCACTCAGCAAAGAGGGAACTCAGAGGGAGGTGGCACATTTTTACGCCACATGAATGGCAGGGAGCCCTGCGCATGCAACTGCAGTCGGGCTTTCTGTGAAGCAGTAACAAGGACAGAAAGGAACCTAGATGAGCAGATTATTTCCATTCTGGAAATCAAACCATCGTAGCTTCAGGAACTGTCAGAGTTCAACCACAGTGCTGGAGCCCTGGTTATTGTAGTTCTCTCTATATTTTGGGCCTTGTTCCGAACTGATCTACATCAACTGGATTGCTTGGCTTTCAGGGTCTTTCCTTATATTGGCTTCTGACAGATGGTAACTGCCATGGGTCAGACATGGTCTGGCCACATGCCCTTTGGTAACATGTCTTGAAATTTAATCACTACTGTGAGGCACTGAGAGGGTGGAAATTTAATCTGAGTAGTGTTTAGAGCTGGGGCCTTTCAGATGTGCTTGGGATTAGGTAAGGTCATTAGGGGGAACATTTATACTTGAATAATAGTTCCTTTATTAACATAGACAGAGACAAGGATACACACACACATTCCCTCCCTTCTTTATGTCTCATGTCCTCTCTGCACCACCTCAGGAGTCTGACCAGCAAGAACATCACCAGGTGCAGCCTTAGGATCATGGGCTAGGAGCCCACATGCATCTCTTTCTTTATAAGCACCCATCCTTGGCTACTTGTTTCTTTATTCATTCTGATAAACGAACAGCACACAAACACTAAGCACTTGCTTTTTAAACAAGGTTGTACGTCACCATGAAAGTTACACTCCAGCTCGAACTCATCCACAGGCGAAAAGGCACCAAAGCTGTAGACGGCCTGCTTCTACAAATTTGATGACACTTGTCTTTGGCCCTTTAAGGAACTTCAAAATAGAGCATCAGCGACAATGACTGCCCTGGGTTCAGGTTCTTCCCATGTACGCAGCTAAAATGCATTTCCTGGGACCCTTGCAATTCAGCTAGGTCTATGTGACTGTGGCCTGCTCTGACACAGAAAGCCCCTCCCACTCTCCTTCCTGCTGTTCACCTCCCTCCTTGTAGGTCTGTGCTGAAGACCGTACCATGACAAGATGGAGATACTAAACGAAGGATGGTAAGATCACCACACACAAGGGAGTCATCCAGAGGAAACACCCAATCAGAAACACAGACATTGGGCTGTGAATAAATGGAAAGTAAATGTTGTATGAGGTTAACAAACTTTGAAGCTGTTTATCCAGCAGCTGATGTTAATTGACCAGATTAACACAAGCACTTGTTGGTATGTGCTGCGACACATGACTATTCTTTATTTGTTTTGTTTTGTTTATTTCAAGACATGGCTTCTCTTTGCCTTTTTGAGACAAGGTTTCTCTGTGTAGCCTTGGCTGTCCTGGAATTCACTCTGTAGACCAGGCTGATCTTAAACTCACAGAGATGGGCCAGTCTCTGCCTCCACAGTGCTAGGATTAAAGGTGGGCACCAGTAGGGCCCTTTGACGCATCGCTGTTATAAGGGCAGGATGAACCAACCGGAAGCAGAGAAATGAGCTTGCCATCACATGAAGAAAGCACTGCACTGGACTTGCTGGATTCTTACTCTATCTGTGCAAAATTAGAGGGACCCATGCAAACTTTTTAGCCAATTATATATTCACTAGGGAAAACACAGCTAACCCTGCTTAACAAATCCTGTAGTGTGAATTTGGGTCTGTTGCTGTGTTGTTTTTTGTTTTGTTTTGTTTTTGAGACAGTCTCACTACGTGGCAGCCCACTGTGGCCTGGGATTTACAAGCTTACTGCTTTCACTGCCCAGTTCCTAGGACACAGACAGGCACCACCACACACACAGTTTCTTGTGTAAATTTACCTCATATCATATATTTCTGCAGCTGCCTTCGAGAATGGACTTCACATTAAAATTGCTCAAATGATAACTAATCAGCCCAGGGAACATAGATGACTGCCTAGGGCACAGGTAATGCCCCACATTTAACCATGCTATGACCCTGTCACCAAGAGGTAAAAAGACACAAACTCGTAGGCTAGAGTGTTGCCTTCCTCCTTGCATTTGTGCAAGCGTCGTCTGAACTCCCCTAGGGTAGAGACTCAAGCAATCCAGACTGCTGCTGTTAATATGGAAGTATTTAAAGATAAACCACAGACAAGTAACAGGCTCCTAATTCACAGCCACCGGCCATCTTATTTATTTCTCTGCTCACTCTAAGGATTTTGAGCAAAGGATCATGGGACCTATTCCTAAGTGTAAGATTAGATCAATAAAATTAGCCATCTGTCCAAGGAAGGCTTTAAACGCAGGTTATATTTAAGTATTATGTTCTCAACTGCCCAGATGTTACAGAGAAGTGCCTGCTGATATGACTCCTTTTGCACAAAGTAAACTGTTAAAAGGCTAATATAAACTTATTGCACCAAGAAAAATAAATAGCATTAATGTTGTATTAAAACTGAATCAGGATTTGGGGGTGCCTTGTCAGCAAAAAAAAGCCGCAAGTGTTAAATTTTAAATGGTTCAGTATTTGCAGAGTCAGATAAGAAACCCATCTCAAGTGTCATTAGGAGAGTGAGAAGAGAGAGTTGGAAATAAATGGAGATTCGAGCAGAGCCATGGGAAGGGCAGCTTTGCTAGGTCTGGCTGGTGAAGGTACCAGTAGTTAGCATGATCACTCTCAGCTGAAGCAGGCAGATTTCCTTCATCCAAATTCATTCAGAGCAGGAAGGGTTATTTATGCTTTGCACATATATGCTTTTTCAGATTGGGAAATATCTGCATATATGTAATGATGCTTGCTGAAGAGTGAGACCAGCCAAGCCAAAACACAAAACACATTTATGTTTCACAGAGCCTTCACCCATAGAGCCTAAAGGTCGTCTGTGGGCTACTCTAAATAATTTTGTGCGTGAAGCTAAGTTTTACGTATCAAGTCATCCATGAGTTTTTCCACAGGAGGCATCATGATGGTGCTTAAAAACATTTTGGGTTTAGAGTTTCAGAGTTTGGATTCTGGATGTGCAACCTGGAATATCTTATCCGTGTGCAGTACCTCGGCTCTCTCAAAACCTGGAATATCTTATCCGTATGCAGTACCTCGGCTCTCTCAAAGCACTGCTCTGCTTCACTTGCTTAGATTTTCAAAGTAGCAGCGAGTGGGGTTACCTAGGGGAAGAGGGATATATATATATATATATATATATATACACACACATATATATACATATATATATACACATATATATATTCAAATATTATCCCCTTTCCTAGTTTTCCCTCAGAAAACCCCCTCTTCCCTCCCCCGTCCCTCTGCTCACCAACCCACTCACTCCTGCTTCCTGGCCCTGACATTCCCCTACACTGGGGCATAGAACATTCACAGGACCAAGGGCCTAAGAGAGGGCTTCTTATAGCCAAGGAAATAGAAGAATCATTACAGGAAGTTCACCGAGCCTGGCCTGTCTCTCTGTGTCACCACTAACCCACACATAAGACCTAAGCTATTTCTTAGTACCTGGCTACATTCAAACTTGGGCTGACTCCCTGTCATAGATCAAGTGTGAGAACATTCTTTCAGAAACAGCTTCGCTTCTCCTAATCCTGTACAACTTCACTCGAAATAGTTACCAGGAAAAACTCAAGCACGGCCACAAGGGTTATACTCTTGTACAGAGGTAATTCACTCAAAGAAAACACAAGTACTTGTCAGCCTCATTTACCAAGCATAAAATCAAGGTGTGTGGCTGAGCAAATTTTTGATTCATAAATTAACTTACTTATAAAACATCAGAAATGTTTATGTCATTACAAATTAAATCACACGCAATGATGCATTGACATGTCTGGGAAAGGATAAAAAGAAATGAAATCATAAGCGCTTGTGTGGATGCCGGTAAATATATTTGTATACATACTCTTTCAGGATTTTCCTTCTAATCCAGATTAACAGTTTCTACAAGTTTGCCTGAAGCACCAGTCAGTCAGTCCTATGGAATATACACTACCTCATTAGTCCTCTGAGGAAGCCTATAAAGTTAGCACTTACCTTAACATTGTTACTTTTTGGAAACTTACATAGAACGTGCATAGCTTACACAAATTTCCAAATGTCACCAAATAACCAATGGGAAAACTCAGAGCTTGGGCTCAAATTGGTCGGATATTCAAGTGTGTACACGCCTACTCAGCCAGGAGCCACCCTTGCAAGCTAAATGAACCAGCTTCATGGAGGTGAGAGAAAAACGGAGGGTGGGGGTTGACTATGTAGAGCAGGGTGTGGCTGTTAGTCTTTCTCAGGTCTATTCGAAGCCATCCCTCAGCAGACAAGCAGGAAAAGAAGGCATGGGTGGTTTGGCTCCAGAAAGGTGTCTTTCAGGCACCGTAAGTCCACAAGTGGCTCAGGAGACTGCTGAAGCAGGAGGAGGAGTACCCTGTCAGAGTTAACCTGTCTGTCAAGCCTGTCTCTTAAAGGTAATTACAACAACAGCAATCAAAGAAGAAAGAAGATAACAAATCCCCAAGCCAACCTCCAGAAATCCCAGTGAGTCTGTACCCGGTTGCCTAATTAAATTGCAACTGCCCAAATGCTGCTAGCAAGCTCGCACAGTTTGATGTGGAAAAGACAAATACTGTGGGTGTAGCAGGATAGAGGTATGAAGAAGGGGAGGCAGTGGAGCCCAAATTCTCCATGTGTAGACTGTGAGTCACCTGTTGTCAACTCTCCTGGAGTTCTTGTCTTAAAGTTGGATGCCTGGGATGTACTCTAAAAATTCTTTCTGCATAGTTGAAGACCTCTGTACCTGCCTGCCCAGAGCCTGAGACCTGTTCCACCAAGCTCTGGAAGTATGCTCTCTGCTGGCCGTTTATGTTGTTTTTCCACGTGAGACTCACCTCTTCAACCAATCGTTCAGCATGAAGACAGCATCCCTTGGTTTATCTCAGGACAAAGAAACCAGATTTTGGGTCCTTCTTCAGAAGAGAGGTCTATACTAATGAACTCAAAACTAGCTTTGAGGAGTTTTACCTACAGCCTGTGCCTTAGGTTCTGCTAGCTATATTTCTTCAATTCCCAACCCCCTCTTTCTTTTCTGACAGAATGTATAGGTGATTCCTAGTATATGCAGCCTGACATTTGGTGTTCATTAAGAAGCAAAGGCTTCGCTATCTCAGTCAGCTGCCATCGAGATGTCATGATGCAGCGGTGGTGGCATATACTTAGGGCCACAGAAGTTGGGAGGTAGAGGAAGCCTGAGATGCCAGAGACCTATTCTCACTGAACCAACCAACCAACCAAAAGCATATGATAGCATTGATGGAATATACTAGAAAGCCACTTAACCTCAGTAAGTGGGGTATGGAAATACAAAACATCCACAGGACAGACCATGTGGCGAGTGAGTGAAGCCCATCATAACCTCAGACATATCGGACTTGACTTTCATAAATCCAGATTGGAATCACTGAATGCTTTCAGACCATATTACCACACCAAGGGCACCAGAACAGAAGAAAAAAAAACTACAGACTACTATCTCCCCCAAAGAATTCTAAGGTTATTAAACTCTTAGCCCCGGGGATGGAGATGTATATTGTTTCGGTCCAAGTCACTCTTCCTCGGGGAAAGTACTGCCTTGCATCAAATCACATCTAACCCTGACCTTGTTTTCTCTCCTTTGTTTTGATCACAGTGATGGAGGAAGAGTTAAAGACAGAAGAAAAAACCAAATAGAAAGAAGTGTTTCTCTGTGTTATTAGACATGATAAAGACATTCACGGAAAGGGAGGAGACCAGATGCAGTGCAGAGTCAGAGGGTTCTTCTGCCATGATCCGTGAAGTTCATGGAGCATTGCCAGCTTACCACTGCTAGATACCATACATGCATGTGAGCACACACATGTGTGCATATGATGTATCCCTGTATGGTGCTATCTATCTATTATCCATCTACCTAGACACAGAGAGAAAGGGGAGAGGCTCCCATGCACCAGTACAACCTCACCGTGATGGAATAGAGTTGGCTAGTAAAAAAAAAGGAAATGGGGGGGGGAATCCAGAAAAGACAAGACCCCCACATACAAATCACATAGAAAAGGTCTATAATATGAATTCTAAGTAAGAATATTACAATCCCCTGAGAGCTTGATGAGGGTGACAATTGAGAAGTTGGCTAGATGATCGCCAATGTGTTAGCCTTCTGTTGTCACCCAGCAGCTGCAGAAACCACCTAAAGGGACCTGTATTCTTCATCTTCCAGCAACAAGGTAGCTGCCAGCGAGCTAACTCTACTCTTCTAGAACTTTGGTTTTCTTGCTTGATATATATATATCTTCATTTTAATCTAATTATGTGGATGAGAAATATGGAGGCAATGGAAAGAAAAAAGACTGTGAGCCTGTGCTACATTAAAAATGACTGTGGAGAAAGTCAGTCCCTCCAGGAAATCTTTGAACTCTGGACCCTGCTTTACCTTCTCCCACTGGCCTTGGGACCTCAGGCAAAAAGGATAGGTCACAGAGGAAAAGAAGGACACATACACACACACACACACACACACACACACCCCACACACACACACTCACTACTCTACCTCATGCAAAAAAGTGGCTCAAAACAATTTGTCAAATTAAATGGAAATTTAAAATCTTCTAGAAAAGGAAGAACATTTTTGTAGTCATGGGTAGAATTGTCTTAAAAAGAAAAATCACTAAAAAGAGATAAATCGGGTATGTTCAAGATCTTTTAATTTTCTTTTTGAAAGATACCATTAAGAAAACAAAGGAAAGGGCTGAAGAGATAGCTTAGTCAGGGAAGTGTTTGCCTCAAAAGCACGAAGACCCTAATTCAATCTCTGGAACCCATGGCAAACTTCTGGCCATGGTGACATAGACTAGTAATCTCAATGTTGGGGAAAGAAGACAGGGGGGCCCTTAAGGCTCATTGGCCAGCAAGTCCAGACTAATTAGTTAGCTCCAGGCCAATCTGAGACCTTTGTCAAAGGAGGTGGATAAATTTAAAAGAGTAACATTTTGAGGTTGTCTTCTGACCTATATGTGTACTCACTGCCACACACCTTAGCGCGCACACACACACACACACACACACACACACACACACAGCCAGTAAAATGAGCAAATTGCATCTAGGAAGCCGATGCTTTCAAAGCACATATCTAATAAAGAGCTGCATTCGAAATGTACAAAAAAAATTTTAAAATTCAGTAAGAAAACAAACATCTCTCTTTTTTTTCTTCAGAAGAAGTCAAAAGATTCAAAGAAACTTGAGAGGCAAATGACACATTGAAAAAAAAGTTCAATATCATTTGTCATGAAGGAAACAAAAAATTAAAACTATGATGAGATATATCATTATACATCCATTAGAAGCCTTAAACTAAACAAGAACAAAGAAACAGAGAAATGACAAAGAAATGGTTGGCTTTAATTTCCAACTTGACACAACTAGGACGGCCCAGGGAAAGAGTATCAATCGGTAGGGGATTGTCAGCATTGATTTGGCCTGTGGTAATTGTCTTAAGGTGACTGATGAGGGAAGGCCCACTGTGGGCAGCACCATTCTCTACTCAGGGGGATCATGACCACATAACAGCAGTGAAATCATTGAGCACAAGCCAGCCAGCAAGCAAGCGAGCTCTCATGTATTTACTTCTCTGCTCTTGACTGGATGTGACACAAGAGGCTGCTTCAAATTCCTGTCACTTCCAGTGATGGATTCCAACATGGAATTGTGAACTAAGCCCGTCTTCCCATAGGTTTCTTTTTGTCACTCAGGTTTTGGTTTTAACATTTTTTTTGTTTGTTTGTTTCTTCACAGCTACAGAGATGAAAGGAAAACATGTACCAAATGCCTTGGGGAATCCAGGATGAGTAGAACTTCCATACATTGCTCCTAGGAATGTGAAATAGTACAACCATTCTGAGAAACAATTCAGTGCTTTCTTGGAAAGTTCCAACTACCGGAAGAAATGATCCTCACTGTATTCCTTACCAAGAGAAGTAAAAGTATATCCACACAGAGGCATGTATAGAGCTGCGTGTAGCAGCCCCGTTCACCACAGCCTGAAGCTGAAAACACCTAAAGAGCCAGGGAACCGTTAAACACACTTCGGTCATCTAAGATCTATACAGAGGACACTACTAACCAATAACAAAGGGGGAAAAACCGCTAAGTGCCACGATACATGGGTTCATCCTGAAAGTGTTGTGCTGGATGTGAGAAGGCACACACAAACTATGAGAGATTCTCGAAGATTCAAAAGTATAGGGTCAGAAATCAGATCACCAGCTGCCAGGGGCTGTAACAGGGTAGATCTTCTATTATGAAACACAAGATTATATTCTCAAGTAAAGAAAACTGTCCATTTCTTTCAATACAAACATCTGCAAGAGGGGAATTAGCCCCTAGGCAGGGGGAACACAGGCCCCTTAGGTGGTTACTGCTAGCTGAGGCCCAGAAGCTGAGGGTGTCCGCACTGATAGTGTTTGTTAGAACTTATCAAGTAATCACTGAAAAGGAAGACTTTTCATAAACGTCTTCATTTCAATAAAGCTACCTAGAAAAGACCCATAATGAAGGCCAGGTTGACAGATCTCTCTGTGGACTACAGATGGCTTCTTTCCCTCCTGTCCACAGTTGTTGAAATTTTCCCTCCCTTCGCTCTGGAATCCCTGCTGTGAGCCAGAAGCAAGAGGCTAACTGGTATTGGGGACAGGGGCGTCTTCACTCTAGCCCAGCTCAGCTTTTGACCTTAACTTAAATCACTAAGTCCCTCTCAATCCCTCAATCCCGTTGCAAAGTGAAGAGTTTGCACTTGCTTCCAGTTTGTGGAGAACAGGAACAAAACTTGTCCAAGCCACTGTTTCCACAGAGTGGAGGCCTGCAGAGGTGTTCCCCCAACATTAATCCCCACGAGTCTAACAAAGAAAGTAAGCAGTTCTTCATTACTCGGTAAAGCTACATACACTATTTATGGATGAGGTCAGGGGAGAGTAGGTTCTTGTGCCCCACATCAGTAGACTAGGTACTTTTTTGTTTGGAGGTGACATGGGTCTCCTATACAAAATAACAAGGGGAGGCCCTCGACCTAGGTTACAGGGTTCTCTGTCCCTGGGGAACTCAACCTTGAAAACACTCAAGGCTACATAGTTCTGCAAACGAGACAGCTCAGGAGTGGGATTTTTGTGCCAAATACCAGAGCCTAAATTCCCATTCCACCATTTAACCTCTGTGTGGCCTCTGGTAAGATATTGGGCTCCACTAAGCCAGGGTTTCCCCCTTAGTAAAACAAAGAAACAGGCAGCATGCAGCCCACAAGGCTGCTGGCTTGATTAAAAGAATCAGTATGTGTCAAGTTCCCAGAACAGTGTAAGGAGCACTTAATTAACGCCGGGTACTATTATTTAATTTGACTTCATTTGAACACTGCTGTGGCAACGCTTGCGAGTCCTGACAGATGTGGAGCTTTCTTTCCCAATGCTCAGTGCCAGAGGTGCTGCACCTTGGGGTGAGGGGCCAGGTGTTCTTTTTTTTACCTCTTTCTAAAAGAAGGGATAGAGCCTTTGGGTTAATTGGAATCCAAGACTTTGAAACTAAACTGTACTTATCAAAAGTCGATTGTGCAGAGTAAGGAGGAATAGATAAACAGGACACACTGCTTTGCAATGACTGTGTGGTGGCCATACCACCTTCAAAGTACTGCACACAAGCCAATTTCTATCAGGGTGGAAACAAGGTACAAAGTCCCTCCCATATGGACTGGAGTGGGACTTGCAGGTGTCTGGGGAAGATTACAAATGAGCTCCTTGCTGTTCGCATCAGAGCCAACTGGGGCAGTTTTTAATCTGGACCAATTTTACGGATCAAAAAACTAGTCTTTCCATGGGATGTAAATGAGCCCACAAGGAAAATTTGCCCTGAAGTTTATGAAGTAGCTGTCATATTCATCCAAACAGCTTTCCAACCTAAAATCCATTGTCTGGATAAAATTATGAAGTAACTTTAAAAAAAATAAAAAGCCTTTCTTAGGCTAAAGATGGTCTAAATAGTCCTTCTACTTTGATGAGGCCAAAAACATCTAAAAGCAAGTTTTCAAAATCACTGCTCCCAACCACCCATCCCAATACTTCAAGTAAAGGCAAAGAAAGCAACAGGAGCTATTGTTGATGTGAATATCTGAACAAGATGCTGAGTGGACCAGGCAGAAATGTTTTTAAAGAGGAAGGACCAAAAACAATACAAAATGAAGAGGCAAATGGGGGAAAACATGTATGCAATTATATACAGCAGGTTTTACATCCTGCTTCAATGGATTGAAGTCTACCCTCAAAGAACCCTGCATATGTCACACAGGCTAAGAGCCACAGACGTATGCATGTGCTATTCAAACGTGGTTAGATGGTTTCGTGTGCAGAAACCTACAGAGGGCCAGCGACCATAGTATGGTTTTCTTGAGCAAGAAAGTTCAAAGGCTCCTATGATTGAGATTCTGGAAGGTGTATGAAGATGCAAGAAGACAGTTTAATATGATTCTACCTTGGGTGGCTGCCGTTGTCTCCCCAGTGAACTGGACAGTGTGCTGACAGATTCGTTCTGAATCTGAATGTGTTGTGGAAGCTGAGAACGGTCCTCAGTGTTAAATCAGGTAAGGGGACACAGATGATCACAGACAGAGCCTGAAGACTGAGATATCTCCTAGGATCGAAGGCAACCGCCCCAAACTCCAGACTGATCCTGGAGCAGTAAGACATATTTGAACATGCAGATGGGAACCTGCCAAGATTATTTTCTTTGCACTCTGATAAATTTTCCTGGTTTGCTTCCTTCTTGTAGAAACATTTGGGAGGGCAGACTCCACTTTCTTGTAGAAACATTTGGGAGGGCAGACTCCACTTTCTGTGAGTTTTGCAGGCTGAATTAAAATAATTAGATTGTTTTCCATTGTTCAGAAGACATAATTAATCCCATAAGACAACCCCACTTGTAAAGTAAGCTAAGAAAAAGCAGATTTTTTTTTCACAATTCTAAATATGGTCCGGGCCAACAAAGAATAAAAATCGTTACCCAGAAGCAACGCTAGGAACTTTATTATTTAAACTGTTCCACTTTCCCTCATGACACAGCCAAATCAATGTTGATAAAAACATACTTTTTACCTAGAAGAAATGTGAGTTTTTGTGGTGTTGCCTTCTCTCTGATCCTTTGTACTAGCTAGCCTACAGTGCATATATATCTTTGTTTGGACAGCAGTGCTAAGACAGGAGTTCTAAAAGAGATCAGGTTAACCCACTGTGGGCTGCTTTCTGCACAAACAGCCCGGGGCTGCAAGAGAATCCCAACAACAGAGAAAGTGCAGGTCCGTACCCAGTGCTTAGACAGGACCAGAGCCAGGAAAGGGGGCTCCCAGCAAACCTTCAGACACTCAACAGGAAATGGCTGGGCTCTAGGCAGTATGAGTCCAATAAGATGTTCAAAGAAGCAGGAGGAGCTGTTGAAAGTCCTCTGCGCTCTCTCAGTCCTGTGTAACCGAGACAGAGCTATAGCTGCCCGCCCACCCCCCCAACCCCCAACTTTTCGCAGTCCGTGGTTCCACACAGAACCCACCACCTCCTAGCTCTGGAAAACAAATCGTTTCTTTTAACAAACAATATCCTTGGGACTGCCTGGGCTGGGGGAGGGCGAGGCTCGTGCCTCGGCTGAGCTCTGCGCAGAGGCTAGGCAGGCTGAGCCCACGCTGGTGAGCAGAGAGCGGCTGCCTGCTCTGCGAACCCCACCAAAGGCCGGGACCGGGGTGCTCCGGGCACCCCGGCTCCGGGCGCACTGAGTGCTTTACCTGATTTTCGCAGAGCCGTTCGGAGTGACACAGCGCCGGGTGGGAGGCTGCAGGCCAGGAGCAAGAAATGGAGCGAGAAGGTTGAGATTAAATCCATCTCACCAACGGCGTCTGCAAAGTTTCCCCAAGTCCCGGGCGCGCAGGGAAAGGGCGTCTCCTGGGGGACGCGGGGAACGCCAGTGACGCGAGGATGAGAAGGTGGGAGACCCAGGGAGCTGAACCAGGAGCCACTCGGGAGTCCGAGGAGGCAAGGCAGCAGTTGGGAAGCTGGCGTGCTTGAGCGGAGCGGGCTCGCAGCGGCAAGGCTTTTCGGGGCTGGGGAGTGGACGCTGAGAGCCGAGGGGAGGGACGCACTGGCCGCCGGAGGGAGGGCGGCTCGACCCGCAGGAGATGGAATTACAATCTAGTGGAAGAACGAGGGGCAGGGTCTGAATCAATTCACTCCGCGCCCACCTCCGGCGCCGACAGCCCCCAGCTCAGCCCTTCCCCGCGGGTGACCTAGATTGGGGGCCGGGGTGGGACCGACTTCGACACTCGCCCGGTGTTCCTTGACTCAGACTGCGGGCCCAGGGTCCTCGGCTGGATCCTAACCCTTAACTTTTGGTTTGGTGCTTCGGTTTCGCTGGCTGGACCTTTCTTCCCCCATACCCCTCTAGGTGGCTTGCTCCCAGTTTAAACCACTTTTCCTAATACCTCAAAGGTTTCTCTACTCTGTAGAGCACTCTTGGAAGAAGCGCAAGGGAGGGGCTGTAATTTTCAAGCAGGGAGGAGGAGGGCGGGGCTGGCCAAGTCTTGGGTGCTAAGAAGATAAATGGGATTTAAGGCGCACAGATGGAGAGCTGAGGCTAGGCCACTCAGAGGCAAAGGCCAAATGAAGATTAGGGACTGGTGCCTGGGGGCCAGGTCCCCTTCTGGTGGTGGGTGGCAACTTTAGACACCCCCCCTCCCCCGAAAAAGAGAAAAAAGTCCAGGTTATTGTGGCAAAGTCTAACTTCTTTGGGGCTGAGAAGGTCCTCTATAAAGGGAGCGCTTGCGGCCAGGCCGGGACTGGGGAGTAGGGGCAATGCGGGAGCCAGCATTTAGCTCCCTAGCTGAGGAAAGACCCCCTCCCTTCCCAAGAGATCTGTGCAGCTGGCTGGAGTTTACAGTACTGCCCCAAAGGGTGTGAGCTCCCGAGCAAACTGGCTTTCTGACCCCAAGCCTTCGTGAAAACAGATACAATAAATAATCTAAAAGGAAAACGAGCCCTCGCCAGAATCCTGGAAAAGATCAAAGGCCCTAGGAAGTGCCCCGCAGATAGAAACTGTGGTCACTGGCAAACGTCTGAGGGTGATCGCCACGCCCCACCTGGCAGAGCAGCTTCCTGGCCCCTTGTTAATCTTCCATTAGGAGAGCTGAGTGTTGTCCTGTGATTTCTACCCTGGATCTTTCCCCTACCCCCACCCCCACCCATGAACCTAGTCCTGTTAGCAAGGTTGGAATATAGTTCCTTACACGTTGGTATTTTCAGGTGTGTAATTGTTCCATAAATAAATTCAAAGTCCTCTACAACTTGAGTAGCTGAAGTCTGAGTCCAGGGCCACTGGAGTTTCTTAAACCAAACTAGTGCAGGAACGTCCAGACGGCACTACATTTATGAGGTGAAAACACGTAGGGAAACCAGGCAAGGTGACTCTGCAGAGATATGCTCTGTTACACTACATTAGACCCATAGGATCACTGAGGCCACTAAAGGTCATCCTTGCTGCCCCCATGACACACAGGAATCTACTTTGAGTTGCCTTGGCACGGCATGCCACCCCCGTTCTGGATCAGACAGCTCCTATAAATACTGACTTTTGACACTGAAGGTCTTGGCGTGTACTGAAGGAAGCCAGTGCCCTAATGCAGAATCGTCCCTCATTGTTTTTCACTTTCTCACTTAAAAATGTCTCCCTGTCATGGCATTGGGTCAGAGGCTGAGCCAGTCATTGGTTAGAGCCCCACCCCTGATACTATATTCTACCATACAGGTGCCTAGCATAACTAGTGCTCTCTGGTGCACCAATTTCAGTAAATAGTAACCATGAGTGTAAGACTAACATCGGTATGATGTCTCCTGGGTACAGGACCCTCTCTAAGGTGCCTTTAATTCCCATAGCAACCACACCAAGAAGGTACATTGTTAGCATTATCCCCATTTCACAGCCAAGGAGACTGAATCAGGGGAAGGCTGCATAACCCACCCAAACTCATGCACCCCCCCTCCCCCACAAAGTGCAGAACTAACAAGAAATTCAGACCTTCTACTTCCAGAGCGGAGAGTTCCAGAGCTCCAAGGGATACGTTGGAGAGCAACTCCAACTGGAGACTGGGGAGTTTCACCTCAGGCTCTGCTTGGACATGTATTCCCCAAATGAATGGATGGCAGCCATAACAAAATTTTCATGGGAGGGTGGTAGTGGTTTGCAATTTATTTTGTTTTACTTTTCTAGGCAGAGCTTCACTACTGGAAGTCACTGCCTAGGCCACTGTGCTCTGGAAATTAAAATCTTCCTTCTTTAGCCTTCCCAAGAGCTGGAATAATGACAGTTTGTGCCACCGGGTCTAGCTCTATTTTTAATTTTATATTAGCTAATGAACAGCACCATGGAATTCCATCATCCCTCCATACGCCGCCACCCAGTGTTGTGTCTTTTTAAGACCTGTTTGCTAATTTTGCAAACATGGGTTTTAGCATACTGGCTCTCTGCTAGACAGGAGCTGACAGCTGTCTCTTCCTAACCAACCATGTTCCAGATAGTCATAGCTGACTGAGAAAACAGGTCTTCTTTTCCCAAAGGTCCTTCCTTGTTTCTTTCTTGAAGGCCCCACCTTTAAGTCATGTTTTATTTCTGAGGCCCCTACAAACTCTGGGTGCTGGGGCCACAGACCTAAAACTTTCTTTGGGAATTCAACTGTTACAAACATAAGATGAGCTTTAGAAGGAACACATCCCTTTCCTTTGCAATTACAATCACATTCCTCAAGGTTCCACTCCTTCCAGCTTGACAAACAGCTCACAGCCCTTGTAAATCAGGCTAAAGACAAATGAGACACTTGACTTTCACCCTTTTCATGCTTTCAGGGGCAGGAAGAGGGGGTGGGAACTAACAGTGGCAAAATTTACTTTGAATGTTTTGTTTTGTTTTTTAAAAAGTGTTTAAATTCTCTGGTGATTTAAACTCAATTAATGGTATCACCCGCAGGCGAATGGCCTTGCCTACCTTGCTCAGTATCATGGGATGAAGATACTGACTTCTGCCCCATGAATAGTTGCAAAGATAAGAAAGGGAGACATATCAATTATGGGATGTTTGGTGATACTCTAAATGAAGGTGATGGATGTTCAGAAAGAAAGAAAAAATGTGTCTGGGTTTTATTGACTTAAGTGAAATAAAATGTATAATGTTTATTAAGCAGATTGGACAGTAACGAGCTGCCCTTTTACCTTTCCTCTCTCGAAAGCCACCAGGTGTTTTGAGTGGCTTTCTGCAGATACTCCACAAATATTTAAAAACATACAAACAAACAAACAGAAACATATGCTTGTGCTTATCTCAAATGAGAGCAGCTCCTGCATAGTTATGAATGTGCAGACCCTTCCACGTCAGCAAATCTGCTGCCTCTTCACTAACATCGGAATAATATTCTACTGCACGATGTGTGATCTGTTTGTTCTCTGATCTTTTGTCTTCTGTTGTATCAGGATAAAGCTGCAGTGAATGACCTTGGATGTAGAATCATGGACTCGCGCTATAACAGACTACAAGGTTCATTTCTCAGTGAGCCCATGCTCAGTCAAAGGCACATGCTTCCAATTTTAATAATTTGGCCAAAGAGAATTGTGCTTTGGCAAATGAGAGATGAGCATAACTGTTTCTACAAACTCACACTTAACATAATATCTTTTCAAATTTGACTTATATGTTTTATGTGTGGCATGCACATGGCACATTTAACATATAATGTATATAAGAATGAAAAGCACAGGGTATCCTGTCTGAAGAATTATATATAGGAAGATGAGAACATTGTAATGCCCCCCAAGATCAAGAAATAGATCCTCCCGGGACCCATCAAGTCCTATTATTCACTCTTCTCTCATCTAGATTCCTGAGAGAGAATTCAGACACCCCCTCCCAGATAAAATTAGATCATCAAACAAAATGGAATCACTTCTTCCATCTCCAGCATCCATTGGGAATGGGTCCCATTATGTGGCAACTTCTGTGATAAGAACGTAAACAATACAAACAAAATAACAAAAGTATAATACAGATGGATCCGGGAGGACCCCATTTTTCTACTGGGGTAGGAAAATGGTTGCACAGTCAATTCTTCCTTAAAACAGAATACTAGAGGCATACCTGAGTACAAGCACCATGACATGGGTGACATGTGACTGTAAGATGCATGGCCATCATTGTGGCCCCAATTACATCCCTCCAAAATTAATATGTTGGTGCCTCCAAATCCCCACGATTGTTCATGGAGAAGAAGGTTTTATAAGGCAGTTAGAGTTAAGGAGGGGGCAGAGCTCGGTGCCTAATCCAATAAAACTGTGGCATTATAAAAAGACATGTCTGCAATCTCAGCACTTACGAGTCAGAAACGTGAGGCAGCTAAGTCTACACAGCAAGTTTTAGGCCAACTATAACTATGTGCTTAAAGAAGAGGAAGAATAAGAATAAGAATGAGCCGGGCGTGGTGGCGCACGCCTTTAATCCCAGCACTTGGGAGGCAGAGGCAGGTGGATTTCTGAGTTCGAGGCCAGCCTGGTCTACATAGTGAGTTCCAGGACAGCCAGGGCTACACAGAGAAACCCTGTCTCGAAAAAACAAAAAACAAACAAAAAAAACCAAAAAACAAAAAAAAAAGAAGAAAGAATAAGAACGAGAACAAGAATAAGAATAAAAGAATAAGAATGAGAGGAAGAGGAAGAAGACAAAGCAGAGGAAGAGGAAGAGGAAGAAGACAAAGAAGAGGAGGAGGAAAAGGAAGAAGCCCCCCCCCCGCCCGTTTCTCTTCCCTCCCCTTCTCTGCCCCCTTCACTCATTGCTTGTTAGAACATATTAAGAATGTGGTCAACTGTACACCAGAGTTCTTTCCAGAACCCACCCATGCTGGCCCCAGTGCACTGCTGTTGTTTAGGCCACTCAGCTAATGCTAATGGTACTTTGTTACAACAGCATGAGAAGACTAATACATCATCAGTCTCATTAAAGTCTAAAACATGATTATGTCTATAATAGGATTTTCCAGAACAGTCCTGAGATTATTCCTGGCAAATTTTCATTTATGGATAGTATATTTTATAACCTGTTTAAGAACCATTACCCAAGGTCATGAACACATCATTCCATGTTTTCTTCTGAACATTTTAAACTTACCTTCCACATTTAGACCTGCATACATAGAGCATGAAACATGGAGATAATGTTTAAGGCTTTTTTTTTTTTTCACTTGGAAGCTTCCTTCTGAGTCAACTGTAGGGAGGTTTGTCTCCACAGTGTAAGGTTTCAGCCCTGGGCTCACACTCAAGGCTAAAACACGGACTCCTTCTCTCACCAGGGACAAACCAAATTGGCGGGCAGCCTGCATAATGCTTTGGAGAATACAGGACCAACCATCCCCAAACACCTTTCTCATCAGACTTTGGGTGTTCTCAAAATGTCCACTGTTTGAAATACATCTCAAGTTAAATAATTGTCTTGTTTAAAGAACACAAAATAAAGAGAGGTGGATAAGCCGCTTTGAAGAGCCCGTTGTCTCTTTGTCACAAAATGGGCACAAAGTGGGAAATTCCTATTAATACGACACCATTAGCCTAATAGTGGGGACTAATTTAGCCGTAAATTAGTTTCCTCCTAGGACAGTAACTCCAGAATCTACGGCAGATAGGATACATATTGTTCACAGTGATGGGAAAGAGAAATGTGTGTTCGGTAAGGTTCAGAATGCAAGATCTGGTTAGCAAAACCCTGGAAGCAACACATTACAGGAAGACTGAGAACATGCCATGGGGAAAACAATGGAACCTGTGAAGCTATCTAAAGCTAAACCAGAACAACAAGCAAATGAACAAAGTAGACAAAACAGAACCAGAGGAGAAATCCGATGTTAGTGGTGTGGGTTCATGAGTATACAGTGAGTGGAGATTAGTGGGGCTTTTTGTTTCCTTATTAATGCTCATGGTTTAATCTATGGAATATCTTTATTTGGGTCTAAGAGAAAATATGAATGCCCTTTGACAGGCTAGAGGGCAATCCAGGTAAAGGACTGGGTAGGATAGGAGGAACGAAACTGATTGAAATACCAAGAGAAAGATTCAGACCTGAGCATCTCAGGAGAAGGAGGAAATGAAGCGCATAAGATGTGCACTCCCAAGGGTGTGGGGGGGGGGGGAGCGGAAGAGCAGACCTCATAAACTGTGTCATTCTGTCCAGAGCTGCCAACTTAGACATGCAAGAAACAGAGACAAGCTGCCATCTTCCCGACAGCCCAGGGATCCTGCCATATGACCGGTTTGTAGATATTGAGGGATGCTTCAAGGACATCTGGCCTCCCATAGCTGCTAGCGACACACGGCACAGCAAAACATGGGGTGGGGTGGTCCAAAGTTGTCACATTCAACCGAGTGTCCCTTCCTAAAAGGCATCCACATGGAGAGAGCCGGCTTGCAATTGCAAAATTTGGGTCTCAATTGTGAAAGATACAGCAGCTCCGATGTCTCTAGGGACTCAAGGTCAGGAGATCTGTACTCTCTTCCCAGCCCTGTCACTAATTGTCAGAAGGGGTTTACTGATTCCACTGACCTCTCAAGACCTTATTTTTCTCGGCTATAAAGTGAAGACATCAGAAAAATGATGTCTCGGCTTTGACCTAGACATTGCAGTCTCAGCTTCCACAAAAGAGGGCCCCCCAACCCTGTCAGATCAGACAGCTGTCACTGGTTAAAAGCAAAGGAAGTCCAACTTGAGGTCTATTTTCAGAAAGCCCTGAGGTTTGGAAAGCCATTGACTTGCCAAAAGTGAAATAAAGTAAAAAGAAAATGAAATGTAGGCACACACATCACATAGTAATCACAGGACCAAAGCCATCCCCTGTCTCTGCAAAGGGTGGAGGAAGTCAAATCACAATTTCCAGTCAGCCTATATCCAGTCTACCCACACAGCAGAAATGGGAGGCTGGGAGGCAGAGAAGGAAGGTGGGAAGAACACACCTCCAGTGTTGGAGGTAAAGCCTAGGAAGCAAGAGAACGTAGGCTTCATTTTTGAGTTATTTGGCAATGGTGATAATAAATATGGATTTTTCTGATGCCAAGAGAAAAACCTGTGAAGATAATCAAAAGTACATTTTGCAAGCTGAGGTTGATTTTATTTTTATTTGTGTAGCTCCTAAAAGGAGGCAATATGAACCAGGATGTAGATTGAAAAAGATTGGAAAGTTCAGCCAGCCTTCCACATCCATTGCTTCAGTACCCTTAAATTCGCTCATCCTCAGCTGGAAAATACTCCCTCAACACCCCCAAACTGTCTATCTTGAAAATCTATTTCTTTGTTGTCTTTATTGTCGAAGCAACACATTATAACAACTGCTAACATAGAGTTTGCATTGTATTGGGGTTTTATAAGTAATCTAAGGATGATTTAAGTAGATGGAAGGATGTTTCGTTGGTTTATGTGTATTTACTATGGAATTTTATACAATGCACCTGACTAACTATGAGATATCTTAGAATCCATCCCTCATTGATACCAAGGGGTAATGAATAATTACTTGGTCTGAGAAGTGTCACCAAGTAGAAGATGTCAAGGGAGAAGAAAATGGCCCAGATTCGAGGAGATAGACTTCAGGGAAAAGGATGTGGGGCCAGAAAGATTCAACAGAAAGGTGTTGTGTTCAAATGAGCCACCACAGGGTCATTTTCTAGAAACTTACCCAAAGAAGCAGCAGAGGCCGTCCTAGGTCCTTGGTGTTAAATGAATGATAATATGAAGAAAGATCAATGGACAAGGATGAGAGAGCTAGCGTTCTTGTTCCTGAACAATTGGGGCATCATTTATATTTTCAAAGATGTGCTCATGGGACAAACGGGTATACTCTGCAACCCACACAGTGGGCATGTACCAAATGTTTACTTCATTTTGTCCTGTCACTGTCACAAGATAAATCTGCCCCAGACCTGAAACCCCAGAAACACTGGGATGGCAAACAAGATCCGAGGCCAAGACAAACAACCAGACCACATGTTTCCTACATGGACCTGAGATAAGGATGAATCAAAGATTGAATCTTAGGACAATGAAAGACCTTTCAAAAGAGTAATGAGACAATAGGTAAGGCTTCTCCAGGGTAGGCATAATGACTGGCCCATTCAAATGGGTATGTGTACCCAGAATACACCTACAACTAACTGGCAGGAGACACTATCTAGTCCCAGCTGTTGCTGAGAACGCTAGGCCCATTCATATTTTCCAACAGCTTTAGTTATGTCTGTCTTAATTTATCCAGTATGCCTGATTTTCATGTTCTCTGTCCTTCTGTGTTGTTTGTTACTTATTATAGGCCTCTGGGTGAGTCACATTGCTTCTCTGACATAGTTTTCCTGGGCTAAACTGGTGGGACACAATATCCTTCCCGATTTGCACATTCTTGTATCCCTGTTAGGGCAGGGTTGTCCCAGGCACATCCTCCTTCATTGCGTCTAGACTGCAACAATGTATCCCAGGAGATGCTAATAAGAATCTTGAGTCTGAACTGCAGAAAGAGTCAAATGTTTGCTGAGTGCAAGATCACACATAAATTATCATCGAAGACGTTTAAAACATGAGATGGTGTCTTATGTATGGTAGGTGTCCTTGAAACTGTTTATTTGGTGAATAAGAGGGATGGCCTTAATAATTCTCTGGCCTCAAGCTCTTTTGTAACAATGAACTTCATTATACACCTATACAAAATCATACAATTCAGGACTAGTGTAGTTTGTTGGTGTGAAAGGCAGACTGGCAATAGAAGAACTGTACTTAACAGGGTGTAAGGAAGTTTGTATATATGTATGTATATATGCTCCATATATGAGAACCTCATATTGTTACTCGTGGAACTGTGCATGTAGATGTATTTATGCATTCCCCACAGAGAACACATATGGAAGAAATGTGGGGCCAAAAAGAGATACTGAAATCAGGAAACAGATTAGAATTGGAGAAGCGAGCAGATGTGGATGATGTTGGATATTGCCATATACGTCCTGTACAATGATTTCACACGGGACTTCGTGGTCTCGAGGTTGCACGTTGTCACACTTTTGTAACAAAGTAAGTAGATAAAGGAAACCAGCACAGGCCGATGAGTCTGCACAGGTGTAGGCTTTAAAACATCTGCATAAATGTATTGGAGTGACAAAGGAGAAAGGTAATTTATAAGTATGCCATTTAAAAAAGGACAGAGTTTGTCTGATGCCAAGTATTCACGGTGGGGAAAGAGTAACAATTGCCATTGAATTCTCTTAGAAGTAGCCTTCTTTAAGAAATTTAAATCTATATAAAAGATTCATTTGGGAAATGACTGAGATTCTTTTCATGCTTAAAACAAAACAAGCAAACAAACAAAAACAACAGCAACAACATGGTGATTTCCCAAGTATTTTAGTTTGAAAAGGGAAACTTGTCAAGAATATTCAAGTTAGCCATTTCAGCTTGTATGTGTTAAAATATAAATACAAATATTGAACTGAAAATATAAGCTACTTTAAAAAAGTAGACTATGTCTATTAAAACTGGTATCCAAGTGGAATTCAAATATTATATTAATGGGGGAAAATGATCATGCTTACCAAAAAGCATGCTTTTAAAAAATTCCCCATTTTCTGCTCAAATTTTCCTAAGAAACCAAACTGTATGGTCATAATAGAAAACAGTCATGATGTCTTAACACTCCCATGTTCCTGCAGTAGCATTCACAGACATGCTGTGAAACAATCTAAATTCCCTGAACAGATGGGGGAAGATGCATGCGCTCTCTCTCTCTCTCTCTCTCTCTGTATCTCTGTCTCTGTCTGTCTCTATCTCTTGGCCTCTGTCTCTGTGTGTATCTCTGTCTCCCCCACCCTGTGTGTGTGTGTTTGTTTGCACACGTGCGCGCACACGCGTGCGTGCTAAATGGGTATTTTTCAGCCTGAAACAAAAATCTTTTAATATACAACGACATGGATAAACTTTGGAGACAAGCCAGTCACAGGATGGATACTACATGACTCTAATTATGTGTAGTACCTAACAGAATCAAATGCAGAGAAATGGAGAACACAATGGTGGCAGTTACTAAGGCCGGGGAGAAGGAACTAACAGTTACTAATGATAACAAGTCTTATTTACGAACATGAATATGTTCTAAGCAGTAGTTTTCTATTTGTATGTTGCCACCCCTTTGGGGGGTTGTATATCAGACATCCTGCATATCAGATACTTACATCAAGATTCATAAAAGAAACAAAATTACAGTTATGAAGTAGCAACAAAATAATTTTATGGTTCGGTGGTCACCACTGCATGAGAATTATTTAAGGGTCCAGCATTAGGAAGGTCGGGAACCACTTCTCTAGTGATCTACTGTGCAGCCTTACTGTAGGTAACAATAATACGCTGTGTACTTGAAACAGGTAGTTTGCAGGAGTAGCTTAGTGACCTTGGTCACCTCCAGCTGCATTGAGCTGCGCATACACTTCTCTCCAAACAGAGCAAGTGTTCACTCTGCCCTCACACCACACAACAGCTCCCTAGAAACCTTCCAGTGGCTCCCCTTTGTGGTCAGACACATCTTGGGATACAGCTTAGAAATGGGGAGCGAGGAACTAGCCCAGACTGGACTAGCTTTATGAACAGGCACAGCAGTACAAATTACACCCTCATAGTGAATACATAGGCATATGATGAACTCTGTGCCATCAAATGCCTATGCATGACTCATTATGCAATGGCTGAAGTTAGATGCATCAGAGGAAAGGATTCATAGGGAGCAAAGACATACGTTACCCAAGCTGATCAATCCAAACAGGAAACCACCTACACCCAACTCCTAGAAACCAACTCTGTCCTCCCCGGTACTGAGGCTCCTGAGTAGTCTCACTTGGAACCTGCTGCTTCCCTGCAGGATGTTTACTCTGCACGTTTGCAGCCTTTGGATGCAACCCCTTGCTGCTTTGTCATCTGTGTGTTTCAATTCTTTCAACAGGATGTCAACAACCTGGGACTACATAGTTCAGACAGCGGCCACCAAACATGTCTACCTCACCAGAAACTCCAAAGAAAATTCCTTCTTCCTATAATGCTCATTTGCGGTAAAGCGTGAATTCTAATAGACTCTTATCTATAAAGATCACCTACTGGGATATTTAAAGACCCGAAAACCAAGTTTTTATATCTCCAAGGCATCTATGAGCCTATCTTATGTGTCAAATTCATTATTAGCAGAACTCAGTATGTTTATACAAGCTTAAAAGTTCAGCTACCAGGAACAGGGAGAGGAAAATGTGATGAGATTTTATCCTCCAGCATCTAAATTAAATTGACTTACTTTGCAAAAATCATTTGGTTTGAGAAATGAATATATATAAAGGAGACATCGCAGTCTGAACATTTTCTAATGTTTGATAGTCAGAAAATATTCACTGGAACCTAAATTGTTTGTGCAAATTTATGTGTTATCAAGGGATTATTTTGTGTTATATCTTAATCAATCATACGTTAATAAAATTATAGGGAGTGATTTTATTTTCATTTTAAAAATAACATTCTCCCTAATCCTTCCCCGAAGCCTTTGACTGAAAATGGGTTCAGTCTGCTTAAAGGTACTGTTAGCATAACTCACACTCCCCAAACAACGATCTAAGGCTGAAGTGTCTAAATAAAATTAGTTTGAAAACTACTAATTTGTTAAGCAACCATGTCACAGACCAAAGGCTTCTTACTCTGGTGTCTGGAGAAGTTCCGAATGGAAGAGTAGAGACTGCAACAGCTTTTGTAGCTGGCAGAATTGTGGCATAAGCATGGGACAGGCAACTCACGGGGAGAGAAGCCTCAAGCTCTGCTGATTAGATCCTACAGTCTCAGCGGCTACGGCGTACCTCACCAGACTCGGTTACTCTCACACCAGCCAATGCATGAGGAAGCAGAAGAAGCAAGAACCACAGCAGGGCAGACAAAGAAGAGCTTCAGGTTCTGACCCTCGCCGAGTTCCTTACCCAAAGCAGTTTAGTAGATGAAGGTCAGGTCTGCAGCAGACATGACCTTTGCTCTCCAGGGCCACCTTCCTACTGCGCACATTCATACCCTCCCCGGACTCTTGGCCTTTCCACTTCAGAATGCTCCTGTGTGAATCGCCATGCCTACGACCGCATTGATATCAGAGAGTTTGTGATGCATTATTTATGCTGATTTTTAAAAAATACTATTTTCAAGCAAAGTGTAAATGAGAGATAACAGTTTTGCCTTTCTGGAGGCATATTTGCATTTTTCAGAGGAAATCAAAGTGAGGAAAGAAGGAGATAGCATAAGATGCAAATAGATGGCTCTAGATCAGGAGTTCAAAGCCACTAGAGACTTTGGGGGACTTCACACAGCAGAGATGTCAATCTAATCATTTAGGGGCAAGGTCTCAGCATCAGGCCTTTTTTTGTTTTGGTTTTGGTTTTGTTTTATTTTGTTTTTAACATCAATGTTTGTGATTTCAATGTTCAACCAAAGTTGGGGATCTCAATTCTGGCTTAAGAGCACGGGACAAGCTGGTAGCATAGCTGCATCTGATCAGAGGTTACTGTGTAGCAGATTCTCGGCTTTCATGTGAGCTTCTCATCTCTTAGGATCTTGTTAAAGCTGAAGTTCTGACTCAGTGGTTCTTGGTGGCTCTTGGGAATCTGCATTTCTCACAGGAGTTATCAATCCTGCCGATATGAAGGTCACATTGGAGTGTTGAAATGTGAGCGAAGACATCAATGAACCGGTCAAGTCCAGAGAGTCTGAGGTTCTCTGCACTGAGAGCATTACAGCTGCACAACCGAGGAAATATTTTCTCAGAGATGGCACATGGGTGCTGGAATTAACATGGTAGGTTCCTAAGTCGGGCCCTGAATAAGGATGAACAATATGCCAGAGAACAGAACTCCCTCATCAAACCATTGGGAGAGTCAGTTAGATATTAAACCAGTGGAAAAACAAGTGTTCTGAGAAGCTAGCATGGATTTACACGTCTGTAATTTCAGCACTTTGGAGGTAGAGGCAGAAGGAGCATAGCAGGTTCAAAGCCAGTCTGGTCTACACAGTGAGTTTCAGGACAGCCAAGGCTATGTAATAAAACTATGTTGAAAAAGAGAGACAGAGAAGGAGAGAAGAGGGGAAGAGGGAGGGGAATGGAGAAGACAAATGAGAAGAGGAAGAGAGGGAGGGAGAAAGGGGAGGAGATAAAAAGAGAGAGAATATTTCCAAACTCAAGGAAAGCTCAGCTCAAGGGATTAAAGAGCTTACCCCAAGGTTGTCTGGAGTTGTAGATGCTTACACAGTGGGAGGTGGAAATAGACTCAAAAGAATAGGATGGGCAGGAGAGCCAGGAGATAGCTCAACAGGTCAAGTGTTTGCTGTGCAAGCCTGATGACTGAGTTTGACTTCAGAACAGAAAAGAAAAGAAAAGAAAAGAAAAGAAAAGAAAAGAAAAGAAAAGAAAAGAAAGAAAAAAAGAAAGAAAAGAAAGGGAAGAAAGGACTCCACAAAGTTATCTCACACACACACACACACACAAATGCACACACAAACACACAGACATAAACACAAACACACACAAACACAGATACACAACCACACACACACATATTTTCATACACACAAACACACATATACACACAAACACACACACAAGCATGCAAATAATAATAATGATAATGATAGTAAATAAAAATTGTAGGGTAAACTTTAAAACAAGGTGAGAAACAGATGGATGGGAATTAGAATGAGAGACAGGAAGAGGATTGTGGACCTGGATGTGACGGGAGGTCAGGAGAAACTGGCAGGAGTAGAGAGAGGCTGAACTGTAATCAGGATGTGTTATGTGAGAGAAAAAAAATCTATTTTCAAGAAAAGGGGGGAAAAAAGAAGAAGATTGACTGAAGGCAGTCTCCGCGCTACCTCTGACACTGAGTTTACATCTGTATCTCAGAACGGGCACTGGGTGCTTCCAATTTCAATTCAGGTAGAAAAGCATCTGCCCATGGCCAGCGACACTCTCAACTCTCAATGCAGTGTGATAACAGATATGAACACTGAGACTAGAATTCTTATGTTTGAAATCCATTTTATGTACTCTGTAGCTGGGTAAATTCAGGCAAATTACACAGCCTACCGTGTTGTGCCTCTTTGCCTGTGAAGTGGGGAAACTAACAATAGACTCCTGAGACAAGCCAGTCAATGCAGGTAAGAGGCTGAGAGTGAGTGCCCTCCATTTAACAAGCAAGCAGGAACACCCATGAAAGTGTTAGATACTGTTCTTGCTTCAGAGTCTTGCCATTCAGTGGGGCAGGAAGGGTTCCAGTAACCGCTAGAGAATAAAGCATAGAACAAGGTGGATTTCTGTCTTTCAGAAAAGCAGGGGGAAGAACAGCCAGGTAAACGTGCTTGCTGCCAAGCCTGGTGACCTGAGTTTGATCACTGGAACCCCATGGAGAACAAAGAGAAATTCAACTCTTCCAAGTTGTCCTCTGACTTCCACATGAGTACAGTGGCACAGGTTCACAACACACACACACACACAGACACACACACACACTCACACAGAGGGAGTGGTTGGGGGAGTAAATATTATTAAGAAAGTAGTCAGGAAACGTAGAGCTACCAAAGCCAAAATCCAAGGATAGTTGGAGTTGAAGAGGGATAGAGCATTTCCTGGGAAATGTGACAATGTAAAGAAACAATGGATTTCCTCATTGTCTTAGGGTTTTACTGCTGTGAACAGACACCATGACCAAGGCAATTCTTATAAAGGACAGCATTTAATTGGGGCTAGTTTATAGGTTCGGAGGTTCAATCCATTATCATCAAGGCAGGAGTATGGCACAGGAAGAGCTGAGAGATTGATCTGAAGGCCACTAGGAGGAAATTGTCTCCTCCCCCCCCTCCCCCCCCCCCGTGGCTAGGAGGAGGATCTCAAAGCCCACCCCCACAGTGACACACTTTCTCTAACAAGGCCACACCCACTCCCACAAGGGCATGCCTCCTAATTGTACCACTTAACTGGTCCAAGCATATTCAAGCCACTACACTCACAAAACAGCCTCTAAGTTTCATAAATAAGCAAAATCACATAAAGGTAAAGTCACTGGTCACAGAACTAGTAACAGGAGTGGTCAAGATCCAACAAGGGCAGATAGATGCGAGTCTACATCTCAGAACCTGTTGGGGATTGGTTCTAATGCTTATTTTGGCTCTCAAAAAGCCGCACTTCCAGACCTATGGGTCCCTGCCCCCAGCTGGCTTTGATTTATAATAAAGAATTGCTATACAGCTGTTGGATGGCTGGTGGACTGAGAGAGAGGGGAAGAAGAGGAGGATCGCCCTGATGGGGAAAAAAAGAGGAATTAAAGCAACCAGCCATGTAAGAATTTGGGAAAGTGGTCCTAGGGGCCACTCCCCCACCCCATTCCTGATTAGGTCTTGGGTAGCGGAGATGAAATATTGATTTAGCAAGTTGATTCAGGAAGGTTGGAGGGGAGAATGTATGCTAGGCAGAGAGGAGAATGTGCTGGCTGCAGGGAGGTTTAGAAGTGGCCAGCCATTTGAGCTAGTCAATGCATAACAAAATTAGCGAGAGAGAAAGAGAGATAGAGAGAGAGAAAGAGAGAGAGAGGTAGAGAGAGAGAGAGAGAGAGGGAGAGAGAGAGAGATTCGTTCAAGAATGCAGAGAACATTTGGGTGGTACAGCACATGTGTGTGTGTGACCTGCCAGGAGACAAGGCAGATTAATTCACTGCTACAAGAACCTTTCCATGCACTAAACAACCAGTCTGTGACATCAAAATTTGGGGACTTTTGAAATGTGTTCTCTGGATAATAAGTGGTCCATGCTTGTAAATGCTCCATGGTCTCCCCTTGGTGTATACTTGGGTTTATTTATATGGAACAAATCAAACATAACATTTCTCTCAGACCTGAATGGGCTCAGATAGTCATTAGTTACCAACTAAAGAAGCCCAGACTTCATCCATGGAGTGGTAGGGAGCCATCATGATTTCAAGGTGTTAGAGAGCTAGGTGGATAACATTGGCATGAGTGAAGAAGTACCAAGAGGAGCAGCAGCATGCATCATGAAGAGCATGTGGGCTGAACAGACTCCTGCTCAGGATGCCCTGGCATTTAAGAAAGTAGAGTCTCAGCCATGTGCACAGAGGACCTCTTTCTTAAGAAGGAGTTAAAGCAAGCAGAGGTCTTTATTCAACCCTATGCATAATTGGGTAACCATTGCTTAGGTAATGAGATCTCTGGCAACCAGGCATATTTGTTTTGTCAAAAGCAAATTCCAAGTCATCCGTTTGGTCGTGGGTGAGGTATTCAAAATGGGGTACCTAACGTATTCCTGCCCAAGGAAGCATTTCATCATTGAATGCCTGTCCTAGAGGCTCTTCATCCTTCTCCTTTCTGAGCCAATGAAAGGCGGCTTTCCCTTGGTCAGCCAAAGGGATGGGGCACCTTTTTGTCTAGAAAGGAGTAGTCATCTGTCCACACAAAAAGGAAGTAAATAAAGACATTTGGATAACTAAAGAAAGAGAAAATTTTCTTATTAAGCAAGATCAAAGAAACCAAGAAACCACTGGTGGCTGCAGAAGTTGTAAGTGGGAAAAGGAGTTACTAAGACAGAAGTATAGATGTGTGGGGATAGGGTAGGTGATAACACTATTCTGTCTCTGGATTGTGTCTGTCCAGTTGTATGTGTTTGTCAAAGAGCGTAGAACTCTGAGTGATAGTTATATGTACTTTACACCTTAACAAACCCAGCTTTTTGAAAATTGTGCACCGTTTTTGTTGGATTCTGTTTATTTATTATTATTATTATTATTATTATTATTATTATTATTATTATATATACCTATGATGTGTCAGGAAAACAAAAACCATTCTGGAATCAGTTCTTTCCTTCTGCCAATGGGTCCTAGGGATCCAACTCAGGTTGCTGGGCTTAGAGACATGCACCTTTATCTGTTCAGCTATCTGACTGGCCCAAGACTACGGATTTTCGTACGGCAGAATGAGGATGTAGTGGGTTCAATGGTTTCCCCAAAAAACAGCAAAGCAGAAAGAAGTTTCATGGGATGACAGGGTAATGGAAACAGGAGCACAGAGGCCGCCAGAGCTGCAGGCAACGCCAGAGCACAACATGAGCCCCAAGTGATAACACTTAGTGTACAGTCACCAAATCTTTTTCTAAGCATTCAGTGAGAATTATTCTTATGCTATTTTTTGTTGTTGTTGAAGGGAAAGATATGAAGAATCAATAAACACAGTGAAGGCTGTAAATGAAAACATCTTATTTTTTGTTTGCCAGGCATTTGGATAATTGAAAAACAGTATTATGCACTAACAGAATTAAACTTTTACAATCCATCTTCTTTTCTCCTTACTCTCTACCTTTTCATATTTAGAGTCCATTCCACATATTTTAAAGATCATTTGTAATTATCATGAGTTTCCAATGCAATGGCAGCAAAAATGTTCTTACATAGAAAAGGACTAGAAATCCAGGTGTCCATGTAACTAATTACCACATTAATTCATCTTGAGGGCCGCTCATTTCCCTTCTATGAGTCACTGAGACTTTGCTGGTTGCAGATGAATTCATGGTCTTGGGAACAGAGAAAGCTCTGTAGAGTTAATTCTGCTCTCAGAGAAGCTCAATAAGCCCCCAAGAAGCTTTTGAAAAATCAAAAGCCCTTTAAAAAGCCTGCAAAAGTAGTTTTTCATGTTTGGCCCAACAGTAATAATGCTTCTTTAGAGATAGTTGAAGTGTGGGCCAATCAATACACTATTAAGACGCTGACAGCCCTGAGATAGGTTTACATGGCTAAGAAATTGTGAAACCTTGAACTTTTTCATTTTCAGCAAGAAGAATTGAGGGAAGTGGCTTTTTAAAATTTATCTTTATCTGAATAGCCTTCGGCAATACATTCTCTTCATTTTAGATTAGTCAGTTCACTCTCAGTCCACATAGGACTGGAAGGTCAAGTTCACTTGCTACCCCTTTGTAATAGGACTTTCTCCATGTTGGGTTAGGCTTTCTGATTTGAGGGAAAGCCCAACTACTTGTAGCTATGAAGAGAAGGTAAACAAATAGACAAGTTTGTGTTTCAATAAAACTTTATTTGCTAAAACAGACAGACACAGGCTATGTTTGGCCTGTGTCCCATAGCTTGCCAACTCTTGGTTTTATAGGAGGAAAGTGCTATTTGTTTTTGAATGCACAGGCTTCAAGAATATGTATTCTTCATGCAGTAATATGAGCTCCCAATTAGTATGAAATCAATTGCCAATTTGGAAAGTTCTAGTAGTGTGATAGCTATAGAACCATGGCACTGTGATACTGTTATCTCTGCACGATTCAAAGGGAGTGATTGGCCAGTCAAAGGGAGCAAAGATCTGGGTTTCCTGGGGTGCATGCTGTTTTCTGTCTGCTTGTCAGCAATGTGTAGTGCAGGGGTCTCCTTGTCCTGGTTTTAGGATCTTGGCTTCTACATATGTGGTCCTCACCTCACCTCTTCCAAAGGATCTAGAGAATTTGCATTGTCAAATCACTCATGCTAACTCAGAACAAAAGTGGGAAACAGAAAGGGGAAAGGATGTCACCAATGAAGGAAACAATAACTGCCTCTCAGAAAGGATGCAGCAAGGCAAGAGGCCTCCACCACGGAGTCATGCCTGAGAAGGCTCCCTGTCAGACTTTGGCCTTCAGTTGCCACTGACATTATCTCTAAGTAAGTCTTTGTGGCTGGCAGACCACCCCAATTTAATAGCCTTTTCAACTCTGTAGCAGACTGTTCTTTGATTTGGGATGGCAGGCGCTTGTACAAAGCCCCTGATTGTTGGCCAGTTTGCTGCTTAGAGTCATGGTATAGTGCTTAGAGCCATCTTCTCTTCCAGCTGCTGGACTCTGGGCAGACTCTCCTACACCTCTCTGGCAGGGACTGCAAGAGTTAGGCAAAGCAAGACAGATAAGCCTATGGGATGCCTATGATAGCTCTCCAAATGCAATGTGGCTTCCATCTCACAGGGGATGGACTTGGGTCTCTTTTATCATTGTTTTAATCTTTCTAACCTCTACTCTTGCCATTATGCCTTCATTGGCAAAATTCAAAAACTTTAGGGCTGGAAAGAGCATTTGAGTTGACTTAGCTCTGCTCAGTTCTTTGATTGCATTTTGAAACCCTGGTGCATGGCCACACTTGAGAAGTTATCTCCTTATCTGCACATTTCCATATGGAGACAGAAAGTTCTGCTGCCAGGCTTTAGAGCCAGCAGCCAGCACAGGCAGTCTGAACGCTTTCATTGATTCAAAGCAAGACATGTTTGAAAAAAAATAGTTTAAAACTACAAGAAAATGAGAGAAGGCAAACTTTTAACAGTTTGCATCACTACTAAACACACATTTCAAATCTAAATACTTATTAATTTTTTTTCTTATAGTAGGACTTGAGGAGCCCACCGCCTTCATAAAATAACTGTGATAAGTATTTTGAAATGTTCATTTATTCACTTGCTTATCAAATCAATGTGTTTATGTCAAACGAGCATTGTCAGGTTTTCCTCATAGTGATTATTTTTAAGCATATAATTCCCTAAACCAGACCACCCAAACCAATGAGCCTCTTGCTTTGCAGTTCCTTGTCCAGTTTAGGGGAGTTGACTTAGCATCACTTGAATGCTTTGACAGTATTTTGATAGATTTGACATCACATTGAAAACTTGGTTTGTATTCAGTGAGATGCACAATTTGAATAGCAGCAGAGATAGCAATGAGCCACATGCTATGGCCTGGGCTTTTAGGTGATGATGCTCTTGTGAACTTTCAACAGTTAATATTCCTTTATGCCCATATGCATGAAAATCTAGTTCAGACCCAATCACATTTCAGGCTCATATTTCATGTTTTGCCTTTTTACTCTCTAGGATGTGATGTTTACTCTTCATTGTCAGCTTGACTATATTTACAATCAGTTAGAAGATACATTGCAGCTGGGAGGTAGGTGATGCTGCACACCTTTAATCCATGCACTGGAGAGGCGGAGGCAGGTGTATCTGTGTGAGTTCTATGCCAACCTGATATACAGAGTGAGTTCCAGAACAGCAAGAGCTATCCTCTTGGGATGAAAAGAAAAGAAATGAAGGAGGAGGAGGAGGAGGAGGAGGAGGAGGAGGAGGAGAAGAACAACAACAACAACAACAACAACAAGAACAAGAAGAACAAGAAGAAGAACAACAACAACAATAACAACAACAACAACATCAAGAAGAAGAACAAGAACAAGAACAAAAAGAAGAACAAGAACAAGAACAAAAAGAAGAACAAGAACAAGAACAAGAAGAACAACAAGAAGAAAAAGGATAAGAAGAACAACAAGAACAAGAAAAACAAGAACAAGTAGAAGAACAAGAACAACAACAAGAAGAAGGAGGAGGAGCAGAGGAAGAGAAGGAAGAAGAGGAGGAGGAAGTAGAGCAGGAGAAGGAGAGGGAGGAAGAAAGGGAGAAGAAGGAGAAGGAGGAAGAAAAGGAGGAGGAGGAGGAGGGGGTGAGGAAGAGGAAGAGGAAGAGGAAGAAATAATCCTTCCTCTAGGCATTCCTATATTCCTCTGAAGGAGTTTTCAGGTACATTTAATGAGGAGGGAAGACCCACCAACTCTTGGGATAATGTCTCAGGCTGATTAAAATGGGGAAAAGGGAGAAGACATGAAAGACAACATTCACTGCCTGCTGCTTCCTGATTGCCAACAACAGTGTGATGTGCCCAGCTGCCTCATGCTCCTGCTACTATGTGGTGTCTGTCATGGTGGCCTATGAGCTCTGAACGGAGAGCTCGTGACAAAATCTTCCTCCCTTAAATTGTTTCTTGCTGGGTACAAAAAAGTAAGTATCATAACAACCTGTGAGTTGTTGCTCTCCTAATTTGTCCAGCATCACACTGTCCTAGTGAGTGGAGGAGGGAGAAACCGAGCTCAGGCCTTCTAAGTTCTGATCTCGTCATTATTCCTCCTCCTTACCACTGCACAGTGGGCTTCATTTGTTCACTTTGTAACCTCTTCAGCCATCACTCTAAATGTGATAAGCCTAGCCTTCACAGACACTCTCTCTCCCCCTCGCCTGCCTACCTGACTCCCAATCCTTGGCATCTTGCAAACTTTCTTTTTTATCACCATCTCTTGGTAGAAGCTATTGTATCTTCTTCTTCTTCTTCTTCTTCTTCTTCTTCTTCTTCTTCTTCTTCTTCTTCTTCTTCTTCTTCTTCTGCTTCTGCTTCTGCTTCTGCTTCTGCTTCTGCTTCTGCTTCTGCTTCTGCTTCTCCTCCTCCTCCTCCTCCTCCTCCTCCTCCTCCTCCTCCTCCTCCTCCTTCTTTTTTTAAAGTTTTTCGAGACAGGGTTTCTCTGTGTAGCCCTGGCTGTCCTGGAACTCACTCTGTAGACCAGGCTAGCCCTGAACTCAGAAATTCACCTGCCTCTGCCTCCCAAATGCTGGGATTAAAAGTGTGCGCCACCACTGCCTGACTGCTACTGTATCTCCTTAACCCTTCAGCAAATACCAAAGAGGCAAAATAAGTTGTTGGGTCGTCCCAACAATAGAATTGTTTGGAGGAAATCCCTTTCCGGTGGAGAAGTCTGCATATTGGTCATTGCAAAAGACAGTATTATAAAATTATAATTTTTATTTAGTTTAAAATACCCCTGTCTTCTCCTCCTTGCTTAATAGACACACTCTTATGTATGTAAGACCTTGATGGGTAAAGACTAGGTGAAGTGTTGTAAGCCTAAGAGATGAGAAGCAGCCTAAATATCCATTAACAAGAAACTGGTTCATGATGCAGTCATATAATAGAATATTATACAGGAGACAAAGGAAGATTTTTATGTCCTTATATGGAAAGATCTTATAGATGTGTTAAGTTTCTAAAAGTCACTAAAGAGAATTCATAGCATATTATCTTATTTGTATAGAAAAATGAACATATACATAAGGAAGAATATATTCTTTGAAATGATTTATAATAAGTTGATAATGGTGAGTGGCAACCTTTACAGAAGGCCAGTAAGTTTCTAGAACATAGGAGAAAATCAGGCTTGCTACGTGGTACTTTTTCACGTTTGGATACTACCTTAACTCTGTCATCTATTTGTACAATAAAGCAAATCTTAATTATGATGTGATATGTGTTTAAGATATTCAGGCTACTCACTGACAGACTCAACTTGAAGTATATTGTATGGTTCCCTGCAGTTTAAGGAAGCCTGGATTGCCAGTGATGGTGGTTTCTTTCTGATCCTGTACCTATGGAAAAGGCTCAAAGAAAACTGGCATCAAGTCATTAGCAACTGAAAGGTAGATGAAGACGGAGTAGATGAAGAATCCATGAGATACTGGATTAGATTTCTGTGCTGCTCAAACTAATTAAGCTTAGAAACCCCTTGGCCTCCAAAAATGTACACGTGAATACATATAACAAACACCATCAAGAGACCATTAGGATAGAATCACAGGAAATGTTCTGTTAAGCAAATCAGGAAAAGAAAAGGAAAGAAAAAGCAATCGAAGCTCAACTTAATGAGAAGCACATGTGTGGTCCCAGGATGCACCCTTCCTAACTTACTTACTTACTGATTTGATGACCACATGGAAACGCTCTTCATGTCTTAAAACCAATTTTTAAACTAAGAGCATGCTTTTGAAGATTGGATTATGTGTGGAAGGAAATGCTCGTGTGAAGGGAACCAACAGAGGGCTACTGAGCACTCTGGCAGAAATGGGTAACTGTCTTAGACATGGCTGTGGGGTATGTAGGCAGGTCCTACTCCATGCCAGCTTTCAGAACAATTAACCATCTTGTCCTTGGATTACACTGGCTTTGTTGTTTGTATCCCTTCACAAACTGAACTTTGACCTACTGTGGGAGTGCTCAGTTGAAAGAGGTTGGGGAATACCTCACTTCCCACCCCCACCCTTACACTTGTTTGAACCAGCAGGAGATTATCACCATGGCTCACCAGGGCCAAAATACAGCCAGCTAAGTATTTAACTGTGATACACATGTTTCTCTATTAGAACACTATCCAGAAGTGTCAAAACATCTGGCAAAATGTCAGAGTAATGATACCCACGTAGTGTTCAATGATCTCAATTACCAGAACATAATGTGAAAAGTAGCTGTTTTTCTTAATGGTGACAAAACCCACAGATATTGTGAATTCTGTTTTAATTTGTCGTTCACAACTGAAGTAATTTTCAATTTTCTAGAAAGTGTAAAGATATATTTTCCCCATTGGAGGTCTTAGATCACCCTGAATTCTATCCATACACTTTTCTTGGCTTCGAGGTCCTTGGATTAAAATGGGTCCTCCTTCCCACTTGATTCCTTGAGGCCTCTGCTTCCAGCCATTTACAAGGGAAAAAGAGAACCAGGAATACTGTTCAGGAGGTGTTAGGCAGGTTGGGCATTAACAGCAGCAGCAGTAGTGTATGTGACTGCTACTCACCATAGACCAGAGCTCATTCTCAAGGCCCTACTAGCTGCAAGGGAAACTGGAAAATGCAGACTAATACTTTGTCAGTGAAGAAAGGGAAATAATTTGGTGAATGTGTACACAGTATCTATCCTTAGAGACCTGATTGAAGATGCAGGAAGACAGTTCTGAAATGATGCTTACTACACATTCAAAATGAAATACTCTTTTGTAAATTACAAACCTCTTTTGAAAATATTTTTATTTTTTGTGAGAAATTATTTCATGATAAATGAACCTCATTTAAAAACATAACCTGACCTCTATTTGGTAATTTAGTACTAAAGGAATGGTTTCATGGTATCTTAAGTCATTTGTTGAAATTCTGAGCCCTGAGGAAAGGTCTCTGTTGATAGTCATCCTCTTGCTGATGGTCATCCTCTGCTCATGGTCGTCCTCTGCTGATGTTCATCCTCTGCTCATGGTCATCTTCTGCTGATGGTCATCCTCTACTCATAGTCATCCTCTGCTCATGGTCATCCTCTGCTCATAGTCATCCTCTGCTCATGGTCATCCTCTGCTCATGGTCATCCTCTGCTGATGGTCATCCTCTGCTCATGGTCATCCTCTGCTCATGGGCATCCTCTGCTCGTGGTCATCCTCTGTTGATGATCATCCTCTGCTCATGGTCATCCTCTGCTCATGGGTCATCCTCTGCTCATGGTCATCCTCTGCTCATGGTCATCCTCTGCTCATGGGTCATCCATTGCTGATGGTCATCCTCTGCTCATGGCCATCCTCTGCTCATGGCCATCCTCTGCTCATGGCCATCCTCTGCTGATGGTCATCCTCTGCTCATGGGTCATCCATTGCTGATGGTCATCCTCTGCTCATGGTCATCCTGTGCTCATGGTCATCCTCTGCTCATGGCTATCCTCTACTGATGGTCATCCTCTGCTCATGGCTCATCCATTGCTGATGGTCATCCTCTGCTCATGGTCATCCTCTGCTCATGGCCATCCTCTGCTCATGGCCATCCTCTGCTGATGGTCATCCTCTGCTCATGGGTCATCCATTGCTGATGGTCATCCTCTGCTCATGGTCATCCTCTGCTCATGGTCATCCTCTGCTCATGGCCATCCTCTACTGATGGTCATCCTCTGCTCATGGTCATCCTCTGCTCATGGTCATCCTCTGCTCATGGTCATCCTCTGCTCATGGTCATCCTCTGCTCATGGTCATCCTCTGCTGAAGTTTATCTTCTGCTGATGGTCATCCTCTGCTCATGGTCATCCTCTGCTCATGGTCATCCTCTGCTCATGGTCATCCATTGCTGATGGTCATCCTCTGCTCATGGTCATCCTCTGCTCGTGGTCATCCTCTGCTCATGGTCATCCTCTGCTCCTGGTCATCCTCTGATGATGGTCATCCTCTGCTCATGGTCATCCTCTGCTCATGGTCATCCTCTGCTCATGGTTATCCTCGGCTCATGGCCATCCTCTGCTGATAGTCATCCTCTGCTCATGGGTCATCCATTGCTGATGGTCATCCTCTGCTCATGGTCATCCTCTGCTCATGGTCATCCTCTGCTCATGGCCATCCTCTGCTGATGGTCATCCTCTGCTGATGGTCATCCTCTGCTGATGGTCATCCTCTGCTCATGGTCATCCTCTGCTCATGGTCATCCTCTGCTCATGGCCATCCTCTGCTCATGGTCATCCTCTGCTCATGGCCATCCTCTGCTGATGGTCATCCTCTGCTGATGGTCATCCTCTGCTCATGGTCATCCTCTGCTCATGGTCATCCTCTGCTCATGGTCATCCTCTGCTCATGGTCATCCTCTGCTCATGGTCATCCTCTGCTCATGGCCATCCTCTGCTGATGGCCATCCTCTGCTGATGGTCATCCTCTGCTCATGGTTCATCCATTGCTGATGGTCATCCTCTGCTCATGGCCATCCTCTACTGATGGTCATCCTCTGCTGATGGTCATCCTCTGCTGAAGTTTATCTTCTGCTCATGGTCATCCTCTGCTCATGGTCATCCTCTGCTCATGGCCATCCTCTACTGATGGTCATCCTCTGCTGAAGTTTATCTTCTGCTCATGGTCATCCTCTGCTCATGGTCATCCTCTGCTCATGGTCATCCTCTACTCACTTGAGCTGAAACCTTCCCTTGGTTTTTTATCTAGTCCTGTTCTGTGGCAGGACCTTCAAGTGACAGGTCACAGAAAAGTGAGTGCTATAACCTTCACTTATTTTGAAGACTGGACACAATAGTTTTCTCTTCAAAGACTCAGTTTGTGCTTTGGATCGTGGACTCTTTAGGTTTAATACACTTGACAATTCCAGAGTGCAATGTATGATTCCATCTCAGAAGTATATCGGGACAGAGCATGGCTAAGACCTCAGAGCAGACATCCTCCCCATGCATTCAGATGCTGGTCTTCTTTTATTTTTGTGGCAAAGGGATCAAAACTTTGCACCACCACAAATCCCTGATACTGATGCATTTGTCCTTTATTTAATTGTAAAAAAAAAATGATATTTTAGTCTTGTTTCCAGTCTGCTTCTATGTCTTTGGGACTCATGGGGTGAACTTGGATCTCCCTAGTTTTCCTTGCTCTGCCTGCTTCAGCCACTCTTCCTATCTTATCTCTACTCCTGTGACTCCCTGCTGAACTGCAAAGCTGTTCTCTCCAGTGTCCTATATCCTCTGCATCTGGCTAGGACCCAGAACCACTCTCCTCCTCCAGGGACCGCACAGCTGACACACTTGTTTAGGAGTCAGAATCATTTCCTACTTGTCCCCCCACCCACCACCCTACTTGGTTAGGATCCAGCCATTCCCTTTAGCCCTTCTCCATTCCTTAGTGACTCCCCATCGACCTGCTGGAATGCTCTTTAGCTGGGACCCTACAGTCCCTGCCTTTGGCTAGGAATCAGACTGACACAATGGCAGCCAAAGACCAGGACAAAAGTGAGACCAGATATTTACACCAAGAAATACCCCACATGTCATCACTCCATATATATATATATATATATATATAGATCCCAGTACAAATACATAAACATGAATAACCAAGGCAATACGATTCCTACCGAAGCCAGCAACTTTATTGTAATATGCCCCAAGAAAATCAATTTAGTTAAGGCATAAGAAAAGGACTTTAAAATTGCAATTATGAATATGTTCAAGGACCTTAAAGAGGATAAATGAATAAATGCCTCAATGAAAACTGTTGAATAAGATAATGAAAACAATTGAAGACTTGAAAGTAGAATTTAACAAGGAAATACAATCACAAAACACCCCAACCAACCAGCCAAACAAACAGCCCAAACTGAAATAAAACTTGAAATAAAAAATGCATGAAATTAAACAAAACATTCAGAATAACAAATTAAAGGACACGGGTGAAAGAATTTCAAGTACTGAAGGCAAAGTAGAGAAAATGGATAGTTTAATTAAATAAACTATTGAGCTTAAAATGACCAGTCACAATACATCCAGAAAAAATCTAAAACATTGTAAAAACATAGTTTTTAAATAATAGGGATAGAGAAAGGAGAATAAAGCCAGGTCAAAGGCACAAAAAATATTTTTTAATAAAATCATAGAGGAAAACTTCCCCAATTTAAAGACAGAGATTGCCAGAGATAGTGGCATATGCCTTTAATTCAGAACTTAGGAGGCAAAGGCAGGAGGATCTCTGTGAGATGGAAGGTTGTTTTGTCTACCAGGACAATCAAGGATACATAGAGAGATTCCGTCTCCAGAAAGAATGGGGAGCTATCAAGGTACAAGAAGCACACAGAACACCAAACATACAGGACCAGAAACAAAAGTTCCCACGCACATAATAAGGAAAACATTAAACGAAGAGAACAACGAACAACATTAAAAATTGCAAGAGAAAAACACCAAGTAACATATAAAGACAGGCCTATTAGATAGCACGTAATTTTTTATTGGAGACTCTAAAAGCGAAAGGCCTGGATAGGTATTCTACAAGTTCTGAAAAACCACAGATGCCACCTTAGACTATTTAATATACACAGCAAGACTACTGTTCACAATCAATAGAGAAAGAAAAACATTTCATAACAAAGGCAAATTTACGCAATTTCTAGCAATCCAGCAGTACAGAAGACATTAGAAGGAAAACTTCAATCTAAAAAGAAGATTAACTACGCACAAGAAGAGACAAGAGTAAGTAACCTTGAAACAATTAAATAAAAGAAGAAAATCATACACACACACACACCACCACCACCACCACCACCACCATCATCATCACCACTGTCACATCAACAAAATAACAGAAATTAATAAACATTATTCAAAAATAACTCTCAGTAATAATAGTCTCAATTCCCCCAATAAAAAGACAATCTAGCAGGATGAATTAGAAAATAGGATTCATCTTTTTGTTATGTCCCAGAAAAAGTACTTCATCATCAAAGACAGATACCATCTTAGGGTAAATCAATGGAAAAGTGTTCCCCGAGTAGATGGGGTACCCCAAAAAGCAATTAGGCTTAGCTTCAGACATTTTAATATCTGACAAAATAAACTTGAAACCAAAACTAATCAGAAAAGACAAGAAAGAAAACTACATACTTGTCAAAGGAAAAGCCACCAAGAGGGTACTGCAATTCCAAACATTTATGCACCTAACACTAGGAGAGGAACAAGAATTCATAAAAGAAGCAATCCTGCAACTAAACTCATATATTGACCTAAACTTACACAGTGATAGTGGATGACTTCAGTTTCCTACTCTTGCCAACAGACAGGTTATGCAGACAAGAACTAAACAGAGAAAGGCCAGCGTTAAATAATGCCATAAATCCAGTGGACTTAGCAGGTGTTTATATTCCACCTAAACACAAAAGAATATGCCTTCTTCTCAGCTGCTCAGGGAACGGTCTCTAAAATTGACCACATACTTGGACACAAAACAAGTCTCAACAGATATAAGAAAATTGAAATAGCACTCTGCGTCCTTTCTGACCACAATGGATCTAAGCTGGATGTCAACAACAATAGAAATGGCAGAAAGCATACAACTCACAGAAGCCAAATAACTTGCTATTGAATGAAGTATGAGTCAAGACAGAAATCAAGAAGGAAGTTTAAAACTTTTTAGAGCTGAATAAAAATGAAAACACAGCATACCCAGACCTGTGGGACACAATGAAGGCAGTTCTAAGGGGCAAGTTCATAGCACTAAGTACTACATCAAATAACTAGAGAGCTCGCATGTTAGTAACTTAATGACACACTTGAAAGCTCTCACAAGACAAGGAGAGATAATACTCAGGAAGAGAAGACAGGAGAAAGAAAAATCCGGGCAGACATTGCAAAAATAGAAACAAAAAATAATGATACAAAGAATCAATGAAATGAAGAGTTGGTTCTTGGAGTAAATCAATGAGATTCACAAACCTTTATTTAAATTAAACAAAAGAAGGAGAAACTCAAATTAATCAAATCGGAAGTAAAAGGGGGAGACGTTATTACAGACACTGAAGAAGTTCAGAACATACCTTAAAAATCTGCATTTTGCCAAACTGGAAAAACCAAAAAGAAATGTACAGCATCCTTAATATACAGACTTTACCACAGTTAAACCAAAATGAAACAAACAACTTAAATAGACCCATGATGTCTACTGCAGTGGTTCTCAACCTTCCCAATGTGTCAGCCCTTTAGTGTAGTCCCTCATGGTGTGGTGACCCCAACCATAAAATTATTTTCATTGATACTTTATAACTGTACTTTTGCTACTGTTATGACATGTAATGTAAATATCTGATATGCAGAATATATGATATGCAGGATATCTGATATGCAATCCTTATGAAAGGGGCATTTGACTCCAAAGGGGCCTCGATCCACCCTAGTGAACTAGAAGCATTATCAAAGTCTCTCAACTAAAAAAGCCCAGGGCCTGGTGGGCTTAGTGCAGAATCCTCCAGGCCTTCAAAGAACTGATGCCAATATTCCTCAAATTAGTCTGCAATATAGAAACTGAAGGAACATTTCTAAATTGTTTTTATGAGGCCACTAATACCCTGATCCCGAAACCACACAAAGACGGGACAACAGAAAAAAATCTAGATCAATATCCCTCGTGAACATAGTTGCAAACATTCCAGTAATGGGTTGCATCTTGTAAGTCATTGACCAAAAATGTTCTATAGACTGCCCCCTCACCTAAACTTCACAGGCTATTGGCAAGGCTATTGGTTACCCTTCCCAACCTGATGGTCAGGCTCTTCTGCTGAAGACACAACTTGCTTATGTCGCTGAGCAGGGAGAAAATGGGCACTGTCCATCTGGGGGTCTCCAAGTTAAGTACCATCTATTACAAGCAGAACTGTCTCTGATGTGGGCTGAATGAGACACTAATACATGGGTATAGCAATGTACCATTAGGAGTCATTTCATTGCTCTGTTGTAGAGAATGAGAGACTTGGAGCACTCAGCCCTAACCGGGATGTCTTTGTCACCCTGCTCCCAAAGCCTCAGTGGCACATTCAAAGAGGAGTCAGAAGGACTGATTGTAAGGACCAGGGGTGGAAGATGACTCCATGGAAACAGTATCTTTCAGACACAACTGATAGATATATGAACTCACAGAGCTTGAGACTATATGCACAAGACCTGCACAAGTTTCAACCAGACAAAATCCTAACCCAGAGAAGAGGAAAATGACACAAAATTCCACCCAACCAAGAAGTGTAATGGATATTCACTGTTAAGGGAGAAATCAGTTTTCTTTAGTGGGGCCCCTGGGTATATCAACTACACTCCAGAGAAGGCCCCATGTCTAGATGGCCAACACAAAATGGATTCCATGTTTTTGTGAAAGTTTACCGGGAATTGAATACAGGTCTTCTAGAAGAACAGCCGGTGCGATCTCTCCAGACCCCTGCTCTCTTACCTCTCCACTGTCCTCCTTGTATACATGTCTCTGAAGACAGACCTCCCAGAACTGTCTGCACCATCTGAACCTTCATTTTCTTCACCTTTTAGGATAGACTTTATTTTTGAAGTGTGTGTGTGTGTGTGTGTGTGTGTGTGTGTTCACATGAGTGACGGTGCTCATGAGGGCCAGTGGCATCTGGAGCTGGAGTTACAGGCAGTTGTGAGTCACCTGACTTAGACCCTGGTAACCAAACTCAAGTCTTCTGGAAGAGGAAAAAAAGTCTCTTCACAGGTGGAGCCCTTCCCAACACTCATTCTTTCGCAGTTTTTCCAAAGATGACACTTTGCTCACACCCTGATAAATTATGCAGTTCACTAAGGGACAGGAGGAGCAGGCTCGGTTCATGCAGGACCCCCAGCCTTTCTCTTTATCAGTATGGTGAATGCGTCAATAAATGTGCTCCAGCTGTCTGCTCCCTGAAGCCTGGGTTGCTGCATCCTTCGCAGTGGTGAAGGAGGCCGAGTTACGGTCACTGTTGCTTCAATGAAACCCCATAGCAACAAGCAACTTGGAGAGGGAAGGGTTTATCTGGCTTAATCTTCAACATCACTGTCCATCCTCGGAAGAATTTAGGACAGGAATTCAAACAGGGAAGGAACCGAAAGGCACGAGCTGAGGCAGAGTCCATGGAGGAGCACTACTTACTGTCTTGTTCATCCTGGCTTGCCTCAGCCTGCTTTCTTATAGAACCCAGGACCATCAGCTCAGCTCAGGGATAGCCCCACCCACAACTGCCTGCCCCCCCCCCATTATCACTAATTAAGAAAATGTCCTGTAGGCTTGCCTACATTCTGATCTTATGGAGGCATTTTCTTAATTGAAATTCCTTCCTCTCACATGACTTCAGCTTGTGTAAAGTTGACAAACTATCTAGCACAGAAGAGCACAGTGGATGCAGTCCCTTGGAAAACCTTCTCATCTCCATAGAAGATGGAGGAAAAGGCCAGGAACGTGGAGAGCATGCTATGGCTGCAGACCCCTATTTATTCTCAGAAAGCATTTCCTTCTCTCCTTTGGCATGCCCTCCTCAAGTGCATCGCTATCTACCTTGTGCTAATGAGCCCCCTGGCAGGTGGGTGAGCTGGAGAGTAAAAGAAATTGCAGTTTTTATACCAGCAGCATTGATTGATTGGGTTGTTTATTCTACCACAGTAGCATCCAGGAACCACACAAAAATGGAAGCCTTTTTTTTTTCCTTCAGTGATTCTTATGGGAGTCCAAACGCCTGCTTATTCAGCATTCAAAGTGGCAAGGCAAACAAACCCCATTAAAACTTAAATAGATTTCACTCAATTATTGCACTATTGTTTATTTCTAAACCCAGAACCTAAAAATCATCCCGTCGACACTTTCTCCAGAAACTGTAGAGGAATTATTTCTCTTAATTCTGCTTCAAGTGAGTGATGTTGCAGACAGGCAGCCTCGTTTCCCACCTGTCGTTAGGAAACACGGCAGGTTTATCTTTAAATATGGATGAAACAAACACAGAGCATAATACACAGAATAGGCTGTACAACGCGCAGAGCACGCTGGCCTGGGCACTGGGCATTTGCATTGTCCAGGGTTATAGGGCTCTCTGAGAATCCACCCAATAGCTGTGTTGTGCACAGTATAGGTGGGCTCACTAACTAGCGTGAGGTCTGACCAGCAAACTCAGTTATTTAGCAGCTGGATGCCCAGCTTTTGAGTTATCCAAATGTCCTGGTTTTTCTCCTCTTTATTAGGTATTCCTCCAAGAAGGGGAGCTTGTAAAATTCAAGGCCATCCTTCTTAAGTGTGGTGGAGCAGACGCCAGTGACCCCTGGGGGTAGGAGAGTGGCGGGAGAATAAACAAAATACGAAATTAGTTACTATATATTGGGATTCTTTCTCATTGGAATTGGATTCAACTTGCAACAAGCAATCAAGTGATTCCCCAAAGTGTCAAACAATTCCAACGCCAGTATTGAAAACACCTCCTAATCCCCTCTGCATCTCCCTCCTTCCCGCCTTTCCTTCCTTTCTCCCGTTATCAAAGAAATGTGTCCCTTTACTTCCTCGAAAAACAGAGAAGTACTGGAATAAGCAAAGTCCATATCTCTTCTTCGGAAATCAAAAAGTATGAATCCTCACATGCATTTTCTGAGATGATCTTCACAGGGAAGTCAAGATCCCAATTTTACTAATAAGGGAATTCAGTATCAGAAAAGCTACAACAGCATTCTCCACCTATGGGTTACAACCCTATTGGGTTTACATATCAGATTCCTACATATCCAATACTAACATTACTGTTCATAACAATAGCAAAATTACAGTTGTGGAGTTCAAAACTATAATTTTATTTTATTTATTTAGTTTATTTATTGTGGTTTGGGGTGACCACAACATGAAGAACTGTTATCAAGGGTCATAGCACTAGAAAGGTTGAGAACCACTGAGCTAAGGACTGTGCTCAACACTGTACAATACAGGATTCCGACACAGATTGGTACTAGAGTTGCTGAAGCAAAAAATGGAATATTCCTCAACATTGGTTGCCAGCTAGTGGTGAGAGGCCTGTTAACGTTTGTTTTGAGAGCTTTGTGTCATAAAAGCAGTTTGGCTTATAAAACCATGGCCATTCTGTGGTTATCATCTCCAGTTCGGACTCTGGAGAAAACCCAGTCATGTGGCACCAAGGCAGAAAGACAAACCTTATCCATAAGCACTAGACAAACAGACACACACACACACACACACCACAGACATACACACACACACAGAGAGAGAGAGAGAGAGAGAGAGAGAGAGAGAGAGAGAGAGAGAGAGAGAGAGAGAACTGGGAATGCTGTAGGCTTTTGAAACTTCAGAGCCACACCTCCTTCAACAAAGGCACATCTTCTAATTTTTTTCAAACAGTTCAAAACCATGCACTGAAATATGTGAGCCTGTGGAGGCCATTCTTTTACACACTACCACACTCCTATATTGCAATTATTTTAGTAAATGATTCTGTTTTCCATCCAGGACAACAAGTCAAAAAATTAGGAGGATCCTTTTACCTCAAAACTTCCCACAAAACCCCCAGGGTTATATGAGCCTGTCAACTCATACCTAAATGTCCACTCATAGCTTAAATATGTGTGTTTTTCTTTGTTTGCAACATTACCACTTCTGTCCAAATAATTTACTCCTAAAATGTTCCCGCAGGTCTCCCAGATTCCATGTTTGTCTATAGAAGTCACTCTTCATAAGCTTGTGAGAGTTATCTTTCTGAAGCTTGAATCTAGGGGTCGTGGTTCATGTCTTTATACTCCCAGGACTCAGGAAACAGTAGCAGGTGGATATCTATGCGTTCAGGGCCAGTCTTTCCTACATAGCAACATCCAGGCCAACCAATGCTATGTAGGGAGAGACTACCCCTAAACAAACAAACAAACGAACAAACAGAGAAGCATCATTAGCATCATGCTTTCCCTCTTCTTAAAGCTACTCAGCAAACCAGATAGAGTGACTCATGACCTATAATTCCAGCACTCAGAAGCCTAAGCCCGGAGGATGATAAGTCAGAGGGTAAGCTTTGCATTCTAACAGGACCCTGTTTCCCAAACAGGGTGAAAAAGCAACAGCCAATAACAACAAAAATCCAAAAGTTTTTTTGTTACATTTAGACTAAAACCTAATATAATCCATTGTGCTAGTCAGATCTATTGTAGGAAACCATTAGATATAAGTGGGAAACTCCTAAGCTCTTGCAGCTTATAATGTCTCAAGGCTGACAGAGAAAGACTTTATCTCACACATCCTAAGCTTTCAGCCATTACACTTAGGTGGCCCCGCTTCCTAAATATTCCTGAAGCAGAAGGGTTGCTTCGCATCCTGGGTGGGCTTTCTTCTGACATGATGGCTGTTGTGGAAATACTGGGAGTCAGAGTAGCAGGTGAGGCATACAGAAACCATACTCTCTTATGACCTACCCTTGGACATCAGAAAGTACCATTCTCAACAAACTCTGTGGACTAGAGCAATCACAAGTTCCTCGTGAGATTCTGAGTGTATGGTGGTTTGAAGGACAATGTCCCACATGGAGTTGGTCACTGTTTCCCAGTTAGTGGCACTTTGGGAAAGCTTAGGATGTGTGACCTTGCTGGAGGAAGTATGCCATTGGGTGAGCTTTGGGAGTTTAAATACTTGTACCATTTTTTTCTTCCCATCTTTACTTCCTGCTTGCAGGTCAAGATGTGAATCCTCACCTTCTCCTTCAGTTTCCACACCTGTGGTTTGCCATCATTACTTTAACCCTTTGGGAACTATCAGCCCCAATCAACTGTTTCTTTTATAAGTTACATTGTTCATTGTATTCTATTCCAGTAGAAAAGTAACTAACTTAGAGTCACATTGTTAGAATTTGTAGCTGTGTATCTCAGACCTATAATCCCTGCTACTTAGAAGGTAAAAGCAAGAATATCCCAAAGGTCATTCTAGGCTACTGAACGAGTTCAAGGTCAACCTGCACTACTTAGTGAGACACTGAATAACCTGTCTTGAAATATAATGTAAAAAGAAGTCTCGGACTACTGCTTAATGATGGAGTGCCTGACCAGCATTTGTGTGACTTCATAAATTTCTAGTATTACAATAATAACACCAGCAACAAAGTATATTGGGATTGGACACAATGAATATGGCCACCTATAGAGTAGTCTGCCACTCCTGTACTGGTTTCTATGGTTACTCATGTTCTGTTCCAGCAAAATTGTTCATGGATCATTTTCTATATTAGGTAGAAAATTCCATATTCTGTGCCATTCCACAAAGATTCCTAGGTAGGCACCTCCCAAGCAGGTTTGAGAAGCAGTGATCTTGATTGTCTTCTTTTGAAGTTGATGAAATAAAACATAAAAGTAATGACTCTGGTAGGAAAAAAATATGAAAAAAATGTTATCACTAATCAATGGCATAAAGCAGGTGGAATTTGGAACTATTTCTAATAGAAGGATGGAGTTGTTGGCTGCAGTGACATTGAGAAATAGACTGTAAGAAAGTTTCATGCACTGGGGTTTCCTGTAGAGAGTTATAGCAGGAAGTGGGAACTGGGTGGAGCTAGGATGAGCAAGGACACCGGAAATGGAAATAGATGAGACTCTAACAAGGCGCCATTGATAGAACAGCTGCCTGCAGAATTACTCCTGTGGTGTCGATCACAAATGCAGGGTCCTGTGTCCCATCCTTTCTGAATCATAACCTCTGTGAGGGGGCATAGTTAACAGGCTTCCAGTAGGTCCCTGTGGGCCCTAATATCTGAAGATTACCTAGCAACATAATAAAATCCTTGTTTATAAAAGTCATGAATCAAAAGTATGAAATAGACAGAAGGGTCCCAGTTACCTGTGTTATAGCCACTTAGACAAAATCCATCAAATAAACTGGAAGGTGTTCTACCAGTTAATGACAAATGTGTCCACACATTTCTCTTAAAATGAAAGCACAATTTGACAGTGGCTGATTATGTCTCCAAAGCCCCAGGGTATATGTTTGTTTTTCATTCTTAACCCTTGAAACACTATTCAGCAATATCTTAGAACTTGGTATCACCAAAATTAAGTATGTGACTTTTACCAAACAAAAGGTTGTGCTTTTAGTTGAAATTATCCCTCTGCTGAACTTAATGGGGAAGGAAGAAATCTGTGAAATTCAGCTGATTTGCAGATACAAGAAAAGAGTCGGAAGTACAGGTTTCCAAAAAAGCTGAAAGACAAAAAGCCAGAGCTTTGTTTGTATTGGGGCTGCTTGACCTCCCCACCTCCAACTCATGGTTTCCATTAATATCTTTTTTGCATCATCACTGAAAGCCTTTATCATCAATGGCTCATTGTTGAAAACTCCCTTCCTCAGCTTCAGGCCATTTTTTTGCCAGACAGTTCTATATCCTCCTACTCCCAACCAACATCCCTTTCTTTTTTTCCAGACCACTGAAGATTTAACTTCCTGAGGCTGGGCAACCATTTCAGTATGTGATGACTCCAGCTACACCCAAAAAACTCTTGTACTCTTAAGAGACAGAGAGTATACTGTCACCTGCCTCACAGACCCCAAAATGTTAGCGAACCCCAGACTTGCAGCTGGCACCTAACAGACTCCATAGTGACCGGCCTCCATCTGCCTATCACTTTCAGAGAGCAGTCTTCTCTCCCTGGGGAGTGCTGATGTTAGAGTCTGTATTTTTGGGTCACACTTTGCTCGCTTACCCCAAGTATGTTAAACAAAGATGTTCTTGATCTTTGTTTCTGAATATGAAAGTGTTGCTATTGACATAGAGATGCCTGTGTCTAGCTCTCCCACCCCACTCCTTCTTCTATGCCCTACTCGTATCGGTGGGCTTCACATTGGCAGGCTATTAAACAACTTTAACACAATTGCACTTTGTTTGGCCCAAATCTATGTCTTAAGATGTCTGAGAGAAGTTATTATGCTAGGCAGCACTGTTTGATTAGACAACCGTTTAGACCGTGGGGAGTAGAATAGTTAAATATGATGTTTCATGAGGTTGAAAACTCAAAGGCAATTAGAAAACATCGTCAGTGCACACACTCAGAATTTGGCATGAATAGGGAATTTGGGTCATCCTAAAGTGAGACTCAGCTCAGATCTCCATCTCAGCTTCACCATGTTGGAATTTTAACTTTGAAATGGAATCCAACCAGTAAACACTTTAGTTTATAAAGAGCAAGAATCTGGGGAAATGCAAATTGGCTTGGAAATACTCTTGGACTTGAGTTAAAGCTGTTTTAGGAGGCTTCTTCAAATGTCACCATCTTATTCTCGTAGGAAAAGGTTTCTCACGGTTCTCCTCCTGTAGCGCCTCTAGGATAAGGCGCGTCTCTTTCCCAAAGTTCCTTCCAAAGAATGAAGCACATGCCTGTGCCAGCTGGTGTCAAGATAGCACTTCAGTCCTGATGGGTGCCTCAGTGAAGCACTTTCTAGAAGGAGAGAAAGATGTATGAGTTCAGTCTTTGCTAGAGGGAGGATGAGACAGTGTAGTCTATTGAAATAAAGACTTGTCTAGGTGTTGGGAGATTGCAGTGCTGAGCTTGGCTCTTCTGGAGCCTAAAGGTTCTTCAGCTAGCTTTTTAATTCATCATCTAAATATCTTTTTTTCATATCTAAATAAGTAGGATTCAAGTATCCATTTGGGACCAAAGTCAGATTTTACTACAATTTTATATTTAATACTTCTTTCTCGTTTCCAATTTATCTTGTAGAAGAGACTAAATGTTTTGCTACCTCGTGGGTACTATAGGAAATCATTTTCTAACGAATCGAAACATGTTTTCTCATTTCACTTTCTCTTGCTGTTGAGTCTGTGCTCCCCCCGACCCCCGGCCCTCCTGTGCTTGGTAGTGAGATGGTTTAACTACATGTATGATGGCTTCTTTCTATTTGTCCTCTTCTCTATATGCCATGTCTTCAAGCACTCCACAGAATTATTATAAGGAATTGAAAGGAAGAATTTCAGGTTAGGAGGCAGGCAAGGAGCAACAGATGTGGAACGGAGATTCTCCACCAACAATTTCATATATCTACTTACAGAAGTGAAGCTTGCCCTCCACTGAAGAACAATGTAGGCTCAACCCCACACCTGCCTATGCTTTGGATATAATAAAATTTTCTTTTGTTATCTTTTCTTTTATATCCAATGCCTTATGAGTTTAAACAACTAAGGCAGAAACCAGAGTTTGAAGTTCTGTATTTTCGGTTGGATGCACTGAGCATTACAAAGATTTTAAGCTTAGAAACCTGGGTAGCATTTAAGTCTCTAAATATTAAACCAGAATAGTTTAGAGTAAATCTGGTAGGTCAGGGAAATGTGTTTCTGTCACAAAACCTTACCTTACACCAGAGGACACTGGCTGTCAAAACCTTGCCTTTCAACTCACTCAGTAGTTACTACAGGGTTGGATATGCCATGAAGAGATGTTAAGATAGATTAGCAAACTCTTGAACACAGCTTTCAAGGGATGTTCTAAGTGCTTTCTACACTTGGACCTGCATTTAGAGAAAGATAACAGAGCTTCATTCTCTGACTGACTCATTAGATCTTAATACCGCTAACAATTATGTCAATGAGTTTTGTGGGGGGTATGAGTTAGTATTAGTTTGCATCTATGTACAACTGATGTGCACACATGTGTGCATATGTGTGTGGAGGACAAAGGTTAATCATTCCAAAGAATCCATCTACCTGAGTATTTTTTTTTTTTTGAGGCAGGGTCTCTCATTTCTGTGAGGCTTCTTGATTATGCTAACTGGCTGGCCAGCTATACCCAGGAATCCATCTATCTCTGCATTCCTTCCCTGGTGCTGGGGTCCCAAGTGTGTACCACCCTACCCAACTTCTTTACATTAGTTTTAGAGGCTAACTCAGAATCTTCTACTGGCACGGTGAGCATTTTACTGACTGAGATGTCTCTATTAAGGTATAATACAATATAAGAAACTGTCACATTTAAAATAACAACGTGCTGAGCCCTCATTGTCAATATGAAACATGTCTTAGCCGGGCGTGGTGGCGCATGCCTTTAATCCCAGCACTTTGGAGGCAGAGGCATGCGAATTTCTGAGTTCAAGGCCAGCCTGGTCTACAAAGTTCCAGGAAAGCCAGAGCTATACAGAGAAACTCTGTCTCGAAAAAACAAACAAGCAAACAAACAGAAAAACAGAAACATATCTTACCTTCTTTGCTTATCATGGACTGAATGCTTCTATGAGAAGCACTCTATAAGGTCTTACCCACTGACGAATAGGACCAGAACCTGAATCCTTTAAACGATAAGTAAGTCATGAGGTTGAAGTTCTCAGGCGTGGGATTTGCATCCTCATGAGAAAAGTGAAGTTGGCTTTCTTTCTCTGCTCTCCACCCTGTTAGGAAATAAGAAAATGGACTTCTAGAAACAAGGAAAAGGCCTTTACAAAGAACCTAATTTTACTGTTGGTCCAGTTGTAGAACTGATGTAAATGGTTTCTCTGTTATTTAAGCCATTTAGTTGATGGCGTGTGGAGAGCCATTTTGGGGTGCCACTTGGCAGGAGTCTGACATTGGCCATGACAAGGAAGGAAGCTCAGGCAGGAATCTAACATTAGGCCATGACAAGGAAGTAAGTCCAGGCAGGGACCTGACTTTGGCCAAGGACAAGGAAGTAAAAATCTGTTTTTAGGGTAGAACAAAGACATAGGCTCTGATATCTTGATCATCCTTAGAAACAGCTATCACTCAAGTGATCATGGGGCTTTGTGTTTATTGTCTTGCTTGTTCCTTGACTATTGTCCTTTTAGTTCCTCATTGTACTGCTCGCCCTAAATACTTGCATGTAATTAAAATGGTATAAAAAAGTGGATTGGGAAAATTAAATTTGCCTTCATTCTCAGAATTGACTGGGGTCCTGCTACAGTGTTGTCTAACTGTCTTTTTTTTCTTTTTAATCCTCACTCCCATGCTGGAGAGCCTGTTAACTGACTGAGCGGGCTTGGTCAATGGTAATTTGTTATAATAGTCTGAACTCACTAAGAGGGTGATAACAAAAGCAATAGGATGCACACTGGAAGAAGAACCATCGTTTAACCCACAAAGCCCTCCTGTCTTCCGAAATTGCTGCTATGTGGATGCCTTAAAATATATCATCCAATATATGACTTTGGCAACCCAAAGTTGTTCCTCGTCCAGTTGTTCCCAACAGGGCATGAGAGTGTGACACTTCTCAAGGCTTATTATTCCGTTCTAGTATAAGAATCTTGTCTCTATGCACTATGAGTTTAAAGGCATATCCCATCTCTTCCCACCTACCTACTTTCCCTCTGCCTTAACCCCAGGAAATTTAGCCCATGTCTTTTGAAAGCATGTTGCCCTCTACTGATGAGATGGTCAGATGAAAAGCAAGAAGGTCCCCACTCAGTACAACTCCCAAGTACATACACACGTTACATTCATTATGGAAAGTGCCCAGGCGGCCCTTCACATGTGAACTAGTATGCTGGCTGGTATTCCACAAGAAGACTGTGGGCCTTACACATAGTAGGTGCTTAATGTGCATTTTGATTTGCTGATGGCAGTGGTGGCAGCACTTCACATAGTTTCTTCAGTGGTTAGTCACTGTGATTCCCAGTGTGGCTGCTGCTTGGTGCTATCTTTGCTGGTCATCCACACTTAGGAGTTAGTTACCTCTATCTCATCTTTAAAAAAACAAAAACAAAAACCAAAAACCACTAATTCGTTAATATAGAACAATACAAAACAATCTCCAACTTGTAAAACACAGGCATCAAAAATCTAAATGCAGTGAAAAGTTGCCAAAACGACCAAAGGACCATTTCACAATACTCTCTGCAGTATAAATGGATAGAGACCGGATACGGCATTGGTAGGGGGATAAATAGGAAGAGATGACCATTTACGTTTACTATTAAAATAAGTCCCACTGCAGATACGACTTTGTTTGTTTTCTCTCTTCTTTCTTTTTTTTCCCCTTTTAGTCTTTCTTCCCATGAGGCTCTTTGAACGCTAGCCATTTTAGCTTCTATTTTTAAGGGATATCCAGAGCTAAGCCTTTTCCTGAAACCCGTTTCAAAATGTATCTCTCTTAGGCCCAGTCATTTACCTTCCAGGGAAGAGAGCTCTATATTTATAATGTCTAGTAATTTATTATACCCTCTTTCTAAATTCAAGTGCCTGCAGGCATGCCTGTGCATGGGCACTTCAATAAGTGCCTTTGGAACCTTCATCCAAGGTGATGAGCAGGGACAGAATTTTAAAGTGGCCACAGAGCAGATATTTGGGTGTGTGTGTGTGTGGGGGGGGTATTAGAATGATTCTGACTCTAGCTGAAATAACAAGGTGACTCAGCAAGAGCCTTGTTCCTCTCCTGTCCTCCCCATGGCAACCTAAGTACCTTAGACATGGCTGACATCAGATACATATCACTTCCTCCTCTTCATATCACAGAGTAACGTCCTGATGCAAGACAATGAAGATGCTGCTCCCGAGGAGCATCTGAGGTCCTTGTGCTCCTAAGACTCTAGAGCCTTCACCTTAGGGACGCTTTATTCATTATGGTGGGATAGATGCTGCTTCAGCATCAAGTAGCCCAGGGGCTTTTTATACATTATTTACTGTTCATGCTCCAGGAGGGTGGGCATTTATTCTCTTTTCATTTCTGTTGCTCTGTTGAAAAGCAGCGTAGGGAAGAGATGGCTTCCAGTTCAGGTTACAGTACCTCCTGTATGGCAAGGAGTCAAGTCCAGAGGTCAAGCAGCTCTTCAAAGCACCCATGGTCAAGAACAAAGACAAACCTTTCTTTACTTGCCACCTAGTCACTTAGCTTTCTCTACCCTTGCAGAGTTTCACAATGCCAGCAATGGGCAGGTTCTTCTTACAACAATTGACAATCAAGACAATCCCTGATGGGCACACCCACAGGCCACTTTGATGGAGACAATTCCTCAGTTGGGTTCTCTTTCCAGCTGGCTCTAGGTTATGGAAAATCAGCATTTAAAACAAACCGTGACAGTGTTTATGCATTGTTCATCTCTGAGGCCCAGCAGAGCAGTACCCACTTTCTAGAACATTTTTGGTTATTATAGTTGTGGGGGGGAACGCAGGAGAAAACCGTGGGATGTGTGCACAGGTAAAGTTGAGCAGGATCTACACCCAGCACATCCTCCAACAATGCTTTGACTAGAGTAGGTCCTATGGCCGTACCTACCTACGTCTGTTCTTGCAAGGGAAGAATGTGAACGCTTATGGAAAACCCAACAGACCAAAGCAGAGCATCAAACACTGAGGGTCTAGTATAATCCCAAGAATGGAGCCTGACACTGAATAAAAGCAATTATCACAGCCTATGTTATTATCATTAGCATCATGCATGCTAACCTGAAATCACACAGCTATTGGGGGACAGGGAGGAGAACGGCACTACATCAACACCTAGAATTACTGCATCTAGAATTGGAATTCTTTTCTCTGTGCTTCTCTCATTGCACAGGAAAGACATGACCAGCCCAGTATTTTTTTGCACCTTCACCTGCATATCCCCCCACCCCCCAGGGGTTTTATTTTGTTCTCATGCTGTCACTCCAACGACTACCCTTCAAACAAACTTTCCTGGATTTAGACTAACTTAGGAGACATCTCTGGGTGTGTCTTTGAGGATGACATTTCCAGAGAGGTTTCAGTGAGGATGAAAACCCCACTCTGAATGTGAATAAGATTGTGCCATAAACTGGGGCCTTGGGTTGAACAAAAAGGTGAGAAAGAGCTGAACACTGGTATTTACCCCCCCCTCCTTCCTGAATACAGACCACCAGAACCAGCACCCTCGAATTTTGCCACCACTCCTTTCTGCCGCAATGGCCCACATCCTTTCAAAGACTGTGACTCCAAATACTCTCTTTACCTTCTAGTGGCTCCTGTTGGGTATTTTTTTTTTATAACAACAGATAAGTAACTCATGCCTTCTGTGGCAGTTTGAACATGCTTGGCCCAGGGAGTGGCACAACTGCTCAACTCTAACACAAAAGCAGCTATAAACAAAACTGAAACAACTGAGTATGGCTGTGGCCATTACAGCTTTCCATATAGAAACATACAGTGGTGTGGGTTTGACCAGAGAGCTGGCACCTATTCAACAACAAGTTTTGGAGAAAGACTGATGAATGGATAGTCTGAGAAGAATTCTGCAAAGAAGAATCTGGTCCTGTGTGACTCCACGTCCTCTGTAAAAGCCTGCTTTATAGGGTTATGTTGAGGACTAATCAGGTTGCCCTGGGAGCCCAGCCCATAGCAAACCCTGCATCCCCTCCACAGGGGTTATCCGTCTTCCCTAAGGACCAGCCACTGGCCCTATTCTCCTAGGACGGATTTTCTAATCCAGTGAGTCAGACAATGAAAGAAATGGATATCAGAGAGTGATAAGCACTGTAAAGGAAAATAAAGCAGGGTGAGGGTAAAGGGGGAGGGGCTGGAGGAGCAAGGGAGCCATGCTGATAAATGCAGAGCAGAGCAAAGTCTCAGAGATGTGGCCAGCAGAAGGACTGGTGGGAGATAAAACAGAGAATCTGGGCACGTGGGAAAGGCAGCTTAGGGGTCATGGAGGGAAGCCTTCATCTACTTCTGTATGAGAAGAAAAACTGTTGAATTTCAATGAGTTTGTACTCATGTATTGTACGTGTGCTTATGCATGTATCACTCACTGTGCCTGTGGGGGGTCAAAGGACAATTTGTGGGTGCCTGTCCTCTCCTTCCACCTGTTCTGGGGATGGACTCAGAATGCCTGGTTTGGTGGCAAATACAGCTACCAGACTGAGCTCCAGAATACCATCACCAATTAGAGCTGTTAGGATTACTCTGAGCTGTCAGTGTATTCCCTGTGTGTGTCTCTGTCCCTCTGTCTCTCTGTCTCTGTTTCTCTCTGTCTCTGTCTCTCTCTCTCTTCTTTATTTTTCTTTCTTCCTTCTCCCTAACACCCCCCCCCAATTGCCCATGATCCTCCTTTTCTCCTCCACGCCTTCTTTTAGCAGACATTTGACTCTGTTGGAGGCGCCCAAACCCCAGGTTACTCTCCAGCTCCGAGGGAAGGTTAGCCAGAGCAGCTCAGCTTTCCAGTAAGACTTAACCTAATTCCCCAGACAGAAAAGGGCTTAGTGAGAACAAGATGAGCATCAAAGCAGAGATCATCAGGAATATTTTCTCGTTATTTAATAAACAAATGCCGAGACGTTTTAAGACAAACACCAGCTGCCCCGCACTGCTGTGAATGTTGCAGAGAACACAGGGATGTGGGACTGCTTCGTCTTGTGCTATCTGGAGCCTGAGTTTATGAGGGGCTGTGTGTTTATCTCGGGATTGGGAATATAACCAACTCCTGATTACCTTACCAGGGCTAATGGATAGTCATAAATATTCCAAGCAGCTGAAAAAAAATCGAAGAATAATTTTTGCAGACACATTTTTAAGGTAAGTTATTGTCCCGATTAAACAAATATTATGTATGTGGGTGACAGTGGTTGTATGAGTTCACAAATCATATAGAATTGTATGAATGAGAGATGGGACGAAAAAAGCGTTTGAGAGAAGAATGTGGGAAGTGGTGGGGAGAGGAGGAATGTGCAGAAGCGCCTGCCAAGCATGCGTAGTGTGGGCCAGCAATAGTCAGAGCCCCTGGGTAAAGTACAGATTAAGTCAGCTCTTAGTCCCAAATGCTAGAGGGCTGAAATTCTACTCTGCTCAGAAGGAAATCACTCAGATTCCTCTAAAAACTGTCACTGACAGGGTTGATGCTGTACAACAAGACTAGAAGGCTTACCGAACTTGCTCTAAGAAAGCTTGTCTGGTTAGTAACCCCCCAGGCTGCTCTCCTACAGCCGGGAAGCCACTATCCATGCTTTGCTTCTATGAGTGTGGCTGTATGTGGAAGTATTTTTAACAATTTGCCAGCGGTGGCTCTTTTGTGCTTCTCAAATTCTAATATGAAACCAATCACCTGGGAGAAGGATGCAAATGCAGATTACGGCCCAGTGGGTCAACAGCAGGCCCTGACTTTCTGCATTTCTTAAGGGCTCCAATAATTTTTCACCTAGCAGTAAGCTCAGAAGTATCGATTTAAAAACCGGAATGGCAGACTTTATACTAAAATTTTAATTTTTAAAGGACGGTCTTGTGTAGCCTCGGCTTAGCCCAATTTTCTCCGTAGCTGGGGATGACCTTGAACGTCTGAGGATGACCTGGAACGTCTGAGGATGACCTGGAACGTCGTCTGGTCCTCACAGGTGCAGAGATGACAGGTGCGCAACAACAGACCTACTCCATCTTGCAGTGCTAGGAATCGAACACAGGGCTTCCTCCTCTCCTTATGCAAGCGGTCTATCACCTGAGCCACGTCCTCCAGATCTATGCTTCTTGACTAACTGTGAGCATGAGTGTATTTACGGCCTGGAAGTCTCTGAAATTCATAAGAACAGAAGAGTTGAGTTTAAGTGTTCTGGGTAAATTCACCTGATTTTGGGGGGAAAAATCAGTTCGATTAGAGGTCCTAGTACCTGGAACTCAAGTGGATGCTGATCTTTTTTAAAAGTAGATCTTCTAGCTTGGACCCCCTGATTTGGGAGAATGGAAGGTCTGTTTAGCACAATATTTAAGCTGTGTCAGGGTTGGAGCCTGGAGCTTGTTAGAGCTTGTTAGCTTTGATCGCCATCTGGTGGCAAAAGACAATAGAACTGTTTCTTTAAATAAAAAGAAAAAAAGAACAAAAAAATTGTGTGTGTGTGTGGGGGGGGGGTGCATACATATAAGTGGGTGGGTGTTTGTGTCTATGTGTGCCTTTACAGACACCGGGACAAGACACTGGGTGTCTTCTATTGTTCCCTGCCTTCCTGCTTTAAGAGAGGGTCCCACTGACCTGGAAGCTTACCATTCAGTTAGTCTGGCTGACCAGCCACCTCTCTGGATCATCCTATCTCTATCCCACTATGATGGAGTTGTTGTGTGCATGTGGGCATTCTCGGATCTTTACGTGGTTGCTGGGTATTAGAATTCAGCTCCTCCAATGTTCATGCTTGCAGAGCAATTACTCTGGCCTACTGAGCCTCTCTCTCTCTCTCTCTCTCTCTCTCTCTCTGTATGTCTTTTTTCCCAATGAAAAAACAAAGTATAGCTCTCACTTATGCTTGATGATACTGTGTTATTCTAAGTAAGAATTATTAATGCTAAAGGTATTCCTTCATATAATGTGTAGGTTGGGATTTAAGATAAACTTGGCTACCACTTTCTTTCTTTCCTAACTGTGTGTTGCCCAAAAACTCTGACTTAACTCACTACTATCCATCATCACTGTTGGTGTTGCTAGTGGCACTGAATATTGAGAATCCAGGATTTTGCACAGGCTAGGAAGCACTCTAACCTGGGCTACATCTTCAGCCCTTAGTTTCTGAGTTAGTTTCAGAGTTAGGGTCTTGTTACGTAGACCAGGCTATTTCAGACCTTGCTGTATAGCCTAGGATCATCTCAAATTCATTTCAACCCTTCCTAAATTGCAGCTGTTTACCACTATACTACCACACCTGGCTTGTGTCTTCTCTTCTTTGTCATGCGACCATGGGTAGATTGCTTAATCTTGGAAGACCACGAATTCTAAGTATGTAAGAAAATCATTAGCTACTTCAGTAGGTTGTTGTGAAATGGTGGGTGCCATGTGTATTAGTATTCTTTAGACAAATAAAACCCATAGAAAATTTGAATCAGCTTATGCAAGCTGATCAAAATAGTCCCAACTTACTACCTCACACTATAGAAGCTGAGAACCCACTAGTCTCATAGCTGATGAGGTGGGGTTTCTCGGCAGTCCCAGGCTGGTACCACAGGCCTGGAGGATTCCCAGAGACCTGCTGGTTCTTGGTCCACATCAGATGTGGGTTCTAATATCAGCAAAGGAATCAAAGCAGCAGTTGGTAAATTAACTCAGCAGCTCGAGGGAATGCCACAGCAGCAAAGGAGGAATGGTCTTCTTTTGGGAGGTGCCACCAATCATTTGGGGTGGCATGTCCCACATCCATAAAGCACTGAAGACATTTCCTAACTGATACTCCCATAGGCCAACCTGATAAAGACAATTCCTCAACTGGGAGCTCAACAGCAAGAGAGGGAAATGTGGCAGCAATGTTCTTAGTTATACTGTGAAAATAAGAACTCTAAGAAGCACCCATGACATGTTGTTAGTTTCAAGCTAAAAATAACAAAGATGAGGCCCAGAGGGGAAAGTTGCCCAGTAACAAATCCAAGGTCTGATCTAGACAACAAGTTTTATAACTTGGCTGTGAATTTTTCAAATGATAACTGTCTTCACTCTACTTATTAACCCAATAAACCAAAGGAAAAAAACCATTACTAGTCAGTTTTCACTACATCAGATGCAGTAACAAGCATCCCTGGGCTCTCAGGATTGTTTGTTGTTCCCATTACTTTGCCTTTGTAGGTTTTCTGAGCTGTGGATACTCCCATCAGCCATTGGCACTGCTGCAGGAAGTGCTGGATGCTGGTGGGTGGAGTAGTGAAAAAAAGTGAGCAGTTTTGACTTTGATTGCTTCTTTGTTGTCTAGGAAGCTGAGGTAAAGAGAAGATGCTGGAAATGTGAGAGACAAGCTAGCAAAGTGGCCTCTGCATCAGCTCCTGCCTCCAAGTCCCTGCCACATCTGAGTTCCCGTCCTCACTTCCTCTGGTGATGAAATGTGATATGGAAACGTAAGTGAAGAAACCCTTCACTCCCCCAAGTCACTTCGTTCACGGTGTTTCACACCATGTTAGAGCAATAGCAACTCTAAGATCATCGGACTCCAGGAGTCTCTCCTACATATGCAAAGATTCTTTTTAAAAGAATCACAGATTAGAACGAAAACCTGTTTTCTTCAGTAGAGCTTCAGCCCAGCTTGCATTAACCAAAACTGACCCAAAATTCTGTGGCCAAAATAAATGACTCTGCACTGAATTTGCGGCTGTTAGCCTGTAGAAATCAATTATTACACAGGAGTATCCTTTCAAAATTTATAATGCTTGTTTCTTTTCATTTAATTTTTCCCTAAGATGGAGCACTGTAAGATATGTGGATAACCGATGAGTCCTGTCAACAACTCCATACCCAAGCTTGCACAAGCACATCTCCATTTCCAACCTAAACCAATCTGGGTGATGAGGACAGAAGACTTTGAATATGGGTACAGTCTAAGTCCGTGAGGGAAAGAGGAGGAAGGCATTCATTTTTATCAAGAGTCTAGGCTTATCTTTTTCTGTCACATAGGAAAGCAAGATGAGATGAAAAGAAGCAGAAAACAGAGAGAGCACGAACAGGGAAAGGAGGGGGAGGAGAGAAAGGAGACAGGGAAGCTGGTGGTAAGAAGGAGCAGTGGAGGGGGGGGGGGGGAGTTGGAAAATGAGTCCCTGTCATCAAGGGAAGGACAGAGTCCCATTAGGAAATCCAGGAGGCTGTAATGCGGAGACTGGTGTTTCTCCATCCAGGGAACTCATAGTCTCCTCTCCATCTCTACCCCCTCACTCTCTTTCCCTCTCTCCCTCCCTGCCCCCTCCACCTCTCCTCCTCCTCCTCATCTCTCTCCAGATCCCTCCACCTGTTTCAAGAAACAAACATCTGCTATTGCGTAATGGCTAACTGTTACGGATTGTTTTTATACCTTACACTGCAGATTCTGGGCGTCTAGGCTCCACACAATTCATTCCACTGTAGTTCTTGCCTTTTAGAACATTATGCTGGATCTTGGTAAGTTACAGTGTGGGAGCTCTTAGTGGCTTTCTCACTACCAAGGTTAGTGTGGTTACTGAGATAAAAGGGAATGAGGTTGGGAAAAGGGAAAGGTTAGGAGAGAGCACAGTCACCAGAGACAGGGCCTGACAAAGGGTCTGTGTGGCTAAGACCAAGTAAACAGACTCTCTATGTTAAACCTTTTATGAACACATGATTTTTAGAGCTAGGCAGGAAAAAAATGATTGTCTATTAGTGTAATTTAGCAAATCAACAGCAATGTGGTTCAGAGAACTATGTTTATGCCTGGAACTTTCCAGTAGCCTTCAGATAACACCACATATACATAGCCATGGAACAATTAATTTTTAGCCAAATAAAAGATGGGCTAACATATTTGTGCTATATACATATATATATATATATATATATATATATATATATATATGCTATCAAACAATAGCATGGATTCTCTTTATCCCAAGAACTTTCAGAGTAGGGCACATACTATCTGGAAAGAAAATTCTGCATATATATATATGTATATATAGTGTGTGTGGGTGTGTATAAGCACGTGTGAGTGTTTAGGGCCAGATATTGACTAGCAAATGAATCTCCCTTTAAATCAGAGCAGGCTACGTGTGCTATCATTAGTCTCCCAGCTTGGGGCGGGGGTGTCTGCTTCCATAACAGCAATTCCTGCCACAGCAGTGAAAATAGCAATCAGATGGAAAAAAGTAATAACCCAGCCTTGCCTGGGTTGCATTCAATTTATGTCTGTGGCGTTTCAGTTTTAAGCCACTAAACCTTGGTCAGAATCTCAGGAGAACAAGACAGCACAATTCCAAAAAGCAATCAAAAAGTGACTGCCAAGTTATTGGGCGGTTCCATGGTGCGTTTCTAAGCCAGTGCTAATCTAATAAATGTACATGCAATGAACTGTGAAATTGAGAACATGACTGTCCATATCCTCCAAGCCAAAGGGATGGAACGGTTATTTCTCTTTGATTTTGGTGAAAGGGGAATCACAGATAATCTGTTATTTCATACCTTCACAAAAGATGTGAAAAGTCTGCATGGCTCACACTGTGTGTTTGCACTGAGGAAAGGCTAAGTGAGCCATGGTGCTTGGCTGGCCGGAACCCTAGCTCAGGTGAACAAGGAAAAATACAGGGCTTTGGAGCTTGAGTGTCAAGGCTGGGAGCCTTAAGCTCTGCCTTTCAGTGCTCTGTGAAGATTTATTTATTGTGAATGTGAGTTGAAAATGGGATGATGTGTGTGAACCACTTCAGCAAATTGGGAAGCATCATTTAACACGGTGGGAAACAGAGAATCTAAATGTTTTTGTATTGGTTTAACTAATATTCATTCACAAAGATTAAAAAGAAAACAATGTAACCATTTCTATTTTGCAGCAAAATGAAAGCAGTAGAACTATTGGAAACTTAAAACACTGTAAGCCCATATGTCACTGTTAGGATCATTCATTCAGATCAACCATTTGCTTAGAACCTTGTGCTGAGCTGGTTCTTAGTGGGGTTAAGAGTCAGTGATTGTTATCGATATACTTACAATCTAGTGGGCAGTTGGATGAGATAACGTAAGTGACTTTACAGAAGATTAGTTTAAAGTTTGTTACAGAATTGCAAATAGTTGAGCAATTATATCTTGGTGGAAGGTAAGACTTGACTTGGGAGAATGTATTCAGAGCCAACATTGAAAAGTGGGCCATGTGTTGTTGCTCAGGAAATGGAGAAAAGAGACACCAAGTTAAATATTTCTAGCAGAGAAGGTTTAATTCGGGAAAGTGGTTACAACAAAATGAAATAGGTCAAGAAAGGGAAAACAAGAAGACAAGTAAGTCAGTTTGCTGGTTGAAGGGAGTTCTTCTCCACGGGTAGAGAAATGAAGAGAAGGAAGTGGTTTTGCCCATAGGCCAGAGCTCATTCTGTGGCACTACTGGGGTGCCATCAAGTTATTCGAAACTGCTGAAGAGCTTTTATCTTGGAAGCATGGAGGAACGGTTCTACAGAACTGGGACATTCTGATGGGAGGCTCTGTGTGACATTACTACTGATTTACCTAGGGCTTGAGAGCTAGTGTGGTGACTACTGAGGGGACACTGAAATCTGGTGTTGGGACAAGGATAGATTTTCCATGCTGTACCTGCTGAAAGACATCAAAGCTTGTGCATTATCATCTACCAGGGCAGTACTCAGTACCCAGGAGCATGCGAGCATCCTTCATCTGGACATCATCTAGTCTTCTTCCAACAAGTGGTCAGTACTCCCAATAGCAGGGGTCAACCAGAAGTCATCTGGCAAGGGAGTCTGTTTGAAGTTCCACCTCTTTTATACTTAGCAGAACTGAAATTGGCACCAAACACTGGCAAATACACTGAAGGAAGGTAAGAAGCCGAGGAAAACAAAGGGTGATGCTTTTTCAAGTTAGACCCTAATAGGCTTGAGTATTTGAAAGCTTAGTCCACAGCTGATTGAACTGTTTGAGAAGGATTAGAATATATGGCCTTGTTAAAGAAAGTATGTCACTGGGGATTCAAAACTGTGTGCCATTGCCAATCAGCATTCTGTCTATTTTTTTTGTCTCTCTGTCTCTTTGTCCTTCTGTCCCTCTGTCTCTTTGTTCCTATGTCCCTCTGTCTCTATCTATCTCTGTCTGTCTCTGGCTCTCTATGTGTCTGTCTCTCTGTCTGTCTCTCTGTCTCTGACTTTCTCTCTCTCTCTGTCCTCTATCTTCTGATAAAGATATAATCTCTCAGCTACTGCTCCAGCACCATGGATGCCTCCCAGCTGCCCTGCTTCCTTCCATGATACTCATGGACTGACCCTCTGAAACTATAAGCCCCAATAAACTCCCTTTTCTTTAGGTTGCCTTGGTCATGATGTCTCTTCACAGCAATAGAAAAGTTGGTAAGACACATGGTCAGATGTGCACAAAGAGGGAAATATGAAGTTCCATGGGAAGTATAAGACAGACTGCTTACTGAAAGTATGCCAAGCCTTTGAAGAATTTTCAGAAAAGGGAAAGGATGGAAATGGAAGCTAAGAAAGTAGGAATAGAAATGACAGATATTCACACACAGAGCCAGAACTTCCACTGCAGGCACGGGATGCTACGTGAGCACCACAGTCTACCACTTGCTACCCCTAGACCCCAGGCAAGATACTTTGAATGCTGTCAACCTGTCCCTATCTATGTAGTTTAAAATCTGTAAAATCCACACGAGCTATTCTCAGGACAAGTGTGTGCTCTCTTTTCTGACAAGTGAGGAACAGCTCTCACTTGGGCTTCTATAGTGAGAATCAAATCCCTGCCTCCCAGTGGAAAGTTTCATTGAAAAGATGGCATCTCCCTGCTGGGTTTTTTTTCCCCTCCAATGTCAAAAATACTCATTATATTTTAGCCATAGACATAACATATCTAACAGTGTTTTTATTTCATTATTCTCTACTGGTAGGATGTGCCTGAGGCCATTGATTGGACAAAACACTTTATGTAATTAGTCCCTTGGATCTTGCTGAACAGTTCAACTTTGCTGCAGCTCCCTAGACAGCTGACAGGGCAACAGGCTTCAGATTCCAATGGGGTGCTGTTCTGAATTATAGAGAAATCGCCCACCTCGAGAACCCCTTCTCCCCAATATTTATGATCTAGAAGCAGTTGTGTTTATACCTTAATGTCAACAGATCAAACTAGAGAATGACTTTAACTCATATAGTGTGAGCATTCAGGATTCAGAGGTAGGAAGATTGGGAACTCAAGACTAACCCGTGCTACATGGCAATATCCTGTTTCACTCAAAGAAACATAACAAACACAAAATCATTTTATCGGCAGACACATACACAGAGAATAAAGTGATATGTCAAAATTGAAACAGCACAATAAATTCATATCTCAGTGGTATCCACATATTAGACAATCTATAATAATAGTTCAGATGTACAAAAACTTATTTTGGAAAGAACAAAGAGAAGCTTTTTGGGAAATTAAGTCTATAGCTTTCATGTTCCTGTTATCTGAATGAAGCAGACCAGTTCAGAACACAGCCTTGCCCTTCACCTCCCCACAGTGTGCATGCTTCTAATTTCCCACTATTGGGAATCTAATCTTCTTAGATTCCCAATAATCTTCTAATCTACTGGCTAATCTTCTTGCCCCTCACAATTCCTGTGCAATATCTAAGTGAAGAAATAGTCCTCCCCAAAGGGATGTTTCCCTCACTCTTTCTGTGCTAAGTATGTTCCATATCTGTGTACAAGTTCTCTAAGTAATGTCATTTTGAAGGATGGAGGGGAGGAGGTGTTTTAATTTTTTGAAACAGAATCTTGCTAGGTAACTCTGGCTGCTCTGCTCATCACTATGTAGCCTAAACCAGTCTTGAAATCATGCCAATTCTCCTGCCTCACACTCTCAAGTACTGAGGTTAGTCACACTTGACTCAGTTTCTTTCTCTGCTAATAAAACATCCTGACAAAAACAACTCAAGGAAGAGAAGGCTTATATTGGTTCACGCAGTTACAGGGTATAGCCCAACACAGAGAAAGAATCATGGCTACAGGAGTGTGAGAAGTTGGTGACATTGCAACCATAATCAAGAATCAGAGAACATATGTCAGTTCTCATTTTCGATTTAGGGAATGGAGCTACCCATAGTAGGCAGAGCATCATCCTCCCACAACACATCAGCTTCCCACATCAATTAACATCGTCAAGATATCCTCTTCCAACTGTGTCCAGAAGCCAGCTTCTCAAGTAATTCTTGAGTCTGACAAGTTGAAAGTTGCTATTATAATGCTTATGTCAAATGTACTCAAGCTATTTAGTTCTGTCAAAAATTCACCTTGACTCCAGTAGTAATAGAGTAAGATCACTGGATAAAAATTATTTCCATCTCTAAAAATCATCCTTGGATAATCTCAGGGTTTTAATAAATAAGGGAAGAGTACTTCCCTGAAGCGAATCAACAGTAGCCACATTGCACTAGAAATGCCCATAAAAAGAAACTATTGAATCTAGAAACAATGGTAATGAAAGGGCATCTACCTGAAGACCTGGACCAGCAGCAGAAGCAGATAGTCTGCTGAGAGAGAGATCATCTGTGACGAGGAGAAGACAGAGATATGAAATTAAGCTTCCACTTTCATGGCTACCAGATGGAACTAGGTATTGTGGGGTGCATGAGATTTAAGCAAGAGTATTACAGTCTTCTGGGCAGGGAAACTGAAACTTGGAAAACTGAAGCCTCAGGAGGGATCAGACGGGGGAACCAGAAACAAAATGTCCCACGTCATCTATTCCCACCAGATAGCACAAACCTTATACTTGATAGTTGGACTGCTCACCACCACCCATCCACCAGTTCTTTTGCCTACCTACGTGGATGTAAAGACAAACATATTCAGGTGCACACTCAGCTTCCAATGGCAGGTTGGCTACTGTTGATTCTCTGCAGGGGAGTACCCTTCCCTTACTTATTAAAGCCTCTGTGATTAACAAGGATGATCTGTAGAGATGGGAAATAAAATTTAGGGTTATGCTGTCCCCTTCAAATCCTCTCTCCACTTCTGTATCTGGGCTGGGGGGCGGGGCAATACACCAGTGTGCTTACTGATCATTAGCTGTGAGAACATTCTCATAAAGACTATCCTACCTTCTGTGCTGTAACTGAACATTGCACAGACCATCATACTGATTGGAGTAGAATGTCTCTTGCTTTCAGGTAAGCCAAGAAGAAAGAGCATTGGTCAGCTCAGGCTGAATAGTGCTGCCGTAACAAGCAACAGGGGCTTCCTTCCAATTCTCCCTACATGGGATTGTTACAACTCTGTTTGGTGGTATCTTCACTACAGAACACAGGCAGACAAGCTTCCTCTGCCCAGACATTGTTGGTCACAAAAAAAGGTACAAAATGGAAACAAACCACTGGCTCAAAAGCCCCTGCTTGAGACTGACACGTATCTCTGAAAAAACAAAAAAACAAAAAACCAAAACTTTGTTTTTACCTTATGTTGGCTTAACAGTGTGTGTATGTAATTCAGAAATATATATATTCAGAAAATTATATACATATATTTGAAAATAGATGGAAAGTATTCTAATATACAACCATTAGAGAGTCTCTTGAACAGCTGTCATTACTTTGATTTTTGGGTTTTTTGGGGTTTTTTTTCCCACTGTGATGTGAAATCCTTTTAGCCAAAAGTACAACCCTGTGGGATATCATGATCATGAAGTGTGTCCACTTGTGATAATCAATCGCACAAGTAAGTGGTTCAGAAGCTCCCAAGAGAAACAAAGTCACCTTCAGGGAAGACAAATCACTAGCCTTCCCATCATGGAACCAGTTCTGTGTGATCACCCTGGACAGGTGTGGGTTGACACCTTCTGAGGTGGCCTCCATAGCCTCCATGACTGCTGTGCCTGCTATGATGATAAACCCTCAGTGTAAACTTGCTAGGATAGAGACTCCCTAGGATACCAGTAAAGCAGATCTGAGGGTGCATCTGAGGGAGGACACAGAGGATTGCCTGAGGATGGAAGACGCAGATTGAATACAGGCTTCAGTGTGCTTAGACTAGAGGCCCAGAAGGGATGAGAGGAGAAAGTGTACCAGTACTGACGTCCTCTCTCTCTGCTTCCTGAGTGTCTCGACTGAGCTACTCGGCTTTACCAAGCCCTCCTTGGTTAGGAGACCAAGATGCACTGAGGTCTCCTAAACTGTGAGCCTAAATAAATCTTTCCCCTCCTTTAAGTTTTTTTTTCTTCTTCTGATTTAGTTATAGCAATGATTAAAAACCGAGGACAGGAAAGGGGGGAATGATATAATTATATTATCTCAAAAAAAAAAAAGTGTTTTAAAAGGCAAATAATGGGCCAGGGAGATGACTCAGTGAGTGAGTGAAAATGATCTGAGCAAACCTGAAGATCTGTGTCTAGATTCCCAGAACCTATATAAAAGCAGGACATAAAAGCAAGAACATGATATCGCAGAATTCCCCTAAGGAGAGATAGACCAGCTAAAGGGCAGGCAGAACCACTTGACTTTCTAACACAGGAGATCAGGGGATCTTGACTTAGGGATGGTAGTTTGAGTTTCCGGGAGAGGCAACCCTACAGCAAGCTTCAGCAAGAGATCACACGGGTTCTTAGAGTCTTTAAGCAAAGCTATGATCTTTTCGCCAAATAAACGTTCTCCGAGTCAGCTCAAAAGTGATTCTGGGCACTACAGCACAGATACAGTGCCTGTTATACCCAAAATTTGCATGTCTGCCTAGCAGGTTCTCTTTGATACAAGCTGTAAGGCATGTCCATTTGTCATATCTGAAGACAAAGACTGGCATGCCCCAGGCCCTGACTCCTCAATGCAGTTTTAAGATGGAAAACCTGGTATTCGGAGAAAATTATTTGTATCCTTCTATCTAAGCTCTAGAATCCTTACTAAGATGTTTCTATCAAGGTGCTGAAATGTTAACCCCATGCAGTGTTCACTGTGAGTTGTAGATATTAACACTTAAGGAATAGAGGTTAATATTTGTTAAATGACTAATATTTCTTCATACATACTGGTCTATTTAATTGACACAGTAGCTCTATGAGATACATACTTTTACTACCCTCATTTTGGAAATTCAATATACCTACATCTTTCAGTGATCATAGTATGATCAGTCTATATAAAGATCCTCTCCCTGATTTGAGGGATGCCGAACTGTGTTTGTTTTCTTTGTTTTGTTTCATTTTGTTTTGTTTGTTTGTTTTAGACAGAGTGGATATACTTTTGCAGAGTTTTCCAAACATCATCTTTAAGTTCTTCTTACCATGAAATATCTTATTCTATGTGAGATAGGATTCTCCCATAAAAACACTAGCTTTTAACTCTACACCTAGAGGATTGTGCAATAACCATAATATACTCACTAAATTATGTTTGAGGCTTTGAACCAAGGGTCACCTGAACATGCCCCATAAGTCCTAGTTTAATGTATAAGAATTCATTAGCTTAGAGTCACTATCAAAATAGTGTCTTTCCCTGATATCAGTTATCTTGGAGACCCTGTCAAATAATCTTCAGCTACCATCGGAAGCCTTGGAGTGTAAGACACCTTGTGTTCCTGAGGCGTTGATACAAAGTCCTGCCCCAACTTCCTCTAGTACAGCCCATGGTTCTACTGTTCCTCTCTGCCTCAGGAATGTGGCTTAGAAACATGGTCACAGACTATAAATTACAATTCAATTATTAACTTATCTATGCTAGCTAGTTTTATGTCAACTTGACATAAGCTGAAGTCATCTTAGAGAAGAACCACTTGATTAAGAAGATGTCTCTGTGAGAAGGGTCTGTTGACAAGTTTGTAGGGCACTTTCTATATTAGTGACTGTTGTGGGCAGGACCAGCCCATTGTGGGTGGAGCTTCCCCTGGGCACCCGGTTCTATAAGAGAGCAGGCTGAGCAAGCCAGGATAAGCAAGCCAGTAAGTAACACTCCCCCATGGCCTCTGCATCAGCTCCCGCTCCAGGCTCCTGCCGTGTTTGAGTTCCTGTCCTGACTTCCTTAGATGATGAACAGTGATGTGGACATGTAAGCCAATAAAACCCTTCCATCCCCAGCTTGCTTTTTGGTCCTGGTGTTTTATTGCAGCAATGGCAATCCTGGACACTTTGAGAGTTAATTTTATTTATGTACATCAAATGGGACCCCGTGAATCACTCATCTATCCATAGAACTCTATGATCAGCGGGTTTCTATCAAAGATCCTTACTAATCCCCATCAGCAAGTCAACGTTCTCCAGCCCCCATCTCTGCTGAGGAAATGCGTGGCCTTTGTTTCCTACTGTGATCGTGAATCCATAAGTTGGAACCTAGCAACTTCCTGAGCTTCCTGAGCCTTATTTCCTCAGCCTCCTGGGTCTTCGGAACAGTCTACCTCACTGTAGAAGGGAAGGTTTCAAGCCAGAGGAAATAGCCACACAACAGGCAGAAAAAAAGAATACCCATGGCACCATCAGTCTGGACCTCGATAGCCACTGACAGCGGTGAATGGAGAAGTAGCACGTGACACTTGGGTTTGCGTGGCACGCTGGCGAGGAGAGTGAAGTAGACACCAGCAGGAGACACTTTACTCCTCTGTTGTTTTGCAGCTCCATGGAAGCAAAGCCTTTTGGATCTGTTTTATATAATTAGTGGCTGGTCCAGCGTCTGACAAATACCTGTATTTATACCTGTGATTGACAACAAGAAACAAGGGAGAATTCAGCTATCGCATTAGCCCTGGTAAAAGACAAAAAAAGCCTAAACGGGGAGAAAGAAAATCACTGACCATGAACCAGGCATTTGCTATACATTATCTCATTGATATGTATATGGTAATGTATATATTAATATACATCATCTCATTGAGGTCAGAACCAACTTTACAAGAAATACATATTAAATCGATCCATACCTATCTCCTTGTACTAAGGTCAAATCTAAGTGGATCAAGGAACTTCACATAAAACCAGAGACACTGAACCTTATAGAGGAGAAAGTGGGGAAAAGCCTTGAAGATATGGGCACAGGGGAAAAATTCCTGAACAGAACAGCAATGGCTTGTGCTGTAAGATCGAGAATTGACAAATGGGACCTCATGAAACTCCAAAGCTTCTGCAAGGCAAAAGACACCGTCAATAAGACAAAAAGACCACCAACAGATTGGGAAAGGATCTTTACCTATCCTAAATCAGATAGGGGACTAATATCCAACAATATCTAATAAAGAACTCAAGAAGGTGGACTTCAGAAAATCAAATAACCCCATTAAAAAATGGGGCTCAGAACTGAACAAAGAATTCTCACCTGAGGAATACCGAATGGCAGAGAAGCACCTGAAAAAATGTTCAACATCCTTAATCATCAGGGAAATGCAAATCAAAACAACCCTGAGATTCCACCTCACACCAGTCAGAATGGCTAAGATCAAAAATTCAGGTGACAGCAGATGCTGGCGAGGATATGGAGAAAGAGGAACACTTCTCCATTGTTGGTGGGATTGCAGGCTTGTACAACCACTCTGGAAATCAGTCTGGCGGTTCCTCAGAAAATTGGACATAATACTACAGGAGGATCCTGCAATATCTCTCCTGGGCCTATATCCAGAAGATGTCCCAACCGGTAAGAAGAACACATGCTCCACTATGTTCATAGCAGCCTTGTTTATAATAGCCAGAAGCTGGAAAGAACCCAGATGCCCCTCAACAGAGAAATGGATACAGAAAATGTGGTACATTTACACAATGGAGTACTACTCAGCTATTAAAAAGAATGAATTTATGAAATTCCTAGGCAAATGGATGGACCTGGAGGGCATCATCCTGAGTGAGGTAACCCAATCACAAAGGAACTCACACAATATGTACTCACTGATAAGTGGATATTAGCCCAAAACCTAGGATACCCAAGATATAAGATACAATTTGCTAAACACATGAAACTCAAGAAGAATGAAGACTGAAGTGTGGACACTATGCCCCTCCTTAGAATTGGGAACAAAACACCCATGGAAGGAGTTACAGAGACAAAGTTTGGAGCTGAGACGAAAAGATGGACCATCTAGAGACTGCCATATCCAGGGATCCACCCCATAATCAGCATCCAAACGCTGACACCATTGCATACACTAGCAAGATTTTATCGAAAGGACCCAGATGTAGCTGTCTCTTGTGAGACTATGCCGGGGCCTAGCAAACACAGAAGTGGATGCTCACAGTCAGCTATTGGATGGATCACAGCGCCCCCAATGGAGGAGCTAGAGAAAGTAGCCAAGGAGCTGAAGGGATCTGCAACCCTATAGGTGGAACAACATTATGAACTAACCAGTACCCCGGAGCTCTTGACTCTAGCTGCATATGTATCAAAAGATGGCCTGGTCAGCCATCACTGGAAAGAGAGGCCCATTGGACACGCAAACTGTATATGCCCCAGTACAGGGGAACGCCAGGGCCAAAAAAATGAGAATGGGTGGGTAGGGAAGTGGCGGGGAGGGTATGGGGGACTTTTGAGATAGCATTGGAAATGTAATTGAGGAAAATAGGTAATAAAAATATTAAAAAAAAGAAATACATATTAATTGTTTCCACGACACAGATAAGATTTGAAGATATAAGTAAAATACCCACATTCACTCATGTAATGCATAATGGAGCTGGGATTTGAACTTGTGTCTCCCTGGTACTGGGATTTGAACTTGTGCCTCATTGGTACTGGTCCACGGCACTGTGATGTCAGGGTGAAGACAGTAGAGGAAGGAAGAGGATGGAACCGAGACCTGCTGGTGACTGACTAGATCTGAGGTACCTCAGAGGTTTTGAGCTGAAAATACACAAATGGTCACATGCTGTCTGGGGTACTGAGAGATAACCAGCTAGAATTAGCCACATCGGGTCATACAGAATACAATTTGAATCCCAGAGCAGGGCAGAGGTGGATTAGGGAGAGCACCATATTGAGGCATCAAATTGGGTAGCAGATAGGCAAGTTTGTTTAGAGTCTGTCACGGATTTTAGGGCTTCTCCCCCTTTTAAATAGCTGTTGATACTTTGTCAGTGTTGCCTCTTTTGTTACTTTTATTTCAGATAAAGCCCTTCCAGAGAAACTCACAAGGAACCAGACATGTTTTCAGTGTCTGTCTGTTAGCTTTTAGATGACCCAGACTACTCTTCATTCACGGGAACACTAAATCATCTGCCAAGAGGAGTTTCTCTCGCCAAGTTTTAAACCCGTGCTACAGGAACATGAACTGAGCATGCTCAGTAGTGTGCCGCCTCTATGTGATGATGGGTCTTTCTATATGAATTATACAGCTACACAATGTGGACTGTCAATATCATTTAATACATATTCCACCAACTTAAAGAAACAACTCTTTCCTTTACAGAGACACTAACTTCGTGAATCAGCCCTGGGGCCTTCCCTGTGCAAGCAATGAACTCTCTGCTCTTTTATCTTTTGCTTGTGTTTCCTGGTTTGGTCCTCACCAGGGGCTAAGACCACAGCTTTCAGTCACACATTAGAACCAGGAAACATGGAAGAGAAAGTTACTCTAGTGCTGGATGTGAGAATGCCTGGATTAATTGAGAAAGCAGTTCACCCTCAGTTATAAATGACCCCAAATGTGCTTCTGCATCTGTTTGAGATGATATTTCTTGTGTCTCTAGCGTCACAGAGCGATTTCCGTGACAAGAAACACGTAGATGTGTCAGACAGCTGGACACTCAGCGGTAGATCGTCAGGCAGTCCTGGAAGTGGGTCTGCATTTCTAAGTCCTCACATCAACAGTTCTTATACTTTCCACATTTGTATAAGTAGAACGTGCTGGCAGGGTGTGAAACATTACACACATGCTCTGTTAGTAAATGATGTGCCGGCAGTGTGATTTATGTCCTGTAGGCACACAACTTCCTCTCCTTCAGAAGAGGGCTCTAGACAAGCTAGGGTCTACAAGTGGCTCTGCCAGGGAGTTGAAAGCCCACCAAACTCAAGGACCCAAATCTCCTCGGGTCACCCGAGGCTTTGGCCGGAGAAGCCCGTGGGAACAACCTCTAGAGTTTGATCTGGAGTATGGTCCTTTTTTCTTCCTGTCCTTCTCCACAGGAAGAGGTACTGAGCAATATCCAACTTGTCTCCAGTGCTAACGACTCTAAGCACTCCAGGCTCCTCCAGGCCCATTTCTTAGGACAAGCTCTGTGATAACTAAAATCAGAGACAGCTACCTCCATCTTTCTACATCAAAGAAAAAGAAGAAAAATGGCATAGTATTTATAGCTAATTCAAAACAGCTGAATTGTAAGTATCCCCCTTGCACACAATGTCCATCAGGAGAAGAACATACCCAGATTAATTTAGAAAGCATTTTAGACTAATTTAGCTATAAGTGACCAAAATGTGCTTTTGCATCTGTTTGGGATGACATTTCTTGGGCATGGAGCACTGTGCAGTAATTCCCGTGACAGTAAACACATAGACTTGCTATTTGATAGTTGCATAACTGTGGTTTGCTTTTGCTTGCTCTTGGAGGTGAAGAGCTGGCTGTCTGCTTTTTGTTCCCCCCATCTCACCCGCAGGCGGTGAGGTGGAAGCAACCAAATGTAAACTGCACCAAACTGGGGGTGGAGGTGGGGGTGGGGCAGGAAATAGTTAATATGCCAATTGCATGTAAGATATCTGGTCAGTTTCTCTGAATTGTCTTTCAGCTCAATGTGCCCGAGTGGCAATGCTCATGAATAACCAGCAGAGGGCAGCCACGGCCTCCTAATACACTGGGAAGGCTCTTCCTGCCATCCATGAAATAAGCTTCAGAGAACAAACTCTTGCTTGCATCTCTAACAGTTTCTCCCAAACATTGGATAAGTCACCACACAGTGGGAATAACTCAGGTTGCGCTCTGCTGTCACGTGACTTAGATGGAAGCTCAATTCTTCTATGTTCTAGCTGTGGACTGGCTGCACTTATAGTTAACCTCAAATGGAGACAGTTATAACATCCACTTTATATGTGGGCTTACTGCGAACGTGTAACAAATTAGTATTCATTGTACATCCAGAACAGAGCCCAGTATACAGTGATGTATGGTATGTGTTCTTGTGGCTACAGTATTACATCAGTCTTTGTTTATGTTTCAGAGTCCCAGATAAAGTATCCAAGAAGGAAGTGTCATGACTCAAGAAGGAAGAAGTCAAGGCTTGGATGGGTCTCAGGCCAGGTGGCCAGAAACTACTTAGATGGGGGTGGCTGTGGTCAGGAGGAAGGAGGACAGGGAAGTGTCTCTGAGGAGGGAGGGAGGAAGAAGCAGAAGCTGTCTTGAGTTAGTTCATTTCTTCCCTGAAGTAGTCAGAGACCTGAGCTTGGACCACTGAGGGGTCAGCAGGGGTCTTGCACAAGAAGACCTCCAAGTGAGCAGAAGGCTAGTCTTCTTAACTGTGTTCAAGCAGGATGCAATTAGCTGCAGTTGGGGAGGGCATCCTGGGCGCCTCTCCTCTGGGTGAAAGACAGAGAAAGAACAGGAAATCTTGGTTACCACATAGCCAGCATGGCAGTGGCTGAGGCAGCAGTTAATGTTCTGGCTTCTGAGCAAAACCGAGAATGCAGTAGTAGAGAGTGGTACCCAGCAGGTGGAGTGGGTGGGGTCCACAGCAGGAGAGAAATCTTTCTTTGAGCGATGCTGCAGAGACCCCTGGCTAGGAGTCTGAAGTAAGCGCCAGTAAGTTGTGTATGGTCAGGAACCACATCTTATCTAACCTTCCATTGTAGCATGGCACATCCTTGCCTACCTGACCTCCAAATAACTCTGGCTGGCTGGTGAGATACAACTGAACGCACACTGCACGTTGTTTTTCCTCCTCTGACCCGTTAGCTGATGGCTGCCCACATTTCTGTGCTCCTCTGTGGTTACAAATAGCTCAGCGATGCCCACCCTCCCCACCCAGTCTGGCCTGTACTAGACAGGGAGAATAGGGAAGAAACACTGAATTAAGAGTGAGTATCAGGGCTGTGTTGTTACTGCAGCATAACTCGGCCTGTACTGCCTCACCCCTGTGCGGCCCTTTCCCACACTCAGTGCCCCTTGCCACTTCTCTCAACCCCTCACTTGATACTCTGGCAGGTACAAGGACAGGGACGCACCATCTCAGGTTCCAGATGGTGAAACAGGCCTTCCCAGAGCTTTAACTGTTCAAGGTCCCCAAATCAAAGTGAAGAGGCTGAGACTCGACCTCAAGCCCCAGGACTGTGTTGTTCTTTCCACCTCCCCTCCCTAGCCTGGCACGAAATCCAACACTAAAAACGATAGCCCGACTTGACTAGCCGTGGGCCATGAGTAGTACCACGTTTGTCCCCAAGATGATGGATGTGTGGGTAAAGATGACTGCTTTCACAGACACCAAGGTCAGTGAAAGGATGCTGCTCTTGGGGGTCTCAGGGCCCACCATTGCCTGGGAGGCTCTCTCACTCCAGTTCAGAAACAAGCACCGACATGTCATGCTTCATCCCGTGATCTGTAATGGAGGCCTCGCTGCTCCAGTTCGCTTCTCCGTCATGCCCTATCTGTCCTGCTCCAACCATAATCATCTTGACCTTGAGTTCTCTCCATCTTTGCACCTATACTCCCTTCCTGTCAAATTTTCCTGGCCTCAAGGCTCAGTAACTAGGCGATGTGTTCTCCGCTTAGGAGTTCAGCATAGGCCGTGGCAAGGCTGGAGTCTGCTACTGATTGTGTATGTCATGCCTGGTACTTGGACCTGGCTCTCCGCAGGCTGTATGGGACAGGGGGGCTTCAGAGAGACTCACAGGCTGCAGGATAGGAATCTCAGGGCTGACAACTTTGTTACACTTCCCATCATACCCTGCAACTGGCAGCCAGTTTCACCAGCCAAGGATGGCTTTCTGCTTCTACCCATCCTCCACTGCCCACTTTGAAGGGATCAAAGAGCCCCGTGTGTTTTTCTAATCTCCCTAATCCTCGTCACTATTCCAGCGAGGACACAGGTATCATCACTGCCATTTTTCAGATGAAACGAAGGCCCAGACACTTTTAGTGACAGACCCAAGGTCACCCCCACTGGCTGGTGTCGGGGCGGCGACGGGAATGGAACCGAGGCGGCTGCCCTCCCAAGCCGTCGGCCTCCATTAGACCCCGCTGTCCCTTTGGACTCCCCCTGCTGTATTAATTGAATATCAGGTTCTTCTTCACTTCCTGCCCGAAACAGAGCAACAGCTGCCGCTCGTCCTCCCGAGCCGCTGGCTGTACTTCAGTGGTGGGTGAAGCTATGCTGGGATAGAAAGTGGGCGAAGCCTTTCAGGATAAAGGGGTCATCAACACGGAAGGTATAAAAGAGATGGCTTGACTTTACTGCTCTTCCTGACTTGCAAATGACATCATGACGGGACCAGGCTAAGAGGGAAAACGGCTTAGGAGGGTGAGTATGAGAGTTGAGAGGGAATGTGGAGGAAAAGGAAGGAAGGAAGGAAGGAAGGAAGGAAGGAAGGAAGGAAGGAAGGAAGGAAGGAAGGAAGAGAAGTCAAGATGCACTTGCCATTGGATAAGAAACTTGGTTAAGAAACAGGGCAGTAGGGGACAATATTAGTGGTATGGGCCCTGCAGTGTGTGTGACATTGGTGGCCTAGGTTGAGATTCTTTCCTTAAGGATGAGGCTGTAGAGTTCTAGCAGCACTTGCAGACCAGAGGACAAAGATTCTCTTCCTCCTACTCAGCCAATTGCTTAGCGCCTATGCCTGTGGAAAGAAACTCCAGGGTACACAGAATTACTTGGGCTACAAGGTGAAAGCAATAGTTCCTGAGCCTTATCCTGAGAGGCTGGGGCCCAGGACAACTATTGATTGCTGTGTAGGGCCCACCCAGGGGAGACGGTCAGTGGCCATCCATGGTCAAGAATCTCTGCACCTGTCCCCACACACACTACACTACAGAGAGGCCCTTTCGTATGAAGAATCAGTGGTATGACCCCAGGACGAGCAGCCCACTTGTATCTGGAGGTCCTGCCTCTTCTGCTGATTTTGTGGAGCAGGTCCCGAGGCCTGTCTGCAGTCTGCAGGCTGAGTGGGGCTCCTCCTGCGGTTTCAGTGCCCAGAGGAGATGGGAGGAGAAGGGACTTTTGCGTCCTTGGAAATCTGAGCAGTTTAGTCTAGGCCAGGAGGAAATTGAAAAACTTCCCAACCAAAACGTTGACTTCCCGAAGAGATAAAAAGAAGCCCAGGGCCATAAAACTGGGCCAGCACCCAGGACCTAGAGGTCAGGCCAGAGGCCAGAGGGGAGTCATCACATCCAGGGGAATGCAAGACACCGGTCCCTGGCCATCAGCTTCCCTCACTGTCGGCCCACGGAGCCAACATTCACATAGCAGATTTTCAGTGCCTGGGACTGGGGAGTCTATGTCACCCACACACAGGGAGCAGGAGGAGCGAGCATTCAGACCAGGACTCAGGGCCAGCTGTCTGCCTCTCTGGGTCCTACAAAGTGCTGTTCCCCCTGGAAACCAGCTTGAAAAGTTCATCTCAGAAGATTGCAAGTCAGCAGAGAAGACAGTAAAGAGCTGGTGGCTTGTGAGGACCGGAAGGACACAGGATGCCTCGTGGGACCTGTGGCTGTGCACCTGTGCTCCATATTGTACAAGCAGTTTTTGAGGTGACAGCTATAATCATCCCCCAGAGACACGCCAAATACCCAGGAAGTCATGAATTATGACTCCCCAGCTACCCTGAAGAATGGCTCAGGACCCCTCCTGCTACCATTAGGGGCGTTTCTCATTTTAGTGTGGTGGGTAAGCTTTCCTAGGCTTCTTCGCACCATTCACCTAAATTTAGGCAAATATCCTGGACCTAGTGCCTGTAACTTCAGCTACTCAGCATGCTGAGGCAGGAGGATTATAGGTTCACGCTACAGAGTTCTCAACTGGCCTGGTAACTTAGTGAAACCCTGTCTCAAAACACAAAGTAGCCGGGGACATTCCTCAGAGGCGAAGCACTTGCCTGGTGTATGAAAGGCTCTGGGGTCAGTCCCCAGCGTGGACTACGGGGGGGGGGGGGGAATGCTGAGAGAGTAGGCTTTATTCTCCCCTCACTAACCCCTACACACACAAATAGGGAGGATGCAGGTGGACTGGGAAGAAGCAAGGCCTCTATTCTTACATTTTCCTGCACTTTAATCACTTATTAGTTACTGTTCTCAATGAGACAAATAGCTGTCCTGCGAAGAGGGGAGAGGTTGGAAAAGTTGTTTTTTGGGGTTTTTTTTGGTTTTGGTTTTTTTTTGTTTGTTTTTTTTTTTTTTTTTTTTTTTTGCCTGCCTCTGCCTCCCGAGTGCTGGGATTGGGATTAAAGGCGTGCAAAAGTGGAAAAGTTTTAAATAACTTGAGCTCGAAGTTTGCTCTCATTCACGTAGTGTAACCTTAGACAAGTCTTTTAACCTTTCCAGGCCTTGTGGTCTCCACTCCCACCCCAGCCCCATCATACAGCTGTTATTTCATCCAGTAAACAAGTCAGAAATGTGATTGCCTCCGAGGAACCTGGAGTTGGTAGGTGGGGTTTGGGGAGGAGGGTTGGAGGGATTGGGGTTGGGGGTGGGGGGTGGGCAGCAGGGGCCGGAGCGCACTGTTAATATTTAATCCCTCACAGCACAATTTTCAGGCCCAGTTCAAAAGCCTAGGGAAGTTTGATGGCTGCTAACGTAGGTAAACAGAGGAGGGACATCCTCGGACAACAAGGACGCCATTATCCTCCAGATTGGCCATCTTTGAGGGCCCTCTCACATTCTGAGATACTAAGATAAATGAGAGGAGTGAGAGCCAAGTGGAGGATCCATCACCTGCTTTGGGTCAGCCCCTCTTAATCCCACGACCTTGGGCAAGGCATCAGAGCTTAGTTCTTGCTTTCATTATGTTCTTGTTTAAGATGGGGGAAAAGGAAAACAGACAAACAAAACCCCTACATAATATTAATGTCCGGTCAACACTTTTAAGCCTATGACATTGTTAATGCTACATTTAGGTACACTGTATAACAGAGTGTTAGAATGATTTCATCTTGCATGACCAATATGCTTCCTGATAGATGGCAAATACTCGCTTGCCCTTCCCCTTAGCCCTTGGCGGCCCCCAACCACCTTCCCGTTTCTATGAATTTATTAACATTACACACTTCTTCTCAGCTAAATAAGGTACTACTTGTCATGTTGTGTTGGCTTATTTTTCTTAACATTATGTCCTCAATGATTGATGGACACTATGACGTATGTTAACAGTGCCTTCCTTTTAAAAGAGGAATGATATTACACTATGTGGGTGTAGCACATTGTCTTCATCGTCCATCATGGCTAGTAGGGGTCTCATGGCAACACATCTGCCTGTGCAGACAGTTTTGTTCTTCTGGAGGTGTGTGCAGACTGTTAGATTGCTAGACTGTGTGCAGTCCTGGTTGTAAGTTCTGGAGAAACCACTATTATTTCTTATCATGCTGCATGGTTATCATAATCCACAGATCTTGCCAGGAGCCCCAGTGACTGAACACACTCCTTGGTACTTTTGTTCTGGGTTTTGATAGTGACTGTGATAGCAAGAATTCACGGTACAACTCACTGTGGTATAATTTGCATTTCCTGGATTATCAGTACTTTTAAACATCTTTTTATATGCTTTTTTTTTTAGCTTATTTGTATATCTTTTTTGGGTAAATGTCTACTCAAACTTTTGCTCATTTTAATTAGGCTATTTATTTTGTGTTAGTGACTATTTATATCTCTATACAGTCTGTATATTAAACTTTTATTTAACATACAGTTTGTACTTTTCCTCCATCGACTATTTCCTTCTATAATACTGGACATTGCCTAGTTGTCTGATATATACGTGTGTGTGTGTGTGTGTGTGTGTGTGTGTGTGTGTGTGTGTGTGTGTGTGTGTGTATGTGTAGGTTTTATTATATATACTTTTGACATTACATCCAGGTGACCATCGCCTGCTTCAGTTTCATCAGAGCTTCTTTTCTAGGAGTTTCATAGTTCAAGTCTCATGCTCAAGCCTTGAGTTTGGTTTTAGTTAATTTTTGCTTATGAGGTGAGAAAAGTCTATCTTCATTTTTTTTTCATGAAACTATCTAGTCTTCCTCCAAGCATTTGTTGAAGAGGCTTTCTTTCCCCTCAAGTGTTAAAGTTTCCTTTTCTTTAGTTAAGCATTTTTCGAACACCGAGCTCTCTGGTGAGCTCTTGATCATATCTATCTTTATGCCATGCCATACTGCTTTAATTACGGGAACTTTGTGATCTGTTTCTAGAACAGCTAGTGTGTGCGCTAGAGCTTTGCTGTTTTCTCAGGACTGCTTTAGTTATGGAGGTTCATGAAGATCCATATGAAGCTTACTTTTTCTTCCTTAAAAAATGCCATTGCAGTTTTAGCAGAAATTGTACTGAGTCTGTAGATTACTTTAGCTCCTACAGAGATGTTAACAATATTAAATCCCCCAGTCCATAAACACAAGCAGAGAGAGAGAGAGAGAGAGAGAGAGAGAGAGAGAGAGAGAGAGAGAGAGAGAGAGAATGGATAAAGTATTTGTGTGGTGGGGGAGCATGCATGCAAGTGGAAATCAGAGTTAAACTTTGGGGAACCAGTTCTCTCCTCTGCTGCTTGGGTCTAGATATGAAACTCGGGTTTCTGGGCTTGGTGAGTACCTTCACCTGGTGAAACATCTCTCTGTTTCTATTTGCGTCTTTTTTTTTTTTTTTTGAAAATGTCTATTGTTAATGTTTTGTGATTTTCAATTTACAAATCTTTTGTGTCTTTGTCGAAGTTTACTCCTGTTTGATTGAAAATATTCTGCATCTGATTCCTACTGGTACCATACTCCATTGTGTTATTTTTTATTGGTTTTCACCTGGGATTCTTTGTTGGTAGTATATAAAAGTCAAGTAATTTTTTTTATAGTGTTGTTTTTGTGTTCAGTGACGTTGACTGAATTCGTGTTAGTTTAGATAGTTGTGATTACACATAATCATTAGGGCTCTCTGCACATGAGATCGTCTTGTTTTCTGTGAGTGAAGATAACTTCAACTTCGCTTATCCTGTTCCAATATGGGTGCTTTTTTTTTCTTTTAAAAACAATGTTTTATTAGTTCTTTGGGACTTTCATACAATATTTTTTTATTACACTCATTCCTCTCTTCTGCTCCCAGGTTCATTTCCTATACAGCTTGTCCTCCCCCACACCCCCTCCTCTCCCATCTACACACACACACACACACACACACACACACACCTTTGAGTTCAGTTTCTGTTGGCCTATGAAGCCCGATCTGTAGTATGGTCAGTGTGGTGGATGCCACACCATTAAAGAAAACTGGCTTTCCTCTCACAGCAGCTATCGAATACTTACAGATTCTTCACCTTCGAGATGGGCTTTGTGCTATTATCCATACTGAAACATTTTCTGGCTTGAGTTTGTGTAGGTCTTGTTCATGCTGTTGCAGCTGTAGGTTCACATGCCCTGTTGTGTCAGGAAAACACAGGTTACTTGGTGCTATCTTCCACCTCTGAGCCTCACAGTCTTTGTACCCCATCTTCTGAGAAGACCCTTGAGCTTCGAGGGGAGGGTTGGGACATAGATGATCTTTTCAGGGCTAAGTACCCCACAGTCTCTTCTCTGCCTACTTACCAGTGTGAGGAGCTCTGTGCTGATTGCCATGTACCTCAGAAAAAAGCTTCTCTGATGAGGGTTGAGAGATGCATTGATCTATGGGTAGAACAATACGTCATTAGGGGTCGGCTTAATGGCATATCCATTTAGGGTAATAATAATATTGGGTTCTCCCCCAAGGCCTCTGATCTATCTACCTACAGGTTCTTGGCCTCGTGGACAGTGTCAGATGTGGTTTCCATCCCGCGAGACGGGCCTTACATTCAAGCCAAGAATAGTTTGTTATGCCCATGACATTAATGTCACTATTGCAACCGTGAGCATATCTTGCCAGGCAGGTTGTGACTGTAGCTTGCAGGGTTCACAGCTGGGTGAGATTGATGGATACTTTTGTCCCCCTCATAAAATTTGTAGAACCTTCTAGCATTCTGAAAGCCTGCCAGTAGTGATGAAACTTCCAGCTCAGTACCAACTCCATGTACACACACACACACACACACACACACACACACACACACACATATTTATAGTACCTGTGGGGGGTTAGAAGATGTTGTCAGAGCCCCTGCGACTGGAGATACAAATAGTTGTGAACCTCCACACTGGTACTGGAAACGAACCTGGTCCTCTGTAAGAGCATCGAGTGCTCTTAGACACAGATCCATCCTCCAGCCCCCAATTCCTCCATGTTGTATGTATGATTCAAGTATGTAGTGTCTTCTGCAATAGGCTCTTACTGTCAAGCTCTGGAGGTTAAACGACAGCAGTGGCAATAGACTGTGATGTTTAGTGAGGAGGAAGTCTATAGAACTCCATTGGCCAAAAGACCTCTGTAGTAAGATGTAGAGGCCATTGGATAGCTAAGCGTGATATGCCTGGTTCATGTGGTAGATCTATTTTCAGCTTTTCAGTGAAACTCAACACTGGCTTCCAAAGTGGTTGTACCAGTTTGCAACCCCCCCACCCCCGGCAGTGAATGGGTGCTTTCCCCCCATATTCTCACTAACATCTACGTTTATGTGGTTTTTATCTTGGCCATTCTGATTGGGTAAGACAGAATCTCTGGGCACTTTAATTTGCATTTCCCTGATGGTTAAGGATGTTGAACACTTTTTTCTTTGAAATGTTTCCCAGCCATTCATGTGTCACCTTTTGAGGACTCTCTCTTTAGTTACATGCCTCTTGGCTTGATCGCATTGTTTGTTTTCTTGATGTTTTCAGTCTTTTGGGCTCTTGGTACATCCTAGATACTGACCCTCTGTCAGGTGTATAACTGGGAAAGATCGAGTCCCATCCTACAGGCTGCCATTTGGTTGCATTAGGTCCCATTTATTAATTGTTAGTCTTAGTAATTGTGCCATTCAGAAAGTCCTTTCCTGTTCTAATGTTCAAATTTTCTTTCCATGAGCCAATGAAGGCGACACAACTGTATATTGTAGGCTAATGTACCACTTAAGCACGATGTGAGTCCCCACTCTTACAAACTTGAAACCCAGTGTGCTCAAAGCAGTTGATGGAAGTAGGTGTTCCTATCCAGAGGGCCACTTGTATCACCTGATGGGGAGTTGCACAGATAGGCCCTGGATGGAGGTCATGTACATTAATCTTGCTCATTTGGATCAGAGAGTTGAGGCTCGTTTTCTAGTGCTTAGAATTCCTTGGACTTTATAAAGAAGCCCAAATCCCTGGTATATTTAAGGTTGCAAGGGTCTAACATCAACTTAGATATATGTTACAAGTAAAGCCGAAGGAAACACGATCAACAGTGAATCTGATATTTCTTGATTTCTCTAACTGTGGCTTAGAGCAGGTCCCCATCTGTTTGCTACAGAAGTCTCTACAATGAAAAAAACAAAGAACCTACTATTTATTGGCAACTAAGTCAGCCCTTCCGAGTCAGTGTGTCTGGGATAAACAAATCCCTGTCTGTGCAAATCTGCTATGCTGACTATGATAGAATGAATTGCTACAGGTCGGCATTGCAGGATGTCACAGATACCGCCAAGTTGGGTTGGTACTGACTGGCATGTCCAACATAGGTGAATCCCTGCAGAAGTGAAACTCCCATTGTCAAAGCTGAGGATAAAAATGGGAATTGTGGCTCTAGACTTGACCTATGATTTAAAAGACAGAGAAAGCTTTGTTTCCTTTACCTATTTACCAAGTTACCTCAAAAATGTGTGTGTGTGTGTGTGTGTGTGTGTGTGTGTGTGTGTGTGTGTGTGTACATCGACAGACACATACACCTATGCAGCTGTGGCTCAGAAAAGAATATCTAACACACACCACCTCCATTCTCTAGACATAGGTTTCCCTGTTTCTTATTTTAGATAGCAGGAAAAAGCAAGCTTGAGGATTGAAAAATTCTATCCCAACAGGTCTGAAATTCATGAAAAGAAAAAAGCAAATATGTTTACCAGCACATTTGAAGGCAGCCAGGACAACTGAACACATTGGTCAGTGGGTGTGAAGTCAAGATGGCGTGTATATCCTGGATGGAGGAGCTCTTGTGGCTTCCCCAGGGCCTTCTAGGGCAGCTGTGTGGGAATCACCCACTCTTTTATTTGTCAGCCAACATCTTAGCCACTGGCTACAAAACAAATATGAATAGAAGTCATCATAGACGAAATGGAGAACTACAGGAGTTGCTGAGCAAAGAAGAATTTTTTGTAACTAAGGAAACTCGACTCCATCATCCCCATCATCCCCGTGCAACTATTCCCTGGAGACCTGGTCCTACTCCAATGCTGTATGCTCTGAAACGTATTGCAGGCTCTTTAACTCCCTACTTCAATTTCCTCAACTGTAAAGTGGAAATAATAATACTACCTGACTTGAAGGATTGAAACGAGTATTAAAAGAAACAACATATTTAAAGCCTGTAAAACATTGCTCAAGGTATGTTCACTACACAATTAGTATTCAGAATGGAGGAAAGTCATAGGCACCTCAAACCGAACAATACTGACACCAGGACAAGATCAGGTGCATCATGAATTGCCAAAAAGTATAAATAAATAAAATGCTTCTCACTCCCTAAATTTCACATTTCAAAACACACTCTCAGGTGCAATGCCCAAAACCAAATAAATAGATAGATAGATAGATAGATAGATAGATAGATAGATAGATAGATAGATTCTTACACTAGCCAAGCCCCTGTCTTTTGCATGTGTCTAAGGAGCTGCAAACTGGGTCCCTCCAGAGACTATGCATCATCTTGGACTTTTGGGAAAGTATCTAGAGCTGCATCTCCACACATAAATGACACAGTGTGGTTCTGGAGAAACGCAACTGTGGTGCCCGATTGGCTGGTTCAAAGCCCAGGGCTAACACTGACTATCTGTAGGCTCACTAACAAGTTATTTAACTCCATGAGCCTATTATGGTTTGAATGTCAAATGTCCCCCCACACTGTCGGTCCTCAGCTTGGGGGGCTCACTCACACCATTGATCTCAGCTTGGGGGGGTGCTCACTCACACCATTGGTCTTCAGCTTAGAGTGCTATTTTCGGAGGTTGTGGAACTTTTGGGACAAGTCATGACTAGGTGGGCCTTGAAGATGACATCTGCCTCTGGTTTGGGCCAAGCTCTCTGCATCCTGGCCACTAAGATGTGAACAAGCTACAGAGCGGTTCCCCCTCCCACCAGCTGAGCTAGCTGATCCTTAAGCCCCGCCTCCTTTTTTTTTCACGTGGTGGGATGCATTCTCTGAAACAGTGAAGCCCAAATTAACCGTGAGTTGCTTCTGTCACATATTTTATTGTAGCAAGGAGAGAAGGAGCTGGACAGAGTGTTCGTCTCTTTGTAAACAGGAATGATGGCTTTATGGTATAGGTTGGTGTGAGGATGAAAATCCTATACTACTGTCAGAGTACCTGGAGTGCACAAATGAACTTGATCTTGTCAATTTGATACTGAACCAGGTGCTGTTCCAAGATCTCCCAAGAATCCACAATATGCGCAAGGCTTCATGTGCCTTGATGTTCACATTTTCCTCTGGTGAGGAAACTTATGTATGATCCTAAAAGCAAGGAGAACAGATATAGGGAACAGTCTGCTACTCTACTCTAGTTGCTCATTCAGAGACACTATTGCACCTCTGCCAGGATAAGAAGTTGGGGCTGTGTACTGGAAATCTACTTTCACAGAAGCCAAAAGTGGGAAAAGATTTTATTTCCCACTTTCACTTCATGTGAGATCAAACCACAAGTGATCGTTGTCTGGATAAGGACACAGCTTCTAAGAGAGCACCCTCCTACTTGATCCTCATACTAAGGAACAGTTCCCTCAGACCTTTATCTATTGTAAAATTTCCTTTAATTAATTAAAAAATGTCACGGGGGTGTGTGCAGGTGTGGAAGTCAGAGGTTTATGTCAGCTGTCTTCCTCTGTTACTATTTCTTCTTCTTCTTCTTCTTCTTCTTCTTCTTCTTCTTCTTCTTCTTCTTCTTCTTCTTCTTCTTCTTCTTCTTCTTCTTCTTCTTCTTCTTCGACTTCACCTTCTCCTCCTCCTCCTCTTCTTCTCTTTTTCTCCTCCTCTTCTTCCTCCTCCTCCCTTCTCCTTCTTTTCTTCTTCCTCCTCCTTTTTCTTCATATCCTCCTCCTTTTCCCCCTTCTTGACACGGGGTTTCTCACTGAATGGTGAACTCACTAATTAGCTAGGCCCTATAGCAATAAGTGCCTGGGATCCTTCTGTCCCCCACTCCCAGCACGGGGATAACAGGTGTGTGTAACGATACATGAATTTCCACGTAAATTCTGATGATCCAGACTCATGCCTGTGCATCAAGCACTGTACCCACTGAGCCATCTCCCCAGCTCCACTCAGGCCTTTTAATTAGGGCACTGAGATGGTTAGTTTTGGTTGACAACTTGACACAATGCAGAATCATCTGGCTAGGGGTTTCAATGAGGAATTGTCTAGATTAAGTTGGCTGGCAGGCATGCTTGTAAGGGAATGTCCTAATTGTGTTAACTAAGGTGGGGTGAGGGCACCGTTTCATGGGCCATGGGCTGAATGAGAAGAAGGCAAGCTGAATACTGGCATGCTTTAACCAATTCATTGTTCTGTTGAACTTAACTCTGGATGTACTGTAGCTAGCTAAGTCACATTTCCTGTGCCTTGAGTTACCTGCAACATTGAACTGTAACATGGAATTATAAGCTAAAATAAAACCTTCCTCCACTAAGTACTTTTTGGCAGAATATTTTGTCACAGCAACAGGAAAGAAAACTAAGACAGACACTAAGTCTGTTCATGGGTCCCCTACTCCCATTCTTCACAAATCTTTTCTCTCTCCTTATATATTCTCTTGATGCTCCACTGGACAGAAATGGCAACCCTTACTTCATGTTTCAACTTTTCTTCTAGCACCTTTATTCCTTAATTCATTTAACTTCTTGAAGCTATAGACAACTGTTCATGAAAATACTAAGCTTTTAACATAGTCAGTCTTCAATATTTTCTGTTGAACAAGTGATGTTGACCACTTTCAAGACATATGCTGTATCATCAAGCCAATTCCTAACCTCCCTCCAACCCCTGATCCTAGCAAAGACTCTCCTTCTATCATTCACACAGTCATCCTCAGTGGCACTGTTAGACACCACAACAACTTACCTTCTTTTTCTAGACTCCAAAATCTACTTGGGAAGCTAAGGTTTGTTCACAAGAACAATCGCCTATGTACACATGATTGATACTAATACTTTTCCGTATCCACAGAACGTTTTATAAATTTTCAGAGCAAAGTCTGCTTCATCTGTCACTAGAGCCTGCAACTGCCCCATGAGTGGTTGAGGGTGGGCTCATGAGGTCCACATCAGAGACATGATTTAGGCTAGAGGTGATTCAGACACTCCCTAAGGAAATGACACAAAAGCTCATATTCAACATTCAGCTTCTAGCCTAGGTTTCCTTACATTAAGCAACCAAATACATATGATATCATAGGACATTTGCTCATAAGAAGAAGGTTTGCCACACAAACCTGCTAGTGTCACCAATCGGTCCCATATGAGTGCAGATCTCCTGAAACTCACCCTTACCAGGATTTATTTTAAAAAATAGGGCAGCAGGTGAAACCAGGCATATGTGTGCCAAACTTAAGCTAGAGGGAACTTAGGAGCTAGATAAGGAAAGGCCAGACATGGGGTATTAGCTGTCCAAGTGCAGAGACCCAACTAGAACTTGAAAGGAACACAAGGACCACTCTATCATCTTTATCAATTCTTGCCTTCCTGAATGAGATGCTGCAAGTCTGTGTGGGAGTTCTTCACATCAGAGATGTCTTCTGGAAGCTAAGCAGAATGGCAGTAGAATGAGAAAATTCAATAGAGAGCTTAGTCATTTTCTGACCCAACGCAGGACTACCATAAACAAATTGTGATACAGAAATCATTTGGATGCAAGAAAGAACACAGTTTGTCCTTCTGCTTAAACAGTCACAGCTGTTGCCCATTCCGCTGGGGGTTTTACTTGAGTAATTTATAGACTTTTGGTTGTGTCTGTGAATTCTCTTAAAACACTCCAGTGTAGGTAGTATAGTGTGAACATGTAACATACATTAGTGGACATTGGGAGACACTTAGAAATATATAACACACATAAAGTAGAGCAAAGGAGTCCTTCTTTTGGTGAAATTAACAGTATTTCTGGTCATCAATGATCATCTTTAGCAGTAGCTAGGAATCTGCAGAGTATATCTGCCCATCATGAAAGTGACATAGGCATTTGAAGGATCCAGGAAGATGCCACCTTTAGAAGGTGCTACAGGCCTGAAAATGCCTTATGGCCTATAACCCAGCCTTGCTGAAGGATGTGGGACTGCTTCTATTGTTGGAATATCTCATGCATATGGTTCCATGTAAATCTTTCTTGTAATATACTGATAGAGCACTTTTAGTGATCAGGTGGAGATGCTCTGAGATTATTTGTATTGTTTGATTATAGAATTATTTGTATTGTTTGGAGGCCAGACTGCTAGCCATTGCCAGATGAAATAAAATGAGTAGAGTGGATTCTGAAACTTCCCTCACTGCTACTAGGACCAAATAGCCAAGTCTTGAAGGAGAAAGGAACAGAGTTCCACCCACTCCCAACATTTATTTCAGATGTCTGTCAAGTGAGAATGACGAAAGACAGCTGGCTAGTAGCTGACAAAACTGAGATTCGAACACTTGGAGTTAAGAACACATGTTCTTTTCCGGAAACAACTTCACACCCAGGCAGGGAAAGAAGGTGGTAACTGTTGATTCTTTCCAGCAGTTTCACCAGATGCATCCCTTGAGATGCTGCGATTAACCAAAAGATAATCACTGTGACATGTATTATAACCACATATTTCTTTCCAGCACATCCTACTTCCAACAGGGGGAAAATGCTTGCACTGTGCATGGCAAGCTTCCCTTGCTATCTACCTGCTGTCTGCCAAACTGCACCTGCAGTGAGCATACGATGGAGTAAAAGTAGACATAACCAAGGTGATCTTCATGACGTCAGCAGCTGATGCCCTTCAGATTAGCTTCATTTTATTATCTTGACCATGATCAACTTTAAAGCCCGGGTGGCATCCTATTTCTACACAACACACACACACACACACACACACACACACACACACACACACACACACCAGCCTGGTCTCTGTTGACTTTAATCTTTTCTCCATTAATCTGTCTTCTAAGCTGGATCAAGGTACCATCTACTGCTGGCCTTACAGACACCCCAAACCCTTTGGAGATGAAGCTTCCCCGTGGTTTGCTTTGTTTGGTGTCTTTCAAGTTTTGTTTTCTAATATGCTTCTTTTGAAGCATATACGTTAAAAGTCCCGTTTGTTTAGGGTTCTGTGTCTCTGGGACTGACACTGCATCGAATTCAGAGAATGTAGAATCCAAGAAGGAAGCTCAGAGTAGTGTCTGGGATCCATTCAGGAACAGAGAAGTAAGCACCAAGTTGGGGAGCCTTCCATGTAGCGGCTCTTGGAACCCCATGAACTTAGCTGTGGTACCTAGAACATATGGAAAAAATGAAAAGAACATGCTATACTCTAAATCAAGAATGATATTTCTACCCAATAAGGATGTAATAGCAAGGTAAAAGCAATATATTCTGGAAGCTGAGTACTAGGACAGGAAGACATAAATGAGTATAGGCTGTGTGGAGTAACAGAGAAAAATAGCATAAATAGAATGGAGTAAATGGCATTGTAAAGATGACATCGGTTGTAGTTAAAGAGAATTTGTGAATTGGAATAAGGTTCTGACGAATTCATTCAGAGAGCAAATCAAATGCAGAGAGAAAAGTACTGCAAGGGACATGGAAGGCAAATGGAAGTTTCACTCACTTCAACCAAAATGGGGACTTCAACAGCTGACAAAGGTCCTGCATGCTGAATTTGAAAAAGAAAGCACATATCATGTTCAGAACAGGATTTAGACAACAAAAGCCTACATGTTTCAGGGTGAAATTGAAGAGCACTATAGATGATAAAATCTTCAAGCTGATCAGGTTGGCATTAGGGACTCAGGGCAGAAACAAGCCTAAAACATACAAAAAGCTGTGCCTTAGAAGCTGAAGTTAAAACAACTCTAGCTATCTCAAGGGTGAACCAGGGCTTGGGACTGGAGGTAACAAGTTTCAGGTGATTTTAAGGACTTTGCAGTATCGAGAGATCTTCAGAATGGCCAGCTTGTCCCATTATCTGTGACTAGAAATGCAAGATAAGCTGAGGAGAGACTGGCTGGGTGGCTTAGGTCATAGGGATGACCTGGGCTATTTAGGAAGATCAGATGTTGGAAAATGGGCTCTGAATAGTCCAGGGAAATGCAAAGAAGAGAACAATTCCCAAGAGGGAAATGTGATTCTCATCTGTAGTGACTTGTTTGGATCTGTCCTATGCTTGAGCCTTTCTCCTGATCCTATTCTGTAAACATGCCCCTGAAGTTGGCATGTTTCTCCTTCATCTGCCTCTCTTTTTGCTATCTAAATCTTTCAGTTGAGCAGTTCATTGTTGTACTCAACTTCTTCCAAAAGAGAATGAATATCTAACATAAAGCCCCGCCAACAGCATCCATAACTGAAGGATTCCGATGTGAAGTGGAAACATAAAGGTTCTTTGACAGTTGTATTGGATGGTGTTTTGTTGGGCAACCATGAGAAAGTGAAGAAGTGTCTTGCTGAATCAGACACAGGTGAAAGGCTAAAGCAGACTCATGAAGGAACAGACAGATACAGGTGAAAGGATGTTCTGCTAAAGCAAGCATGTGAAAGGACATGTAATGAAGGATTCTTCACTAATGACACGCATGTCCACCTTACATTACATACTCAGCTACATTTGTTGGGACTCTATAGAAATGCATCAAAAACTTCTAGTTGTATGCTGCAATTTCCCGCTGCTACCAAGGACTCAAGCTGATTGGCCGAGAGATGTTAGCTGAGACAGACTCATGTGCTGAGGCAAGACCTATGGAGGACACATGATGATTGGAGTGAGTATAAAAAGGACTCACTAGACAGGGATAGAGGCTGAGCAAGGCTTGCTTATAGAGCTAGCTGTGCAATGCTTGTTGGTCTCACGTCTTTGCTGATCTTTGCTTTGGATGAGCGAGGCACAGCTGAGAACTCCTGGCATCCCTCGTGGTTGCTTCTGCAGAGTCGTGCCAGGCTGAGGCCTGACTCTTTCTGCCACCACTGCTGATTTGTGTTTGCTCTCCTGACTCTGCCGAACTGGACTGCTGGTATACCTGTCAAGAGTTTGTGAGTGGACTGAGCTGCCGCTGTTGACTCCTGTGAACTGAAGTGCCGATTTCCTGACAACACAGATAGGATTTGCATCAAAGAACCCTTTCTAAGTAGGTCCACTTCCCTCAAATCCTTTCTTTTGCAATACCTCTGGTGGATAGTGGGCTAAAAGGGAGGCTAAAACATTTAAGAACTATCCTTAAAAGTAGGCTTTGAAAAAGTAAAAGTTACAAACATGAATCTCTGAGCCCTGACCCTTAACTTCCCTGATGTAGAGGGCAGAGTGATTCACATAAAATCGCAGCCTTGATTGGCAGAACACTTAAGGTTTCATATAGCTGTCCAAGGACAGAAATATACTCAAATCAAGTGCCTGAGACTCCAACACGAGAACCAGGTCTAACATTCCATGTCACCTCTAGGAAGGTGATTCCATCTACTGGGCAGCACATTTCTCCTGCCGGGCTTCTGGGCTGCCCCGAGGGGTTTCTGCATGTCTTCCAAAGCCCCCAGATAGCACTCGCTGGGCTGCTTTCCTTGGAACTAATGCTAAAGGCAGGTGAAGTATGAGCATCTAGCACCGATCACTGGCATCGATTAACAAGGAAACACATGGTGACTGCCAAACTTCGTATGGGCTAAACTGACAACCAGTGGGCTGGAGGGAGAAAGCAGCTCATCTATACTTCTAATGGCTGCTCCTCCTCCTGCTGAAGCCCCTCTGACCTTCTTGCTATCCTTACTAGTCCAAGTTTCATCTTGACGTGAGAGGAGAGCTGTCTCTCGACTCTTTCACGCCTTCAAGTGTCTAATTGAGGTCTGGCCAGAGGACTTCATTCCAAATCCTAGCCCTTCCTGGACTTCACTGATACTCGCCACTGATATTCCTTTTGGTGGCACTTAGGATCCTCTGGACATCCGATATTTTACTTTCTTATTTGTGAGCTGTCTATCACCCTCACTAGGATATAATAACTCTACATTTTCTGTGCGTATGTGTGTGTGCTCATTTATATATGTACAGGCAAGTGCATATATGTGTGTGGGTACAGAGGCTGGAAGACAACCTCAGGTATCATCCTTAAGAGCACCACCTACATACTTTGACATAGTGTCTCTCCTTGGTGGTTCCCAGTTATGCTAGGTTGGCCAGCCAGCGGGTTCCTCCTAACTCTGCCTCTCCAGCGCTAGTATTACAAGTCTCGGCCAGCACCGCCAACATTTTTGATTGGTTCTGGGATGGGAGTCAGGTCCTTATGCTTCCAAGACAAGATGTTTGCTGACTGAGTCCCTCCCTGTGATCCATATGTTTTGTATGCTTCCGATTCTCCAGAAAACGGTGCTTGCCTTTAATGCTCAAGGGATATTTGATGAATGAATATAGGAAGGGATGTATTCATTTATAACATTCCCCCAGATTCAAAGACTATGCAAGCAGCTTGTAGAACACAAGTCAGTACATACACAATGATGGACCTTCTGAATGTAGAATGCTAAACTTGAAACACAGAAACTATTTTTCTTAAGTCATTAGAGCATAGTGTTACCTAAGATCAAATGCATGGGGGGGAGGGTGGAGATCTGGGGCTTGAGGCAGATGCAAAGAGAGAGCTGATTAGAGCACTAGTAACCAGCTTGGGGCTATCTGGGGCTCTGCAAAGACAGATGGGAAGTTTTGCTAAGCAGGAGTTGAGATGGGGAAAGAAGCAGGAAGAGGGAGAAAACCAACTCGACCTTTCTTGGACCCCTGAGGACCTGGTTCACAGAACATCTCTAATAGAATCCCAAGAAGTTAGCATTTGTGGAGGAGGGCGCTGGAGCCAGCCCAATGGGTTTAGCAGCCAGAGTGGAGATTCTTTATAGAGGAGGTGAGCTCTGAAGCTGGCTTTTAAAGACAGGTGAGGCTCATCGTCTCAGGAGGGAAGTGGACAGAGCAGTTATTCCAACCTGTAGCAGCCTTGCCGGGCTGGCAGAAACTGGCCAGGGTGCTGCAAACACATAGCTGTGCTAGCAAATCTAAAAATACCCACCTCTCTCTATTTTTTACTTTACCTCCTGATCTCTTGCTCTTTTTTTCTCTCCCTATGTCCCATGTTCTTCCTTCTTTGAGGATCCTTTCTAGCAACACTTAAGACTTACTTCTCTCCTCTGGAAATCTCTGGCCAGCAGGGAGGGCCAGAACCTTGCTGGACTCCCTGCTGTTCAGGTACAGGTTGGCAGCAGCTCCAAAGGCCCCCCACCTTCCTGGGCTCAGTTCTTTCAAATGCCAATTAACAGGTGTCAGAGCGCCGGTCCCGACCTCTATCTACATAACAACCCAACTGCTTTGGCTCTCTACCCGCTAGCATAAATATCGTGGTGTTTGAGCCCTTGGGGCCTGTGGAGTTTACAAGTATGCTGTCAAGATCTCTTCATTGGGCTGGCGCTTGAAGTGCTGCCAAGCTGTGAGGGGACGCCTGTGCTTTCATGTGTTCCCAAGCACAGGCGGCCCTGGCTCCCAGAGGAGCCCTGTGAGGACCAAGTGTCGGTGTGAATCTCAAACAGCAAGCTGACATTCCGGTTGGGAGTGTGACAGTGCATGCCTGGGTGATGATGCCAGGATGGCAGGTGACATGGGTCACGGCAGAGGGGGAGAGTAACTGGAGTGGCTTCCAGTTACATGTCCTCAGAGCTCTGAAGGATGGGACCGGGGTCTGGGGAACAGTTATAAAATGATGTTACAAAATCCGGATGTGCTGATCAAATTGAGACCACTGAGATGGAGCCTTGAGAGCACAGATGATATCCCTGTTCCCAAAAATGGCACTGGACGTGGGTTAATCTGGGATTAATGACTTCGCAAGCCAGAGACACAGACCACAGTCAACCAGCAGAAACACTCACGCACACATGCACATGCAGTGGTGTGAGCTCACACAGGGGAGGGAAGGGTGGGCACACATTCCACGTGCCCTCGAAAGCTCTAGAGGAATGTCTCCTTCAGGGTACCCTCCCTCCCCCCAGCCTCCTGGGTGGCTGTTCCCTTCTGGGTAAACATCTGAAAACAGGGAGGCTGCCAGGGAGGAGAAAGAAGAGGAGGGTGTGGAATGGGAAGGGGTGGGGCATGGCGACAGGAAGAGCTCAAGAGATTCTCAAGTTGGGTGACTACCAAGGTTGGCTTGTCCCAGAGGGCAGTTGGGCCTCAGCCTGGTGGGTGGTGGAGGAGCAGGCACAAGGCTGGCTCCCACCAGTGGGGGCAGCATCTCCCCGCCTTTGCCACTCCCCCCCCCCCCCACACCTTGGTCTCTGCTCAAAACCCAAGGCTGAGAAAGTTTGTTGGGTTTGTGTAAAGTTATGCCCTCTCCAAAGAAAACAGTATCAGAGGAGTTGGGCATAATTTGACTAGTCTGCATTGGGATCTTCCCAGGAAGTTAGGAAAGCACTCACTCACATTAGGAGGCCTGCCCAGAGGCTGCACAGACAGACTGCTCAGCAACAGTGTTGTTCTATGAACCCTAACACAGAAGAAATACTTTCCTGATTCCCACACTTCTTTTGATGTTTGTCAGAGAAGTCCAGAATGTTCTAGATTTGAGATGCTTGGGGGAATCTAAGGCCTGGAGGTAAGTAGTCAAGTGCAGAGTATCACACTTCTTTGAGGGCAAAGAATAGATTATCAGTCTCTACTATGCCTTCTGCTATGATATTCCTCTATTCCTTCTTTTCTCCATCTTGTCCACACCAGGGTGTTTTACGGAGATGGTGGTTTACAGTAAAATGTGTCCTGGGGACTATTTCTTCCAGCCTGAGCTAGATTCTGAACTCCCTTGTCAGCAGAGGAGACAGGCCCTTACTTCCTCTCTGACCTGATTTAACTTTCCGTGTCTCTGTTAGAGTGCCTACCCTAGGCACTTCTGGACACTGTCAACTTAAGGGCAAACACAGTCCGTGCAGAGTTGAGCTGTCCTAAGAAAATGCCCGGATGAGCCTAACACAACTCCCAAAGATGGTGTTCTGTCCCTCAGATGTCAGGACTTAGAAGTCATGTGCTTCTTTGTGAAAGCCAAGATGACTGTAGAGGTGACATAGGACATTTTCAAAGTGTGAAGTCAGGTCCTTCAAAAAGAAATCTTGTCGAGTGGAAACAGAAAACAAATCATTTGCCCAAAATTGAGAAAGCCATTTATTTCTCTGCTATGTGATGGCACGGGGCTCTGTACATACAGAGACAATACTGAGGGTAATGGTTGTTCTAGAAAGTTCTCACGGGTCATTGTTTTATTCTTTGTACAGTCAATAGCTCTAAGGTGTCCAAAGGAGGGTGCCAGAGCCTCAAATCTTTGCCCTGTTTTGGGAGGACACACCGGTCAGGCATCTCGCTGATCATAATCACTTTTCTGTGTAACTGGACCTCCCTCCGTCTGGTAGTTCGAGCTACGGAAGGGCAGTACAGACGTGTGAGCTCTGTCTGTAACTGACGAGCTCTGCGCCTGGCATGCATTTGTGGAGACATTAAAAATAAAACCAATCTCATGTGAAAGGTGCGTGGACTGGAATTAGCCATCTCCTGACTGGTCACGCATTGAACTCGTCGGAGGTGAGCAGGGCAGAAAAGTGAGACAGGACAAGTCACTGGGCTGCGCCGCCCGCCAGGCCAGGGAGCCTGTCATAATTTATAATGGATTATCTTAGGAAATAGACGAGGATAGCTTGTGTTCAGGAGCCAGGAAAGACTAGTTAAAAAAAAAAAGTCATGTCTCGAAACCCATGACCCATTGTTATTTATTCCAAAAGATATTTAATGCCTTGACTAGGTTTGAATGAACTCAGGATCCTGTTCTCTGAGTGTGGACTTTGATGGTAACCAATAGCATCAACACAGGTCGATGGCACCATTTTCTATGCTGCTGTTGGGGCTCATATTTGCACCCCTCACCACAAAGGTCCATTTCTAAATTTAGTAGAATTTTTATACTTTAAAAGTGAATTTTTTTCCAACATAATATTTTTTTATTGATTACTTGGGAATTTTCCATCATGCACCTGAACCACACTCACTTCCCAGTTCTCCCAGGTCTACCTCCTCATTCTTGTGACAGAAGAAGAAGGAGGAGGAGGAGGAGGAGGGGGAGGAGGAGGAGGAGGAGGAGGAGGAGGAGGAGGTGGGGAAGAAAAAGAAAAAGAAAGAGAAAGAAAAAGGAAAAAGAAAAAGAGAAAAGGAAAAAGAAAAAGAGAAAAAGAAAAAGAAAAAGAAAAAGAAAGAGAAAGAGAAAGAAAAAGGAAAAAGAAAAAGAGAAAAGGAAAAAGAAAAAGAGAAAAAGAAAAAGAAAAAGAAAAAGAAAAAGAAAAAGAAAAAGAAAAAGAAAAAACAAAGAGAAAAGAAACAAGTTCAATTTGTGTTAGCCATATCCTCACTGGACTATGGTCAAACTCCCAGTGACCAGATCTTTACAGAAAGCTGAATCCTTCTGCACCCCCACCCCCACCCCTACCAGAGCCAACAATTTCAGAAAGCTACAGTTCAGCAATCGTATCACAATTTTTAAGACTTCTCTTCCATGGCTTCCTGTCTAGGCTGTTCCTTTTTTAGATTGGAGTTTCAAATACACAGACCACACAGAGGAGGACTTTGTTTCCCTCTGTGGCTTCTCTTTCCTTTCTGCATTATCCCTATTGTCCGTTTAATGTTATCAAGTGCTGTTGCTGTGTACTAGCTACATTCGGTTGTCTGGAGAGGAAAGAGAGAGAGAGATTGTCCATGTTGCTTTTCTTTGGATAACGTGACTGGGAATTACAGTTGTTTGCTTACTCAGAGGCCCTTTAAGAGGCTATCGGTCTCCTGAATACTGATAGGACAATTCAGAAATGGAGAGATTATAAGGAATTTTCAAGGACTTCCATCTAGTAAGAGGCCTTGCTCGATGAATAGAAATCCCTGTGGCTTTACCCTTGAGCCTAAAGACCCAGTCAAGGTCATGTCCAAATGTTGCCATCAATGGGCAGGAGCTACGATATCAGAATATCTGATACAGGGACAGACTGTCGCAATCCTGACTTCACCCTCCCTACTGCTTGAATCCAATTTTTTTTCCCTTGCACAATTATGAAAATAAAGAAAGCACTTCAAACTTTCAAAGGTAATAGCAATTAAACAACTTGGTTTCCATTGTCAGCCCCATTTCCCTGCTTTTACTAGGAAATCTAATGGGATTGTTTTACAAGAATGACAAAGACAGATAATGAAAGTCAAACTTCTTGTGCACGAAGCTTCCTTGAAAGCTTCATAATTAATGGCTTGGCATTGTTCTCTAATAACAGTCACCTTTTTAATGCACTAAAAGAGAGGCACAAACTCTGAAATATAATTGCATTCCAGCCAAGCTTTGCGTGAACACAGCCCCAAGTTCTCCACTCAGGGGAACAGCGTTTGCTACTCTTCAGCAAGCAAGAGGCAAGCAAGCCCAGAGGCAGCTGTTGTTCAGATCATTGAAGAGGAGATGTTAACATTTGTGTTTCAGAGGTAGCTTTAGTAAGGAAAAGTGGATAGGGAAGCTAAGTATAAAGATGTAGTTAGAAGAGACAGAGATGTTGTCAGACTGCTTGCCTAGCCCTGGGTTCAAGCCCCAGCACTGACTAAACCAAAATGTGGCTTAGGTCTGTAATTTTAGTGCTATGGAGGTAGAGGCAAGAGAATAAGTTTAAGGTCATCTTCCAGTACATAATGGTTTAAACCATCCTGGACTATATGAGACCCTGAGAGAGGGAGGGAGAGAGGGAAAGAGGGAGAGGGAGAGAGAGAGGGAGAGAGAGAGAGAGAGAGAGAGAGAGAGAGAGAGAGAGAGAGAGAGCGCATTCCTACATGACGCACCCATTTTCAACTATGGGGTGTGTGAATGCATGCGTGTGTGTGTGTGTGTGTGTGTGTGTGTGTGTGTGTGTTAACAATTCTCATGTGGGAAATTTTCAGTGTGTTGCTCACTAATCCCTGTGTAATGCAGGAAAGGGTAAACCATGATGTGGATAGATTTCCAACAGAATGTGTCTCAGAGGAGTGTTATTGATGTCTGATACAT